>NW_021604632.1:3679643-3714539 GCF_004785775.1 Grammomys surdaster
CCTCTCTCTGCCTCTCTCTGCCTCTCTCTGCCTCTCTCTGCCTCTCTGCACCTCTGCCCCTGCCCCTACCCCTGCCCCTGCCCCTACCCCTGCCCCTGCCCCTACCCCTGCCTCTGCCCCATCCCTGGAATGCTGAGCTCAAAAGTGTGTAGCACCATGCCTGCTGCCATGAAATTTTTGACTCTCAAGCTAGTCCACACTCAGTCTCTAAGTAACTGGCTAATTATGCAAGCAGTCCTGCTGGTTAGCAGCTTCCACGGAATCAGATGTTGGCTGGGTTTCCCTGTAATCACCTGTCTCTCTGGGTTGTAGATATGCCGTGGAAGCAGCCATGAAGTTGGCTGCCACAGGTACGGTCTGTGACATATCTTTGTAGACAGATGCTTCTGTACTTTTTAGTTATTCATGGATATTTCCCATTCTAACACTATTAAGAACTAAAACTATATCTCCCCAAAATTCATGTTACAATCCTAACTTCTGGTGCTACATAAGTGCTTTTAAAGATAGAGCATTTACATAAAGACATAACTGAGAGTCGACCGTGGTGGTACAGGACTCTAATCTCAGCACTTGGGAGGTGGAAGCAAGACCAAAGGCATCTTAAACTAAGGCCAGCCTAGGCTAAAGAGACCCTATATCAAGACAAGGGAAGGAGCTGGAGAGATCTATCTGCCTCTGCCCCTGCCCCTGCCCCTGTCCCTGCCCCTGCCCCTGCCCCTGCCCCCCACCTCCCAGCCTCCACCCATCGGTTAAGAGCACTGGCCGCTCTTCCAGAGGTCCTGAGTTCAATCCCCACCAACCACACGGTGGCTCACAACCATCTAGAATGGGATCTGATGCCCTCTTCTGTCATGCAGGCATACATGCAAATAGAATACTCACGTACATAGACTATCTTTAAAACAAACAAGAGAGAAATATTTGGATCAAAAAATGAGGTTACTAGGTTTGTATAATGCAGCACTGCTGGCATCCCTGGAACAGGAGTAAATTGTGACACAGTTCATTATAGAGGGAAGATCATGTAAAGATACTTTGAGAAGATAGCCAGCCACGAGCTGAGAAAAAGACCTTAGAAGAAACTAATCTGATACCTGCATCTTGGGTTTTAACCTTAGGATTATAAAAAGATACATTCTTTTTTGTGTGTGACTCGGGCAAGGAGTGTGAAGTATTTTGGCTTCGTTTCCTTTGGTTTGGTTTTGGTGGAGCGTGAGAGTCGAGACAAGAGCTCACTGTGCAGCCTTGGCTGGCCTGGAACTTGCTATGCAGACCTGGCCAATCATGACCTCTCAGTGGTTCCCCTACTTCACCTTCAGAGTGCTGGGGTAACAGTCATGACAGGCACCAGCCTGCACTTGAACATGGGACTCTTTGTTACTCAGCCCTCACAGATCAGTACAAATATCAATCAGAAGATGTATCTGAGGATTTCAAAACAGGAGTGAAATGTTCGCTTTCAACCCAATTCCACCACAAAACTCGGTGCATGCATGTGTGTGTGTGTGTGTGTGTGTGTGTGTGTGTGTGTGTGTGTGTGTCTTCTTGTGGCAAGGTAAGCATGTGCAGTCCAGCTTATGTACTAGAATTAAAAGCACACTCCACCCTGTCTATAGTTTCCTGCAGGTTCTGGGGAGTGAACTCAGGTCCTTCTGATTGTGTGGCAAACACTTTACCAACTGAACTACCTTCTTAACCCCCAAAACCTTTATTTTTAAACTGTCAATCTTTCCAGTGCTGTGCAGAAACTGTCCTTGAGGCCATCCTGCCAAGCATGGTATGCTAACAAACAGGGAGTGTTAAACAGGACTGTGTCTGCTGCCAAAACTCAAACTGCCGGCTGCCACCTCAGGACTCTCCTTGTCACGTTCATTAAATCTACACTGATGGACAGCCTGGGGACTTGTGGCGGGTGGAGGTTTGGGAGTATGGTGTCTTCTTGTTTCCAAAGACCTGGGGACTGGCCCAGATGCCCTGACTTGAATGGAAGCAGTTTAGCTGAGGATGCAGCTCAGTGGTAGAGCACTTGCTACACGTGAGGCCCTCGGTTTAATCCCCACTGTGCAGAAAGGAAAGAAAGCAGCGAAGAGAGATTGTGTTCACTGGGCTGATTGAGGAGATGCTGGAAACTTGCTGAGGAGAATTTGAACATGGTAGTTTTACAGAGCTACCTCCTGCAACCAGACTTCATCCCTCCTCCAGCCTCAGACTCCCACCTCGAAGGAAGACTCAGGCCAGGGGTCTCACTTGGCAAAGAGTGCCAGTTTTCACGTACAGAACTAAAGGGTGTATACCCTGAACCATCTCTAAATCTTGTAGCTTCTAAAACTACAAATGTTGAAGAATGGAAGGATGGCCACGTAGTGGCACACATCTATCATTACAGCACTTTGGGAAGTGGAGCAGGAAGGTCTGGAGTTCAAGACCCCCCTTGGCTACATGTCCACCCAAGATAGCCTGGTCTACACAAGACAAGACAAGACAAGACAAGACAAGACAAGACAGAAGGAAGGAAGGAAGGAAGGAAGGAAGGAAGGAAGGAAGGAAGGAAGGAAAGGGGGACTGGAAAGATGGCTCAGTGGTTAAGAGCACTGATTGTTCTTCCAGAGGACCTAGGTTCAATACCCAGCAACTACATGGTACCTCATAACTCTCTATAGCTCCAAAATCTGACACCCTCACACAGACATACATGCAGGCAAAACACCTGTGCACACAAAATAGAAATAAATACATTTTTAAAATCTTAAAAAGAAAGGAGAGAAGGAGGAAGGGAAAAGAAGAAAGGAGAGGGGAGGGGAGGGAAGAGAAGTTCCCAGATGTGTTATACAATAAGAAAAATCTGTCTGAGTTGACGGCCTTTAAAAAATGCTTATTGGGACTAGCGAGATGGCTCAGTCGTGAAGAGTGCCCACTGCTCTTCCAGAGGACCCAAGTTTGGTTCCCAGCTCTCATATCAGACAGCTCAGAACACCTGTAACTCCAGCTCCAGCACCCTCTTCTGACCTCTTATGGCATCTGCACTCGGGTGCACACATCCACTCACACATAAACAGAGCCAAAATAAAATAAATATTCAAGAAGGGAAATATATTTTTAAAGGTTCTTGTTGGTCTTCCCATGGTCTCCACATTATTAAACCAAAACAAAGCGCACCCAGAGGCAGTCACCCAGTCACCCAGTGTGATGTAGAGACAGGTGACCAAGGCAACCATGTCAGTTCAATCTCAAAAGTGAGAACCTGCACAGGTTTATCAAGCCTTCTGAAACTCCAAGCAGAAAGCTGACAGAAGTTGTCAGAATCAACTTTTTCTGAATTTTGCAAATTAGCCAAAGGCTTTTCAGAGTCAAAGAGGGATTATGCAAGAAAAACTAAGAAAAAAAAAACTAAGTGGGTGTGGTAGTGCATGCCTGTGATCTCAAGCACTAGGGTGGCAGAGGAAAAAAGGAAGAGGAGAGGAAGAGAGAGGAGGGGAGGGAAGGAGAGGGAAGGAGAGAGAAGTGGAGGGGAGGGAAGGAGAGAGGAGAAGAGGGGAAAGGAGGGGAAGGAAAGAAAGATGAACAGAAAGCTTTGTGTGTTTTAACTTATTCTTGTACCAATGACTGCTGTCCACTATCCATTTTGCCAAGAATAACCTTGAAAACCAACACCAAGCTGTCTGATACCAGAAAATGCAAAAGATGGTCTCAAGAATGAGAGAGGTCAGATACAGTAAGTAGTGCATCCCTTTAATCCAGGCACTCAAGAGTGTGAAGCCAACCTAGTCTATATAGTAAGTTCCAGGGCAGCCAGGGCTACACAGTGAAAGCCTGTCTCAGAAAGGGGAGGATGGACTGAAGCAATAGCTTAGCTGGTAAAGCGGTTACCACGAACTCATAAGAACATGAGTTTGATCCCCTAGAACCACGTGGTTAACGTTTAGCACATCAGTGTATGCCTATACTCATAATACTCCAGGCAGAAGAGAACGGGAGAATCTCGTTTCTAATCCAACAGTCTAACCAAAAAGGAGAACTCTAGGTTCGGTCCGGAAAAACAAGGTGGAGAGAAATTCAAAAAGACATTCAGAGTTGACTCCCTGGACTCAATCCAGATGTGAATGCGTGTGCGCGCACGCATACACACACACACACACACACGCACACACACACACATGCACAAACATATACACACATACTGTGAGTACTTTGAAAGGAACGGGAGAAGATACTTCAAGCCCAGTATCTAATAAGAAAACATGTCAAAAAAAAAAAAAAAAAAAAAAAAACATTTCCACTTTGGACGGTTTGGGGTTTTTGAATTATAAGAAAACAACACAAATAAAAAAATAAAAGAAGCCAGTTATGGTTGCACATGCCTGGAATCCCAGCAACTCAGAAGGCTGAGTCAGGAGGATGACCAGGAGTTTGAGGCCAGCCTCGAGTACATGATGGGCATATAGTAAGCACTAGACCAGCCAGAATTACACAGCAAGACCATGTCTCAAAAAAAGGAAGAGATGGGGGGGGATCTGGAGAGTTGGCTCAGTGGATAAGAGCCGTTCCTAGCACCCACATGGCAGCTCACAATGACCTGTGACTCTCTGACATTGTCTTCCGGTCTCTGCTCATGCACATGTGTTGTGCTGGATTGTGTCTGTCAACCTGACAAAAGCTAAAGAGAAGAGAACTTCAATTAAGAAACCGCCTCCGCAAGAGGCAGAGCCTGCGGGGCAGGATGGCGCCCTCTGTCCGCCCAGTGGTACTGCGCTCACATGGCTGCTGCCCCCTGCTGGCAGCACTGTCAAAGTTCTATGTCCAGGGAGCCAGTCAATGCCAAACCTAACTGGCTGAAAGTTGGCCTAACCTTGGGCACTTCGGTTTTCCTGTTGAGTCGTCTCATCTAACAGCCTAATGAAGATGTTGTGGAGTATAAGGGAAATGGATTGGAATAAACTTTGGAAATAATACAGTCGGCTCCATGTGATGAACATAGTCGTTCCTCTGGATTCACCCGTCTGTTGAGTTGTATACGAACATGTATCATTCAAGTCAACACATACATTTTGCATTGTTAAATTAAAGAAATAAAAATACTTGCATACCTCCTATGAAAAAAAAAAGAAGAAGAAGAAAACGCCTCTGTAAGAGTGGTGGTGGCACACACCTTTAATCCCAGCACTCTGCACACTGCCTCTGTACACTGCAGAAAGGCAGGTAGCTCTCTGAGTTCAAGGCCAGCCTGGTCTACAGAGTGAATTCCAGCGCAGCCAAGGCTATACAGAGAAACCTTGTCTTGAAAAAAAAGAAAGAAAGAAGAAAAAAAGAAAACAAAAATGCCTTCTTAAGATCAGGCTATAATGCCAGGCGGTGGTGGCGCACGCCTTTAGTCCCAGCACTTGGGAGGCAGAGGCAGGCGGATTTCTGAGTTCAAGGCCAGCCTGGTCTACAGAGTGAGTTCCAGGACAGCCAGGGCTATACAGAGAAACCCTGTCTCGAAGAAAAAAAAAAAAAAAAAAAGATCAGCCTATAGGGTATTTTCCTAATTAATGATTGGGGGAGGGTCCAGCCCACTGTGGCTGGTACTATCCCTAGACTGGTGATCCTGAGTTCTATAAGAAAGCAGGCTGAGCAAGCCATGCTGGGCACACCAGTAAGCAGCACCCCTCTATGGCCTCTGCATCAGCTCCTGCCTCCAGGTTCCTGCCCTGCTTGAGTTCCTGACCTCACTGCTTTTGATGATGAACTGTTATATGGAACTGTATAGGCAAAATAAACCCTTCCCTCCCCAAATTGCTTTCAGTCACACTGTTTCACCACAGCAATGGTAGCCCTCACTAAGACACACAAATGTGTAGGCAGACATTAATACACACTCTGAAGTGTACACCCAAGAGAAGCGAAAACGCGTTCACACTAAAACTTGTAAACAAACGTCCATAGCATAACAGCCAAAAGAACAAAACAAATCCAGTGCCCACTGGGTAATGAATGGATAAATGAAATGTGGCACACCTGTGTCATGAAACATTGTTCAAGCATAAGAGGGAATGAAATACTGGTACATGTGCAATACAGGCAGATCCCAGAAGCGTTGTCTTCAGACAAAGAATCAGACAAAGGCAAGCTCCTACTATATGACTTCTTTTCTCCAAAATGCTCTGAAAAGACAGATACGCAGAAACAAGTTATGGCTGGAGCAAACAGCTCAGAGGTCAAGCAGCTCAGAGGTCAAGAATGCTTGCTGCTCTACCAGAAGGCCTGAATTCAG
Source organism: Grammomys surdaster (assembly GCF_004785775.1). Taxonomy (NCBI): domain Eukaryota; kingdom Metazoa; phylum Chordata; class Mammalia; order Rodentia; family Muridae; genus Grammomys; species Grammomys surdaster. The sequence continues at coordinate 3,685,897 of NW_021604632.1, forward strand.
TTCCCAGCATTCACGTTGGACCACTCACAACCACCTGTAAATCTAGCTCAAAGGGGAATCTGATGCCCTCTTCTGGCCTCCTTGAGAACTGCACACAATGTGGCATGCGTGCACACAGACACACGCCGTACACATAAAGAAAGAAAAACAATAAAATAAATCTAAAGCCGGGCAGTGGTGGCGCACGTCTTAAATCCGAGGACTTGGGAGGCAGAGGCAGGTGGATTTGTGAGTTCAAGGCCAGCCTGGTCTACAGAGTGAGTTCCAGGATAGCCAGGGCTACACAGAGAAACCCTGTCTCAAAACACAAACAATAAAATAAAATAAATCGAAGAAGAAGAAGAAGAAGAAGAAGAGGAGGAGGAGGAGGAGGAGGAGGAGGAGGAGGAGGAGAAAAAAGTATCGTCATCTAGGTAATGGTGGAGCATGAATTTAATCCCAGCACTGGGGAGGCAGAGGCAGGTGGATCTCTGTGAGTATGAAGCTAACCTGATCTACAGAGTGAGGTCCAGGACAGCCAGGGCTACACGGAGAAACCCTGTCTCAGGAAAAAAAAAGTATGCTTATGGTTTCATCATAAAACCATGATGAGTACATGAAAATATTCTAAAATCAAATAGTCATGATAGTTACATTACCTTGTAGAAACATTGAGTGTCACTAATTGTGTACTGTAACACTGAATCTTAGAGCAGGTGAACTGTGTGTAAAAATACATACAATTACATCAAATACTGCTACTGATTCTAAAACCTGACCTCAAGAATGGATCAAACATGAGTAAGGAAGAGAAAGCACCAGCTCCCTTAATTTTGACACTCATTCCCAGTTGTTTTAAAGCCTCAGATTGCCATCAATGAAATATTTTCATTATCCGTGCCGTAATAAGATGGACCACGCTTGTCATCCTTCCTCGTCTGACATGTGATTTGCTTTTATTTCCACAACACAGTGAATTTTGATAGATCACAGTAATTTCAATCCAGAAAGATCTTTTGACTGTATGAGTGAATTAGAAAGATATTTTTATATCGTCTATTTGAGATAACAGGTCTTAGTGCTACGCTTCGGGCAAAATACATCAAAAGAATGAACTGAAGGTTAAATTTCCTTTTAGATCCCGATTTTTATAACATCACAAAAATTCTTGCCTAAAAGCGGTCGAATTATTCAACGGCGAGACATTCTATATTCACCAGGTTCAGCGAGAGGGGAAGAACAAAGGCAACCCAGACAGACCTGGAAGGTGAGGTGCATTCATCTTGTAATTACGCCCTTCGAGGTCTCCAGTCCCAGAACACCACACCGGAACCCTGCCCCAGCCAGGCGAGAGAGGCTTTCGCTCTTAGGTTGCATGTGCAAAGGTAATTCCCACTAGAAAAGAAGCAATACAAATTCAAGTAATGAAGCGTAATTTGTGTCAAACAATTATTACCATTTTATTCTACCCAAATCAGTCGATTAAATATAACTGTGTGTCTAAATTAGTTTTAAATAGCTTTTAATCCCAACTTGATTTTTTTAATTATCTCATGCATATACTTATGTCTATGCAAGAAGTCCCTTCTTTTTTAATGCTGTTTTGTTGTGGAGCAGTGTTTATGTGCAGTCTAAGGAGGGTCCACGGGGGTGTTTACCGCAAGGTGTCTATTTACTGAACTACTCAGAGATCCTCATTGTGAGACCATTTCAAGCAAAAGGGAATCGGCTGGCACATTACCCAGAAGCAACGATGCTGTTGGCATATTACTGTTTGGTCAGCTCTTTATTTGCTTCAACCTCTTCAGTCCAGGGCCTCATCCTGGACCACACAGGCAGAGCCCACTGGGAACCTGCTGCCACCTGGTGCTTGTTCCTTGACACTGATGAGAATGATAAAGGACATGACATCAGATTCTTCCGAGAATACTCATTTAATCGCACGGCCAATGAGTTTGTATTTGATTGTTCGGTGTGGGGCAGGTGTTCTCTGAGCATTTGTGATACACAATAATGAACAAGAGAGACTAGGGGGTCCCTGGGCTGGAGATGTAGTTTGTGCTAGAGTGCTTGCCTAACATATGTAATCTCTAGGAAAGGAAGGAGGAGTAGAGGGGGGGAAAGATAGGAAAGGAGAAAGAGTACAGAAGGGAAGGAGAAAAGAAGCAAAGAAAGGAAAAGGTAAAGAAAAAGGAAAGGGAGGGTGGGAAGAAGAAAGGGGAGAGAAAGAAAGAGAAGGGAGGGAAAGGAAGGATGGAAGGAAGAAAGGAGAGAGAGAGGAGAGGGAGAGAGCCTAATCTCAAGCAAGCATACATTTTGGAGAACAGAAACTGTCCTGACTAGTTATCATGTCAACTTGACACAAGCTAAAGTCATCTCAGATCAGGGAGCCTCAGTTAAGAAAATGCCTCTGTAAGATCAGGCTGTAGGCAAGATGTCACTAATTTCTTAGTAAATGATGGAAGAGGGCCCAGCCCATTGGGGATATTGCCACCCCCGGGCTAGTGGTCCTGGATATATAAGAAAGCAGGCTGAGCAAGCCATGAGGAGCAAGTCAGTAAGTAGCACCCCTCCATGGCCTCTGCATCAGCTCCTGCCTCCATGGTCCTGCCCTGTTTGAGTCTCTGCCTTGGACTTCTGTCAATGGACTGTGGTTTGAGATACGTGGCTAAAGGCAAGTAAACCCTTTCCTTCCCACATTGCTATTGACCATGGTGTTTCTTCACATCGACAGTGAAGTCTCTAAGAGACTGAAAGCAGTGTGAGCAAATGTGATCATTTCAGAACCAGACAAATGCTCTAAAGAAAATATAGTTGATGAACTAGGGAAACGGCTGCTTCCAAAGTTCCCCTAAAGTGCACGGAGAGAACAGCCAGACCATCAGGGCAGTCCTGTACCTCAAAACCCAGTGAGGCTACTGAGGGCCCTGAGAGAACATGAACTAACCCAGTTCCTTCAATGCAGTCTGTTAAAATAATTGATAGATAGATAGATAGATAGATAGATAGATAGATAGATAGATAGATCAAAAATATCTAGATGAGAGAGAGAGGGAGAGAGAGGGAGGTGGGGGAGGGAGAGAGAGAAGAGGGGGAGAGAGAGAGAGAGAGAGAGAGAGGCAAACAAGTGTTTCCCTTATACTAAGCAGGCATCCCTTCCAGCATCCCTAGGTCCATCCTGTGCTACCTGTCTCTGCATTCTGGATTTTCTCTTATTGCATATCTCATGGCTTCTAAGACTCCACAGTACGTTTAGCTAGAATGGGAGTCAAAAAATCAGCTCATTGCCTAGTGTTGTTATTAAAGTTGTTTTTGGATCCTAGGGGTGGATTTTTTGTTTTGTTTGTTTGTTTGTTTGTTTGTTTGTTTAAGACAGGGTTTCTCTAGGTAGCCCTGGCTGTCCTGAAACTCACTCTGTAGGCCAGGCTGGCCTTGAACTCACTGATATCTTGACTCTTGGCTCTGCCTCCCGGGTATTAAAATAGTATTTTAATATGGTGGTGCACACCTGTAATCCCAGAACTTGAAAGCAGAAGCAGGATGGCCACAAGTTCAAGGCCAACCTAGTCTACACTGAGTCCCAGGCCAACCAAGACTTCATAGACAGACATATCCCAAAAACTCAAGATAAAATCTCAGTATTTGGGATGTGGAGAGGAGGACCAGGAATTCAAGACCAGCCTGAGACCTTGCCTCAAAAAGCAACAACTGGTACTGAACAGATGAACGGCTCAGCAATTAAGAGCGCGTATTGTTCCTGTTTGATTCCCAGCACCCACATCAAATCCCTCACAACCACCTCTGACTTCAGCTCCAAAGGAATCCAACACCTCCAGCATCCATGGGCACCTTTACATGTATACATACCCACCCAGAGACACACACAGGCACACTTTTTTTTTAATTTTAATTTGTTTAATGAACGCATATAAGTGCTTTGTCTGCATGGATGTCTCTGTACACCATGTGCATGCCTGGTGCCTTCAGAGGCCAGAAGAGGGAATAGATTCACCTGGGACTGGAGTTACAGACAGTTGTGAGCTGCCAAGTGGGTGCCGAGAGTCGAACCTGGGTCCTCTGGAAGAGCAGACAGTACTCGTAACCTCTGAGCTGCCTCTCCAACCTCCATACATACATAATTGAAAATAATAAAAAAAAATAAACCTTTTTAAAAACACTATAGACAGACAGACAGATAAGGAAAGGGGGTACTTTGTTTTAATAACCAAAAGGAAGCTGAAGTGGCATGTAACTGGGGTTTGCTTTTTTAGAGAAGGCTATCCTATCCAAAGGCCCCCTGTTACTAACTGGGATAAATGGATGGATGGACGACAGACAGACAGACAGACAGACAGACAGACAGACAGACAGACAAGTAGATAGATAGATTCACTGGCAGGCCTATATTTTAAGTGTGAGGACCCTCTATGTTGAGACTGCAAGACTGACTCGTAACTTCCGGACTCAGACAACCCTCTGCTGTAGCTGGGCCCACAGGTACATAGAATCACATGGTATGAAGTCCCTGACTCTCTCTGTGTGATACACGCATCCTTAGGAAGGGAACAGTCATTGCTTCTTTGTGTTTGGGTTAAGATCGGGCGTAGAAAAAGGTAATAATCCGCCTGTTTTCTTGAGTGGAAAATGTCCTCCCACCTTGTTCTGTGGTTATCCACTCTCAGCGGCTTCCAGATTCCTCTAGTTGTGCGCATGCTCTTGTTAGGGGGCCACTCGTGTCTCCCCGTGCACGCCATAGCACACGTGTGGAGGTCAGGTGGATAACTTTGTGGAGTAGGTTCTTTCTTCTGTCCTGGGGTGGGGACTCAGGTTACCAGGCTCGCCACCGCAAGCACTTTTACCCACTGAGCCCTCTGGCCAGCCCAAGGGACTGGACACTTACGACTTCTTTTTCCCTCTTCCTTGGTTTGGTCTTATGTAACAGACCAGTGTCCTTGTAAATACATTTCAATCTCTCTGGAGGTTGGAATTTTCCCTAGCAACTGTATCATTTCTACTACTAAAACCTAATGAAGACTAAGTCATAAATCATTTCCATCTACAGTGTATATTATTTTAGGCAAAATATCTTAATAAATCTTACACTGACGTTACAATTCCACAGACACAGCAGTAAAATGGAGCGCAGAGAAACAGACCTGGGTACCCAAACCAAGACCAAATATATCATCTCTCACACAGTATCTCTAACCCAGAAACGCTTTGCCTCCTGCTTTTCCCAAAAAGCATCTTGGTTGTACAACACTGCCATCTAGTGGTCAGCTTCAAAGCGTGGTCATGCAGCCCAGACTATAGGCTGTAAAGATTGGAACTAGGTTAGCTTTTGTCCGGAGGAGTAAGGGGATGCAAGCTTCAGTTACACCAGGGGCTAGGGGAAGACAAACAAAATATTTGACAATGATTTTCAAGTCATTGGACATCAAGAAAGTAAATACAGTAGCCGCTAAGGGACCCTACATCGAGGGTAACTAGGAAATATAGTTTGTTTCTGTTGCTATGGTAACACTGTGACCATTACCAAAAACAACTTGGGGAGAAAAGGGTTTATTTCCTCTTACAGTTACAGTCCATTATTGAGGGAAATTAAGGTGGGAACTTGAGGCACAACCCTGGAGCCAGGAGGAGCTGAGACTGATTGCAACAAAAAGAAAAAGGAATATTCAGGACTTGGGCATGAGAGGCAGCCGAGAATTTTAAGACAATGGGGCCAGAGAAATGGCTCCGTGGGTAAGAGGTTGTACTTCTCTTGTAGAAGAACTGAGCTATACTCCCAGCGCCCATGTCAGGCTGCTCGTAACTCCAGTTCCAAGAATCTGACTTCTGCAAGCACCTGCTCTCTCTCTCTCTCTCTCTCTCTCTCTCTCTCTCACACACACACACACACACACACACACACACACACACACTTTAAGATTAAAATCTTGCCCAGGCATAGCAGTGCATATCTCAGAAAAAAAAATTAGATAAATAAATGAAAGGGGGGACTGGGGACTGTACGTGTCACTTGTCTCGAAGAAAGGAGGAGGAGGAGGAGGAGGAGGAGGAGGCGGAGACCCAGGCCGACGCGGCGGCGGGGGGGGCGCGAGGGCCGGAGGGGGGGAGGGAGGGAGGTCGAGCAGGCTAGAGAGGTGGCTCGGTGTTAAGAGCACTTGATGTTCTTTCACAGTTCAAGTTCCCTGCACCCACCTCATGTAATTCATCACTACCTGTAACTCTAGGCCCAAGGGCTCTCTGTTGCCCTCTTCTGGCCTGGATGGGTACTGCATACACATGTGCACAGACACTCATAAAAAAACAAAATAAACCTTTTTAAAGATTTTAGGCTGGAGAGATGGCTCAGTGTTTAAAAGCACTGACTGTTCTTCCAGAGGAACAACGTTCAATTCCCAGCAACCACATGGTGGCTCACAACCATCTGTAATGGGATCCAATGCCCTCTTCTGGTGTGTCTGAAGACAGCTACAGTGTACTCATATACATAAAATAAATAATTCTCTTTTTAAAAAGTTTTTTGTGCAGAGCTTTTGTAATATGTGTGTGTAGTTTAATGAGTGGTTTTATACAGTTAGCTCTTGAACACCACTGTTTAAGTTGAGACAGAGAGAGTTACAAACAATTAGCTTCTTTCCAGTTGAATCTACAACACTATCCCATGGGAGTTGGACATTGGACAGAAGCTAGAACTAGTATTTTCCTCATTTCCTTGAACACCTAGATTCTGTAAATCTAAACAGAGCCAGCACAGATTTATATGTAACTCCCTGTAGAGTTTGTTAAAAGTACTTGTGAACAATGTTCTGTATTAAGACACTGACAGTTTTAGGGGAAGCATGTCACAGACATGTGACATGTCACAGACATGTTTAGCATGTCACAGACATACGTATCCAAGCTATATATTCCCTGTGTGTGTTTACCTTCTCTTCATCCTTCTTGCCTCCATTTGGGGGCACTTGGGGGAAATGTTCTTACCAGAGAGAATCAGTTCACCTCAGGATTGGAAATGAGGCTACAAGTGGCTTGCTTCTTCCATTTGGCTCTGGGGTGACTGGAAAGCAACTGCCCTATACTATGTTTAATAATGTGTGTGTGTTCTTTATTAAATGGCTACCACTAAACTCTTGTGTAACTGACTGACATCTACCCTGAGATCCCATTACTAATGTCCTCCTGAGACTCACAATGTAGACCAGGCTGGCCTTGAACTCAGAGATTCACCTGCCTCTGTCTTCTGAGTGTTGGAACTATATGTCTTTGTTATATTAATTTGCATACATACATACTTGCATACATATAGTTAATTTTCTCCTTTCTGCTGTATCTGATCAGTTGTTAGATTCACCTAACATTTTAATGACTGCTTATTACTCATTCCAGTTCTATAAGATTTGAATTGAATCCTTTCCATGAGAGACTGAGTAAAAATTCCAACTACTGGGCTGGCCAACAAGATGGTTCAGCCAGTTTAAGGAAAAGTAGTGGTTTTGTTGGAACAGGGAGGAATAGCTAGGATTTATTGCATAGCCATAACCTATTGGTAGAAATCTGTATAATTGTTATTAAGCTGAAGTTATAATTTCTTAAATGGTACAAAATTTACTTTGATTTCAAAACAGGAAGGGTGATATGTAGGAGGAGCTAAGGTTAGAAGAGTAAGGAAAGGAAGAGGAGGAGTAAGGAGAGGAGGAGCTAGGAGATGAGAGAGAGAGAAAGAAAGAGAGAGAGAGAGAGAGAGAGGCAGATGTCCACATGTCTCCACCAAAGGTAGTTGGTATATCTAGGTTGGGTATTGGGTTATACTTCTGATTGTATGGGCATCTTGTTATTGAGCATTACCAAACTTACAAAGCCTTTGATTAACATTTAATAATAATAAAAAAAAAGGATAAAGGCGCTTGCCACCATGCTTGAATCCAATCCTCAAAATCCATGAGATGGAAGAAGACTCGTATGACTTGTTCTCTGACCACCACAGGTATGCCCTAGATTCTGTCTGTGCACACACACTCACATATATATACACGTGTGTGCACGCAAGCACAAATACACACACATATATACACACGTATACACACATACACAAACGCTAAAACGTATACTCACGTACCACACACACACTCAAAGTAATGTTTTTAAAATTCTAACTACTGGAATAAAAAGTCATTTTCTGCTTAAATCTTCCTTTGGGTCATTTAATTTCTTTAGTCACTTCCCAGATGCTTATCTCTCTCTGAATGTCGCAGGCTGTTCTGTCTCTGCATGTCGGGGGGACTGTCCTTCCGAATTGTAGCCTTGGAGAAGTTTCTTCTGCAGGGCCTGTTGCTTGTCTGCTTGGATTCTAACCCTGCCCACCTCTTGCTTCCCCAGTCAGCAACTGTCTTGGGGAATGCACTGCCACCCCTTGTGTTCCAACCTAGTTCATCTCTTTTCTTCAGGATTTGGTTCCAGTAAGTCTTTGCTGCTATGCCAGCTCCTCCAGCTCATGAGAAACATCTGGTAGCTCGGCCTTTGGCTGTTCTAGTGAGACTGTTCATCTGCCATGGTTCAGTCACTTGATTTTCTCTTCCTTATTCAAAAAGGAGAGGGGAACTTCAGGATTTTGTGTGTGTGTGTGTGTGTGTGTGCCCTCAGAAGCCAGAAAAAAGGAGTTAGATCCCCCGGAACTGGAGTTACAGGCAGTTGTGAGCTGTCTAATGTTGGTGTTGGGAACTGATCCTATGAGAGCAGTGAGCACTCTTAACCGCTGAGCCAGCCCTCCAGCCTGAGAAACGGAATTTTAAAAGGTACAAATAGAAATAAATATTAGTGACAACATTTGGCTACTAGAGAAATAACGTCAGGCAAAATCATAAAATGGGAGAGTTTAAGTCATTTTCTCTTTTTTACACCATTTTCTTTTTTTTGAGACAGGATTTCTTTTTGTAGCCCTGGCTGTCCTAGAACTCACTATGTAGACCAAGCTAGCCTCGAACTCAGAGATCTGCCTGCCTCTGCCTCTCGAATGCTGGGATCAAATGCGCCACCACCGCCCGGCTTTTACACCATTTCTTACATTTGCCATTTTCTTTTTTTTTAAATTATGTTTATTTATTTGGAATATGAGGTGCAGAGGTGCTAGGGAGTATTGTGGGGGTCAGAGGACACGTGGGGTCGGTTCTCTCCCTCCACCCTGTGAGTCCCAGGGATTAAACTTCAGACCATCAGGCTTCCAGGCTTCACATTTACCTGCTCATCAGCCTGTTTCCATTTTCTTTCTCCTGGGATGCAACATTTTCATACTGTCCCAAATATTCTACCTTGAAAACATCTCAGTCTTCAGAGAGAAGGCTAAATTCGAACTAAAAAATAGGGAGAGGGCAATGACAGACACCATGAAATTGTACACTGGATGCAGAATTGCCTCTGTTCTTGAGACAGTCTCAAGCCTAGCCTTGAACTTGAGATCCTCCTGTGGAGGCTGTTGAAATCCTGGGGTGTTTGGCTATGCCCCCAGAACCCAGAGACCTAACATGCCACTGGGTCACATAAGGCACAGGTAGAGGGCGTGAAACAGGTCTCTGCCTCAAGATTTACATATTACCTAAAGGCCCTAACCCCTCCTTTTTTCCCCCGCTCCCCAATATAAGGGAGCCCCTCCTGGCATTTTGTGGGAGAGCACCACCATTCAGATACATCATCATGGTCAATAAAATCTCCATGTCTTCAATTCCACGTGTCTCCTGGGACTCTGGACTCTCTTTGTGTAAGTGGGAAACTCCCGCCCGGGAAAGCCCTTACCGCACTTCCTGCTCCAGCGGTCCCTCTCTGCGCTCCCTGCTCCAGCATTCTCCCCTACAACAGTCCGTGGGGCACCGTCCCTGCTCCGGGCACACCCTCCTCCCCTGCACCACTGCTCCAAGTCCCTGCAGCCGCCTGCAGCGTGCGGACAGCCCAGGCGTGGGTGAGATCGAACCATCAGCAGGGAGTGCCGCCAAGTCCCAAGTCTCCCCGACTGAGCCGCGGTTCCCAGGATGGCATTGGCGAGCAGGGATCCGATCCCGAGCACACCTGACTCGCCCGGCACCCTGCACTGTTCTTGAGACAGTCTCAAGCCTAGCCTTGAACTTTTGAGATCCTCCAACCACTGCCTCCCCAGTGCTGGGACGACAGGTACATCTGCAACACTGTGCCTAGCCACGCTGCTGCATCAGGAAATAGTCTGTGAGGTTGTGTGTATGCTAGAAACCAAACCCCAGTTATCCCTTGAACTTTGAATCTTCCTACCCACACCTCCCAAGCACTGAGACTGCAGGTGTGCACCCAACACGTCCAGATCCCAAAGCCGCCATTGATCTTCAGAAAGAGGAGAGAAGAGAAGTTGTTGTTGAGGGCCAGCAAGATGGCTCAGCAGGTGAAGGCACTTGCCACCAAGTCTGACAACCTGAGTTCAATCCCTAGAACCCACAGAGTAGAATGAGAGACCTGACCTCCACACACACATTACGTAGCATCTGCCTGTCGTTCCTGTCCTAGTTGGGGTCAGTATCACTGTGATGAAACACCGTGATCAGAAGCAACTCCAGGAGAAAAAAGGGGATTGTTTGTTCATCATCAAAGAGCATCAGGACAGGAACTCAAACAGGGCAGGAACCTGACGGCAAGAGCTGATGCAGAGGCCATGGAGGGGTGCTGCTTACTGGCTTGTGCCTCGGCTTGGTTTCTTATATCACTCAAGACCACCTGCCCAGGGGAGCGGCACCACCCACAACAAGCTGGGCTCTCCCTCATCAATCATCAATCAAGAAAATGTACCACAAGCTTGCCTGCAGGCCGATCTGGTAGGGGCATTTTCCCAAATGTCTCTAGCTTGGGTCAAGTCAACATAAAACTAGCCAGCGCACAGGCTGCCCGTTGATGTCTGTGGGCCGTGCTACCTACTACTGAGGGCTATGGTGGTGTCTGAAGCCTGCGCTATAGCAGAGGGTCATGTTGAGTTCCTTGGTTTCCACTGCCACCAGAGATCATGCTGAGGTCTGTGCCTTGAGACGCCAGAGACTATATGGAAGTCTGGGATCCACACTCCCACAGACAGTAAAGGGCAAGGAAGCTATCTTTACTGTGGTGTTGATGACTGATCTTTACTGTGGTGTTGATGACTGAAGAAACATTTTTTGTTGTTGTTGTTTTTTCGAGACAGGGTTTCTCTGTGTAGCCCTGGCTGTCCTGGAACTCACTCTGAAGACCAGGCTGGCCTCGAACTCAGAAATCCGCCTGCCTCTGCCTCCCGAGTGCTGGGATTAAAGGCGGGCACCACCACTGCCCGGCGAAGAAACATAATTGAGAAAGAGGGACATAGAGGGCTTATGGGACAATCTATGCATCCTGCCCCCTCCAAACAAACAAATAAAAAAAAAGTCACAGTCTAGATAAGAAGGCAGCAAAGAGAACTCTTAAAAATTGTTCTAAGGATGCTGAAGGGTAGCTCTCCACAACTGATGGCTTCTGGTGGGGATGTAGATGGGGAAGGACTCAGTTTTCTTCAAAGGGCTAGGAGTCTGACCATATTCCAGTGTGGATACGGGTAACACAAATTGGATGGCTTCTCTTCCTCTTCCTTCTCCTTCTCTTCCTCCTCCCCCTCCTCTTGCTCTTCCTCTTCCTCCTCCTCCTCACAAGGCTCAGAGGGTAGACCTGGGAGGAAGAGAATGTAATTGGGGTTCATTATGTGAAATTTCCAGATAATCAATAAAAATATTTTGAAAAGAAAAAACAACTGCCTTTAAAATGTAAGGTATACCAGCTGGAGAGCTGGCTAAGCAGTTAAAAGCACTTGCTGCTCTTGCAGAGAGCCCGGGTTCAATCCCCAGATCCCCAAGCATCTGTATCGGGTGGCTCACAACTACCTGTAAGAATTTCAGGGAGCAGTGGTGGCACATGCCTTTAATCCCAGCACTTGGGAGGCAGAGGCAGGCGGATCTCTGAGTTCGAGGGCAGCCTGGTCTACAGAGTGAGTTCCAGGACAGCCAGGACTACACAGAGAAACCTTGTCTTGAAAAACCAAAAAAAAAAAAAAAAAAAGAATCTGAGAATCGGATGCCCCCTTCCGGTGTCCTCATGCACTTGTGTGTTCATAGTGCGCATACAGACAAGCAAGCTCACACCCACACATAAAGTAATTCATTTACTCAAAACATTTTTTAAATTTAATTTTTTTTTTAGGTTTTGGGTTTTTGTTTTGTTTTGTTTTTCGAGACAGAATTTCTCTATATAGCCTTGGTTGTCCTGGAACTCACTTTGTAGAACAGGCTGGCCTCGAACTCAGAAATCCGCCTGCCTCTGCCTCCCAAGTGCTGGGATTAAAAGCATGCGCCACCACCGCCCGACTCGTTGATGCGTTCTTAACAGTTCCCAGGACAACATATGTGGAGTTTGTTTCATAGAATTTAGTTAGGGAGAAGAGAAATGGAACCTCTTTGTAACTGTCCTTTATAATTAGTATGGAAAGTGTTATTTTTCCTATTCCCTTGCTCCGGCTCTGACAATTTGCAGATTCTGTTTTTCTTTTTGTTCTATGTTAGGCACAGTCTGTTGTGTAGGAGAGGATGTTATGATGTATTCGTATTCTATAGCACACACTATAGTAACTAAATGAAATCGCTGGAAACAGAAAATATTACCTCCCCCGCACCCCTCCCGAAGAAAAACGTGTTAGCAACCACTACAGCTTGTGTACGCTCCCTCTGACACAAAACTGGAGTACACGGCTATTTATTTCACGTTACTAAGTCTGAATTAGCAAGTTTGGAAATAATATTACATCAAAGGCTGGGGGTTTGGGGGGAGGTGTTTGTTTGTTTGTTTGTTTGTTTGTTTTGCAATTCTATGGCTCATTTCATAGAGAACCAGGGAACTAGAACTAAAATACAGAGGAGCTTCTTAATCCATATATCATAACTCACCGAGTCAAATAGAAATGTGCGGCTTCACATGACCAAGGAACATGAGAAGACATTTGTATGCTGTCTACTCTAACTCGGGGACCCTGAGCCAGTATCTGTGATGCTCAGGACATGCTCATTCACCCACTCACTCCAGGAAAATAACTCCTCTTCGGCTCAGCTTGCAAGAACATCCATAGTACACAGGGCAGACCTGACTGGCAATATGGTTTGGGCAGTTAAGATGCTTGCCGCCAAATCTAACAACCTGAGTTCAGTCCCCAGGACACACGTGGTAGAGGGAGAACACTGATTCCAGCCAGTTGTCCTCTGACCTCCACACATGCTGGGGCACACAAACCAATAAATTAGTTTTAAAGTTGAATTGCCTGAGCTAGGCTGGGAAGATGGCTCAGCAGGTAAGAGCATATTCTGAGAATGCACGAAGACACTTACTTTTCAAGGAAAAGGTCAGGCCTGGTCAGGCGACTTTGTAACTCCAGCACAGTGGGAATCAGAGGCAGGGGGATTACTGGGCTGTGGTGGCAGCTTTCAGTGAGAAACCCAGACTCCAGGGAACATGGCAAAGAGTGCTAGGGAGGCCCACCCTTCATCGCCCTCTGGCCTCTGGATACACGCACAGGTGCATGCACATAAAACATATATGTGCATACAACACACACACATGGTATAACAATAAATCACACAGACCAAGTAAAGGACTGGATCTTATGCAGCTGTTTAAAATAAAACATTGCAAAAAAAAAAAAAACTGGTGAGACAGTATTAGCATTCTCATTGCAAACACTATATTGTGTTACTATTCCACGAACTGCCAAGAATTTGGTTTTCAAAAAGTGTCATAAGCAGGTATGATGATGAACGACTGTAATCTCGGCACACAGAAGGCCGACACAGGAGGATTGTTGGGAGTTTGAAGCTATCCTAGTATACATAGGTCAGCCTATATACCAATACTCTGTCTCAAACAAATGTCAAAACTGAAACATCTCATCTGTATCCCACCAACACATGCATTTTTTTTTTTTACATTTTAAGTATCAATTTAAACTAATGAAAAGAAGCTAGATTTTTAAGTGTTGAATTACTTTGATGTTCCTCTGGCTTCTCACTTTAAAAACAAAAGAACGAGAGAACCTAAAACAGCAAGAGGCCTCTGTGTGTGAGCCCCAGGACCAACATGGTGGAAAGAGAGAGCTGATTCTGAAAGCTTTCCTCTGCTCCCCGCTGCATTCACACGCCCACACAGACACAACCACGTCACTCATATGCACACATTAGTAACAAAACACAACACAAACTGTGAAATAGTACTTTATATTGCAGATAATTTTTAACTCTACTAATAATAATACCACCTGCCCGTTTCATTAAAAGAGATCAGGCTTCCACAGGCTCAGGAAGGTGGAAAACTGTCAGGGGTCATAATGGACATGCCTCATCCATGACCACAAGGTGGCGCTAATACACTACGACTCCATCAAGGAAAAGAATTGTGGAACCAAGATACCAGGAAGGGCACAGAAACACCAACGTCCTGGCCAGCTGTATGAAATTCACCCCCCAACCAGACATGCTCTATGCGGTCTTGGGTGGGAACAGATTATATAAAATGTGAAAGCGGGGACTCCATTTCTGCCTCAATAGAGAGGAGAGTTTTGGTGATATGGTTGCATTGGGGTCACCCGTATTCTATAAACAACCCCTTATCCATACTATATGAGTAGGTCTAATAAATTCATATAAATAAACTTAACCACCCACATCACTGTCCTTACAAATAACTGGTTAACTTGGCAACCTCATCCATCCGCTGTCAATCTGAGAACCAGCAGAGGTGATCTAATGACAATATTAATCACATATATCATGTCAAGGACCACCAGGCCCCTCCCTTCTACTAAAACTGATCATATGTATATGTACATGTATATGAATATGTATATGACCTAGCCCACAGGTCGGTCAACGGGGTCTGCAAGGGAGAGAGTGGGGATGGAGAGGCAAGAGACACGAAGAATGAAGACAAGACAGGGTATCTGATCAAGTCTCGTTTATTGAAAGGCAGTTGTGGGTCTATAAGCACAAGCAGGAGATGCAGCTGGAGACACTTCACCACATGTGCCTTGCAGCTGTGGACACTAAACAACAAAACAAGATATCTCTGAGAGAAACAAGATGTTTATCAGAGTGTGCTCAGGTGTTGTAGGCTGCTTACAAAAATATCATGCTAGAAAAACACGTCTCTTGTCAGGGTGGAAAAGTCTCAACCTACAAATATATAGCCCAAGATGGCTGCAAAGATGATTGCTCCTTTCTGCTTTCTGCTAGGAGTCGGCTCCCAACATATGTGTGTGTGTGTGTGTGTGTGTGTGTGTGTGTGTGTGTGTGTGTGTATGATTTAAATCACATTCATGTTTAAGGATATAAATGAGATAGAAAATTTCTAGTTTCTGTGGAGACTCAGTTGTGTCACGTGATGTTTTTCTAGAAGCTATCTTATGAGAAAATGTTTTGCTGGAGCAGACACGTGAGATAATACTTTGCTGAGAACAGACACATGGTGTTCTTCTGGAACCTGT
The DNA here is from genome assembly GCF_004785775.1 of Grammomys surdaster. Taxonomy (NCBI): domain Eukaryota; kingdom Metazoa; phylum Chordata; class Mammalia; order Rodentia; family Muridae; genus Grammomys; species Grammomys surdaster. The sequence goes on from NW_021604632.1 coordinate 3,701,414, forward strand.
CTTGTGAAAGGGCATGCATATCTTGTGAGCGGATGTTTTAGAGGGTGTGTGATGTTTAGAAGAATATAAATATAATCCCATAGAGAATGAGAGAATGCTCTTGCATTGGTTCGCCTTGCAACACTTCAGTAATCTTCACTTGTGACTTCAAAAAGAGAAAAGCACAGAAGAACTTCCCGTGGTATTCCAGCTGCTTCTTGCTGCCTCTGAGGGCTCATGCTGACTCAGCAGAGCCTCAAGGTTTCTTCCGGATCGAGCTGCTGCTACTGATTCATACATGGTGTTTGCCTATTGGACTACACTGCTGTAATTGTTTTGTGTTTGGAATTGCCTCAAATAACTTTTTTTTTTTTTTTCTGAGACAGGGTTTCTCTGTGTAGCCCTGGCTGTCCTGTGTCCTGGAACTCACTCTGTAGACCAGGCTGGCCTCGAACTCAGAAATCCGCCTGCCTCTGCCTCCCAAGTGCTGGGATCAAAGATGTGCGCCACCACTGCCCGGCTAAAGAACTACTTCTAAATGAGTCCACATGCTCCATTTCCTGTTAACCTTTCTTCTCCCCTACCTTTGATTGGTGGGCTAGAAGGAAGGTTGAAGAATTTAAGAACCCTTATTAAACTAGGTTTTGGGAAATCCAAGCCTACATATAAACCTGTATTGCCCGGTGTGGTGACACATGCCTGTAACCCTAGGGCTCAGAAGGTAACAAGGACAAGGAATCCAAGGCCAGACTTGACCACATAGAATGGGGATGCAGGAACCTCTGCACCATCCTGCCTGCTCACAGGAGGAAGGGAAGAAGGAAGCTCTGTCTTTCTCAGCAGTAAAGGCAGACCAGTTCTTGGGAGCAGACTTCAGACTCTACTGGCTCAAAGACCTATTGGTCCACCAAAAGACATCTTGTCAAAGGCAGTAAATCAATCACACCTCCAACAGTAGATTTCCACAACAGTAATGACTCGAGATTACATGGGGCTAAAATGATGTATGATCTTGGGTTCCCAACATTCCCTATTTTCCCTAAACCTAAAGAGTCTCCCCTCAGAAATCGGCCTTACAACTTTGTTTACTGGGGTGTGTGTGTGTGTGTGTGTGTGTGTGTGTGCAAGGAGTGGAGACAACTCTTCTCCAGATTACACCTTTAGACAATGTCAGGAAGAAAGGGTGTGGTTTCATACCAGCTGTTAGAGGTGTAACTTAGAAAGCGACAAGAATGTAAACCTCCATTGGAAAGACACTTAAACACAGCTCTTCCTTAGAGAAGCTCTCATTGGTCCCCTACCTCACCCCTTCTCTCCTGTTCTTTGTATCATTCAAAATTTGACTTTGCTTCATTGTTGGTTCACTCTAAAATTCATTTTTAAGCAAGTGGTGGTGGTGGTGGTGCAGGTTTTTAGTCCCAGGACCCAGGAGGCAGAGGCTGATGGATCTCTGTGAATTTGAGGCCAGCCTGGTCTACAGAAGTAATTCCAGAACACCCAGGGCTACACAAAGAAACCTGTCATGAAAGGAAGGAAGGAAGGAAGGAAGGAAGGAAGGAGGGAGGGAGGGAGGGAGGGAGGGAGGGAGGAAAGGAGGAAAGAAGGAAAGAAGGAAAGAAGGAAAGAAGGAAAGAAGGAAAGAAATAAAGAAAAGAAAAAAAAGTTTCTTTGCTGACGCCACAAAAACCAGATTCTGCTTCCTGAGAGGTCTCTGGTCTGAAGAGCACACCTCCTCTGGCAGTCGCCAGTGTGGTCTGAGGCTGTGTCCCTGATGTACTAAGTCAGTATCTGTGCACCTATGATTGAAATCACTCTGGAGAGCCCTCACTTCCTGTTATGATTGTCTTAGAGAGTTTTAAGTAAGGATATTTATCTCCATAAATACCCAGATCTTGGCAATACCGAATATTCCAGCAAGATCCAGGAGGTTCTTATGCAAGAACAACGGAGTCTGCTTGGGAAAAGCAGCTGGAACAGACAGACTTGTTTCCCTTATGGAAGTCTGAGCTTTGCTCGAGTTGCATCTGGTTTGTTTTGTTTTGTGTTTCTGCTTTGAAGGCAGTGCCTCATTAACTTTTCCTAGGAAGACAAGAACAAATGTCTTTTTAGCCCAGAAGGACGTCAATGGCAGACCAACTTAAGCATTCCACCAGAGATTACTTTGGTGGGCCGATATACACTTTCAGAGCATGGTTGAGAGGTTACTCTCAACAGTGTGGGTGACCCCTAAAGAGCTGCATCAACCATCACCGCAAAGTCCCCCCCCCCCCCATCGTAGCTGAGGACCTCATGGAATCTGCATCTCGGCATTTCCCCTCAGCTAACCATCCTTTTCTTTGCTCAGGTGTCTCTTATGCTCCAGTGCCTCCCAAGATCACTTGCAGCAGGAGCAAAGGGGCAAACAACAGCTGAAATCCCAGGAGGAGGTCCTGTGGCTCCCGCTTCCTCCACGTACCGATCGATGCCAATGGCTTCATTACCATGACTACACACCTGTCTAATCCCGTATTGTTATTCTCAATCAGCTCAATTAATTGTGCCCTCCACCCGGCCAAAGTAGTTTCCAAGATAAAGAGGGAACAAACAAAACTTGGCAAACCTGGAGGGGCAAACAGGCCATTCTAGAATAGTCGAGGGGGGGGGGCGAGGGGGTTTCCACTCTGTGTAGCCTAGGCTGGCCCAGAACTCTCAGTGATCCTCCTGCCTTCTCCTCCTAAGTGGTAGGGTTAGTAAGCTACTACACGCTACGGTTAATAAAGGCTTTTCCCTGACTATCACGCCCACTAAGATGATACAAGCTAATGATCTTTATAGAATGCCCGTGGATTATATAACCCAACTGAAGCTCCAAATACCCTCTCAGACGTATGGGGTTTTTGCTTTATTGTTGCGTATTGTAGTTATAGCTCCTGCTTGCCTTTTAAAAATAACGAAGAAAGAAGACCTTTTTGTACATAACCGCAAGATGTCTCTCTTTTCTGGGCATATCCATGAACACAGACTATCTGGAAAGGTATCACAATAGAAAAATCCAGTCTTTGTTAGAAATCCCATTGCCTCGGATTTCTTCCCACAACTGTTGAATATGTAAGGAAGAGATTAAATCCCAAGGTCCTGCAAAAGGGGGCAGGGCATTCCTTCTTAAGGGCCACCTCAGTCACCTTTTTCTCATTCTGGAGTCTGGGTCTTTTTATGGAGACTGGCCTGTGAAGGTGAAGACTCACGTGTGTCTTCCGGTTATGCCGGACGCTTTCTGTGTAAGAAAGAGAAGTACAGAGGTGGTGTAGAGGGAAAAGTTATGGATACTGGGTATATAGAATCCTTTTTAGATATAAAATATTCTTTAGGCTTTCTTTAGGAATGTGGAAAGACCAGTCACCATTACTGGAACTGGCCAACCTGCAAAGAGAAAGGAAAGAATGCAATTTAGTCAGGTGGAACCAAGCTGAGAACCATAGTGACAAGGCAAGGCCGAAGTGACAGGACAGGACTACATTCTTGAGAAAGATAAGCGTACAGAGAGTTTACATCTGATCCTGACTCATGTAGGTTGGGTTCCTTTGGAATGTTCCACTATTTTTATGTTATACCACCCTAGCAACCCCCTCACCCCCTCCTCATTTCCTTGGTTTGTGGTTTTTCCCTTTAAAAACACCCCTCAAACTGGCAGTCGGGGTCAATTCAGCTCCTGCGTGGGCATGCGAATTGACCGGCAGCTAGTTGTCATGCCCTAATAAATAACCTCGCAATTGCTCCGGTATATGGTGTCTCGAGTAGATTACTGGGTGGTCGCGACTTTCTGAGACTTGAGAGAGGGTCTCCCCTCTGCGGAGGTCTTCAGTGGCTGGAGCGACAGATTGTTGGTAAGGGGAGTTTTTAAGCTTCTGTTAGGGACTCGAGGTTGGAAATTAATTTTAATGTAAAATGGTAGCTGGGAGGCCCTTGCGTTTATCTGTTACCTGCCTAAACTTGTTTTTGTTTTGAGGGACATGTATTTCATCTCGTTGCCTAAAGTTTCAAAATTGTCTCTTGAAGTAAGGAGTGAGGGCTCTGTGTGTGTGTGTGTGTGTGTGTGTGTGTGTGTGTAGATGCACAGACCACTTAATAGGTGCTACTTCATTTGTACTTTTTATTTTCGTTAGTATCATTTGTTGTTTAAGACACCGTTACTTTGTGTAGCTCTGCAGTACAGGCTGGCCTTGAACTCACAGAGATCCCATTGCCTGTCTCCCAAGTGCTAGGATTAAAGGCCTATGCCACCACCCCTTGGGCTAGTATCACTTACTTTTATCAATTTTCCTCCTTCATGCTGTTTCCTTGTGATTCCTTTGTAATTGTGTGTATGTTCCAAGTCCTTTTTTTTTTCTTTCTGAGACAGGGTTTCTCTGTGTAGCTCTGGCTGTCCTGGACCTCACTGTAAACCATGTTGGTCTCAATCTCTATAGAGATCTACCTGCCTCTGCCTACTGAAAATCTTTTTCTTCCTTCCTTCCTTCCTTCCTTCCTTCCTTCCTTCCTTCCTTCCTTTCTTTTTTTCTTTAATTATCTTGAATCTTTTTTATTTGAAGTCCAGTCATTATCCGCCCCCCCCAGTCTGCCCTCCGACCTTTTCTCATTCCAGTCCTCCTCCCCCCCGCCCCCCCCCCCCCCCCCCCATCCCTCTCCAAGAGAATGTCCCCACCCCCCAAATACCAGGCCTCCCCACTCCCTGGGGCCTCAAGTCTCTTGAGGGTTAGGTGTCTTCTCTCACTGAAGCCAGACTAGGCAGTCCTCTGCTGTATGGGGGAGGGGGGAGGGGGCTAGTATCAGCTAGTGTATGCTTCCTGGTTGGTGGCTCAGTGTCTGAGAGATCTCTGGTATCCAGGTTAGTTGAGATTGCTGGTCTTCCTATGGGGTCACCCTCCTCCTCAGCTTCTTCGAGCCTTTCTCTAATTCAATCACAGGGGTCCCCAGCTTCTGTCCTTTGGTTGGGTATAAGTATCTGTGTCTGATTTGTTCAGCTGTTTGTTGGGTCTCTCCGATGGTAGCCATGCTAGGCTCTTGACTGTAAGCACACCATAGCATCAGTAATAGTGTCAGGCCTTGGAGACTTCCCTTGAGCTGGATCCCAATTTGGACCGGTCACTGGAACTCCTTTTCCTCAGTCTCTTCTCCATTTTTGTCCCTGCAGTTCTTTTAGACAGGAACCATTCTGTTCTGTTTTGTTCATTTAAGACAAAATCTTTCTATATAGCCCTAGCTTTCCTGGAATTCACTGTGCAGACCAGACTATCCTTGCAATCACAGAGATCCCCCAGCCTCTGCCTCCCTAGCGCTGGGACTAAAGGCATGTGCTACCTTCCCAGGCTCTAAGTCCTTTTCTTGCTTATGTTTTAGACTTGTGTGTGTTGGAGGGGCACACTCATGGAAGTCAGAAGAAAATGCACTGGAATCAGTTCTCTCCTTCCATCACGTGGGTCCCAGGGACTGAACTCAGGTCCTCAGGCTTAGTGGCAGGCGCCTTTACCTACCAAACCATCCCACAGCCTCTAAACAATAGCTATATATTTTGGTGGCTTCTGAAGTTACATTTGTCATAGGGTTTCCAAGTGACTCCCTAATCCACCCCGTTTTCTACCCTTTTCTTGGGGGGGGGGGCGGTTCAAGACAGAGTTTCTCTGTGTAGCCCTGGCTGTCCTGGAACTCACTCTGCAGACCAGGCTGGCCTCGAACTCAGAAATCTGCGTGCCTCTGCCTCCAAGTGCTGGGATCAAAGGCGTGTGCCACCACCCCCCAGCAATGTTACTATTCTCACCTGACATATTCTTTTAGAAAAGAATTTAAATTATATGTAATTAAGTGTATTGCTCATGATACCAAAAGAGAATGTCTCATTTATTAAATGATCTCATTTATTAAAAAAAAAGAGTGGCTGGGCAGTGGTGGCACACGCCTTTGATCCCAGCACTTGGAAGGCAGAGACAGGCGGGTTTCTGAATTCGAGGCCAGCCTGATCTACAGAGTCTACAGAGTAAGTTCCAGGACAGCCAGGACTACATAGAGAAATCCTGTCTCCAAAAACCTAAAAAAAAAAGAGTGGCCGGGCAGTGGTGGCACATGCACACGCCTTTGATCCCAGCACTTGGGAGGCAGAGGCAGGTGGATTTCTGAGTTGGAGGCCAGCCTGATCTACAGAGTGAGTTCCAGGACAGCCCGGGCTATAAAGAGAAACCCTGTCTTGAAAAACCAAAGAGAGAGAGAGAGAGAGAGAGAGAGAGAGAGAGAGAGAATAGTAACATCATCCAAGGGGAAAAATGTGGTTTTGAGGAAAACTATTGAGTTTTGGTTTAAGTTTTTTAAAAAGGGGTGTGTGTGTGTGTGTGTGTGTGTGTATGTGTGTGTTTTCTGGGTATGGAGCTCAGACTGCCAGTCTGGCATGGCCAGCACCTTTACCTGCTGGGCCAGCACATTGGTCTTACTAAGGGATTATTAAAGATCACCTTAGTGCACTATTAAATGCTGTGCGCAATTCAGTTACATTCAGTTCCAACGTGGAAAGGACTGTCACATTCGTGGGAAGAGGTGCTGAGGTTTGAGTGTGAAGTCCACCCCCTCCCCTGTGGGCTCCAGTGTTTGAACACTTAGGGCTCAGCTAATGTTGCTGTTCTGGAAGTTGCTAGAGGGGGTGGGTCTGGGAGCCTCCACTTCCTGTTCTCTCTGTTCTCCTTGAGTGTGGATGCCATGTGACCAGGCACTTCACTCTCTGGCCACCACGCCTTTGTTGCCATAAGAGACTCTACTTTTTTTTTGAGTTGTAAGCCAAAATAAATCCTTCCTCCCTGAAGTTGCTTCTTGATAAGTATTTGGTTGCAGAAATGAGAAAAATAACTAAAATAAACTTTAGGAAAAAAAATAAATACTATTTCCCTAAACAATATTCAAGTTGCTCACATAAACCTATTAATAGGGATGGTTCTTATGCATGGTGTGAGATCAGAAAATAAATACAAGCAAAAATATAAAATCAAAACATTGCATTCTCATGGTATGAAGAATATCACAGTAATACCAGAATATACTCACTTAAACTTTTTCTACAGATGTGTTATATTTATAATGATACAAGATCACATTATGTATTTTTTTTGTTTTGTTTTTGTTTTTTGTTTTTTCGAGACAAGGTTTCTCTGTGTAGCCCTGGCTGTCCTGGAACTCACTCAGTAGACCAGGCTGGCCTGGAACCCAGAAATCCGCCTGCCTCTGCCTCCCAAGTGCTGGGATCAAAGGCGTGTGCTACCACGCGCCCGGCCAAGATCACATTATGTATATTTTCTACTTGGCTATCTTTGTGATAAACAGATCAATATGTTTTAATCTCCTACCTGAACACAATGGAGATTTCCCAAATGTCCTAATTATATTTTTTATAGCTGGTTTGTACAAATCAATGTCGGGACAGCAGCATGAAGGGGCCCGCGCTTGGGTAGTTTTGTTGATATTTTGATGGACTCATTTTTGGCTTAATTCACGTGCAGAAAATTCAAAGATCATAAACGTACAGTTGATTGAATCCGGACACATGTATAAACCTAGGAAACCAACATGCTAATGTGTATGTTTCTCTGTGCGTGTGTAGGGAGTGCCCAGAGGCAAGCAGAGGGCATCGGATGGATCCCTTTGAGCTGGAACCACAGGCGTTTCTGAACTCTCAATATAGGTGCTAGGCTCTGAATTTTGGTCCTCATGATTGAATAGCAAGTCCTATTAATTACTCAGCCATCTCTCCAGACTCAAACATTTTCTTATTCTTTCACAATTTCGTGTGTGTGTGTGTGTGTGTGTGTGTTCTTTGATCATATGAGTTCCATTTTTATGTCGGGTACATGGTTTCAGTTACACCATCGGGTGTATGGCTTTGGTCCAAGATGATGTAAGACAGATGGTATATGTATCCCATGTATCTATACTGGGTATGAGAGACAGCTTACTCAAATTGCAACAGTAAAAAGGACATCCTGGGCTGGAGAGATGGCTCAGCGGTTAAGAGCACTGGCTGACCTTCCCAAGGTCCTCAGTTCAATTCCCAGCAACCACATGATAGCTCGCAACCATCTCATAATGAAATCTGATGCCCCCTTCTGGTGTGTAGGTGTACATGCAGATACACATTAAATAAATAAAACTTTAAAGGAGCCTGGCAGTGGTGGTGGCGCACGCCTTTAATCCCAGCACTTGGGAGGCAGAGGCAGGCGGATTTCTGAGTTCGAGGCCAGCCTGGTCTACAGAGTGAGTTCCAGGACAGCCAGGGCTGCACAGAGAAACCCTGTCTCAAAAAAAACAAAACAAAACAAAAAAACAAACAAAAAAAAACTTTAAAGGAAAAAAAAAAAGTACACTCTATGGGAATATGGACTGGTTTGGACCGGAGGCCGTCATGTACTTAAACTAGCAGTGAGGATGGTAAGTCCAAGAAATAATACAGAAAGAGTAAGGCTAGCTCTGCCACAATATTTGATTGCAGGTCCCACTTGAGCTTGTGGTGTCGCATCTGAAAATACTTTTGATAAATTAACATGGAGAAGGAGGTAGAACCTTTCATCATAATTTCTAGGTTGTCGTTAACAGCTTACATCTTCTCCAGAGTTATCAAGTTATCCAGCCAGGAATGCAGCTCAGCTGATGGAGAGCTTGCCTAGCTACACAAAGCCTCAGGTTCCATCCCTGCATAAACCTGGTGGCACAAGCTTGCCATCTTAGCTCTGGGGAAGTAGAGGCAGGCAGGTCAGTAGTTCAAGGTCATACCCTTGCTCCGAGGTGAGTTTACAGCCAGCCTAGACTACAGAAGTATGAAGTTACTTCACACAGGGAAAATTAGAAAATAGGTTCAATTTTGACTCCGGTAACAAAGGAATCAACAAAGCATTCTGTTGTTTCTATTGGTGACAATACAAGGTGTCCCATCCTGTGTACTGCTGGCTCAGAAGTAAAAATGACGAGCTTATGTCTTCTTTTTCTTTCTTTTTTTTTTTTAATTTAAGGTTTATTTATTTATTTATTTTGTGTATGTGAGTACACTGTCACTGTCCTCAGGCACACCAGAAGAGGGCATCAGATCCCATTACAGATGGTTGTGAGCCACCATGTGGTTGCTGGGAATTGAACTCAGGACCTCTGGGAGAGCAGTCAGTGCTCTTAACCGCTGAGCCATCTCTCCAGTCCCCACATCTTCTTTTTCTACTTAGACTTGGTTTAGCAGCCACAGAACAAAAGATCTTGGAACAAGACCAGTCTGAATGTAAGAACTCACTGGTCCAAGGGTATTTCCAAGAATCCCACCGAGAGTAGAAATGACCATTATCAGCCAGGCGGTGGTGGCACACGCCTTTAATCCCAGCACTTGGGAGGCAGAGGCAGGCAGATTTCTGAGTTCGAGGCCAGCCTGGTCTACAGAGTGAGTTCCAGGACAGCCAGGGCTACACAGAGAAACTCTGTCTCGAAAAACCAAAAGAACAAAACAGAAATGGCCATTATCTAACTCCCCTAAAGATTTCTCCATGTAAGAGCCTTTTACAGCTCACTCTGGACACTAGAGTTTCAAAGAAAACACTAACTGTGGGGCATGGTGGCTCGTGCCTTTAATCTCTGTACTCCTGCATCTCTGTAAGGTCAACATCATGTAGCGAGCTCCAGCCCTATCTCAAGAAACAAACAACAGGTCTGGAGACCTAAGAGTAACAGCCATGAGCAATATTTTCCAGCATGAACATGAAACTGACTGAAAAACCCCCTCTTGTTTCTGTGATCTTAAGCCAGACCACACCAAGTGCCCTTCCAAAGAAGTCAAGCGGCCTTCCTAAGTAAAGCCTTTGAGAAGAACCGACTCCCTGACCTTGCTGCCAAGAAAGAAATGGCGATGAGAAGAGGCATTGAGGAACCAAGAATTCAAGTAAGTTGGACGTCTGGGGCACTGAGTCTGTTTGTTGTGTGTGACACTGTCCCTAGAGACGATACTAGAACTTTGGGCTATCTTGGGTGTGTACCCAGAGAGGGCAATGGACTGGATGGTAAACAGGCAACAATAAATGTCACATTCCAACAAAGGAAGGCTTTTCAAAGTTGAAATGCACCCATACAGAGCCACAAGCAGGGAAGCCAGAAAATGTGTAATGTAATATTTCTGTATCCTACCCCACTCCCATCTCTCTGGCCAGATAAACTTTTTGCTTTGTTTTATTTTAAAGATTTATTTGTTTATTTTATTTTATATGAGTACACTGTTGCTCTCTTCAGACACACCAGAAGAAGGCATCGGATCCCCATTACAGATGGTTGTGAGCCACCATGTGGTTGCTGGGAATTGAACTCAAGACCTCTAGAAGAACAGTCAGTGCTCCTAACCACTGAGCCATCACTCCAGGCCCAGATAACTTTCTTTTGAGGGTTCCTGTGCATAGTAGAATATTTTTTGGCAGAACTGTCCTTTACCAAATATACGCTAGTGGGGTCCATGGTCATGTCCACATCCTCTAGCCCCTTAGTGACAACCAAAACAATTTACAATCAAAATTGTCCCCATTAAGCATGGTGTGGTGGCATATACCTTTAATCTCAGGACTCAGAAGGCAGAGGCAGGCAGATCTGTAAGTTCAAGGACAACCAGAGCTATCTAGAGACTTTTGTATCAAGAGAGAAAGAAAGAAAAGCAAGGTAGAAACGGTGGACAGCAGTATCTGACTTACTATGCATCCAGCATGTCCTAGCGTACATGCACACGCAAGCTCGTGTACACATTAAGGTAATACGTGATCTTTTTATTTGTTGTTAAGAATCCATTTGTATGTGTATACCCCTCGATCCACACTTCTGAGTAGCCTGACTGCTTACAGGGTACGAGAAGCTGAGCTACTGTCCCTCTGAATCTTCCTTGGGTAAATAAATGTCTGCTGACACTAACAGCAGACCAAAGCTCAATCTGGGGGAGCCAGTGGGCTTACTCCCAGAGAGCATGGGTGACCCCAAAAAATTGCTTCCCTGGGAATTGGCCTAGCATAGACAACAACTTCGCCATAGCTGCAGTTAACCTTTCAAAAGTTATAAATCAAAAAAAAAATTATAAATCTTTTCACTGCCTGAAGCCATGTGCAATTAAGGCAGAATTAAATATAGCTGAATAGAGGTGCAGGTAAGAGTTACTGGGGTCTCAGGTGAGGGCCTCCTGACCCTTTGTTTTTTTTAATCTGTTTATTTAATATATGAAAGTACACTGTTGATCTCTTCAGAGAGACCAGAAGAGGGCATCAGATTCCATTATAAATGGTTGTGAGCCACCTATTGGTTGCTGGGAATTGAACTCAGGACCTCTGGAAGAACAGTTAGTACTCTTAACCACTGAGTTATCTCTCCAGGCCTCTCCTAACCCTTCTTACCCACTCCTGTGAAGGAATGTCAGTGGTCAACAGGCCCAATCTTGTGGCACTCCTAAATTAGTCACAGCTGCTTTGATGAAGACAGCTCACTTCTTCCCGGCCCCCAACTCCTCCCAGTTCCTCTCCCCCTCCCCCTCCCATCTGAATCCACAAACAGAAGAGCCAAAGAAAAAGTACAAGAAACACATAGCTCCAGAGCCACACACAGGAATCCCATGAGAACACGAAACTGGAAGCCATAATATATATATATAGAAAACAGTTTTGTTGTTGTTGTTGTTTTCCAAGACGGGGATTCTCTGTGTAGTTCTGGTTGAACTTTGGAACGCAGAGTTCCACTTGCTTCCCCCTCCCAAGCACTGAGATTAAAAGTGTTCACCACCACCAGGCTCACAAAGTACTTTTAAGGTTAAAAACAGTCTTATGAGACAAAGAGCTTCCAAAGAGAATCACTGAGTTTGATCAGTGTTGTCCATCCACTGCTGGGCATAGGGCCTGCTCTGCTCTCCAGAGTGGTTTGTATTCCCAGTCATACTCAGGTTGGAGAAAAACAATTTTTCCTTTTCAAAGGGGTAATCAGTTGGAGATAGCCTCTGGGTTAGAGATGAGGGGTCCTGTGTCCACTTCACCTGTCAGAGCTGGAACCCCATGTGGCACAGACCTGTGCAGGCCCTGTGCATGCTGCCACAGTCTCTGTGACTTCATACATGTGTTTATATAAGGCCTTCTGCATCCCTGAGGACAGGGACTTCCAAGCTTATGGAATGGAATTTGGCAACAGCTCCAATCACTTGTTTTACGATGTCTATCTCTTGTTTTCCTCAGACATGGTTTGAGAAGCAAAGGACACTAAATCCTGATCATAGACAAGAGCCTATGAGTGTTTTGGGAGTTGGCGCAAATGAGGGGCCACCCCCAGCTGCTCGGTGGCCTCACTTCCACCCAGTCACTCCCCAAGTCAATTACCTCCCTTCCTCTAATCCCTGCTGGTGTGACCACACATCTCTACCCGCCCCTCTCAGGTCCCAGGCATTTGTTCCTTGGGATTCCTTTGAGGTCTTTGGGAGCCAAGCGCCAAGTGCTATGATCATGCAGGCCCCGGAAGCTGTGCAGCGAAACCTCGATACCCTTCACTCACCGGAACAGCCAGTCATCGCAAGACAGGATTTCTCAGCTGTCCAGGCTCCTTCCTATTCTCTGCCTGATGCAGAGCATGAGAAACGACACTCGGAGGACCCAGATTCCATCAACAACATATCTTATATTATGCAATGGTGGGACAAGGGCCGCCTGGATCTGATTGCAAGATGGAACCCTCTGAAAGAGACCTAGTTTGTTCTGTCATCACCATGAGGTTCACCAAAGCCTTAAGTAAGCTCCATGTGTTTCCTCAGGGCATCTGGTGAACATTTGTTAGTTCCACAATGAGGTCATGACTATCACTATAAACATTTGTGCACGAATGTTTGTGTGGAGATTTTTTTTATTGTTATTATTATCGAATACACATAACCAGAAGTGTAAGTGTTGGGTCACGTGGTAATTTAGTGTGTGTTACTGGGGGCTGGATCTAGGGGATTATATCACTATATTGTGCTCTTCATTTTTTTATTGTTTAAGAAATTCATATCATGCCGGGCAAGTGGTGGCGCACGCCTTTAATCCCAGCACTTGGGAGGCAGAGGCAGGCGGATTTCTGAGTTCGAGGCCAGCTTGGTCTACAGAGTGAGTTCCAGGTCAGC
>NW_021604632.1:3714549-3750090 GCF_004785775.1 Grammomys surdaster
TATCCCAAAGAAAGGAGCCTCCACCAGATCCAGCTGTAAGGCATTTTCTCAATTAGTGATCAAGGGGGAAGGGCACATTGTGAGTGGTGCCATCCCTGGGCTGGTAGTCCTGGGTCCTATAAGAAGACAAGCTGAGCCAGGCAATAGTGGCGCATGCCTTTGATCCCAGCACTTGGGAGGCAGAGGCAGGTGGATTTCTGAGTTCGAGGCCAGCCTGGTCTACAGAGTGGGTTCCAGGACAGCCAGGGCTACACAGAGAAACCCTGTCTCGAAAAACCAAAAACAAAAAAAACAAAAAAAAACAAAAAAAAAACAAAAAAAGAAGACAAGCTGAACAAGCCAGGGGAAGCAAGCCAGTAACCAAACCTCTCCATGGCCTCTGCATCAGCTCCTGCCTGTAGGTACCTGACCTGCTTGAGTTCCAGTCCTGACTTCCTTTGGTGTAGAACAGCAATGTGGAAGTGTAAGCTGAATAAACCCTTTCCTCTCAACTTGCTTCTTGGTCATGATGTCTTGTGCAGGAATGGAAACCCTGACTAAGACACACATCTTCCCTTTGCTCCATCCAGAGGACCATCTTCTTATGGTTTATTAATCCTGAAATGAAAATTTGTCTAAACTGTTTCCTATATAAAATCAAAGAAAACACTTGTTGACAAGACTCAAACACAATGTTATATTTATTTTCAATGACAAAAACAACACAACAAAGTGGACCAATCCATTAAATTTTAAGTCTAGCATAATTTTCAGCAGAAAAACTTATGTTCCATTAAATTTTAAAACAACATATCACAATTAACGGTATCCAGCCAACAGTGTCTGAGGATAGCTAGGTACAAGGGTCAAACACAGAATCACTAACTTACAGCACAGAGTTTTAAGATTTGTGTGTGTGTTGTGTAACTTGTTTTTTTTGATTATTGACTGTGAAGTCTGTATATGACATCTTTTATAATGTCGAAAGGATAGAAGCTCCTACAAGCCTAGGGCTTCGTGTTCACACAGTGAGTGGTAAGTAAGCAAATGAGTGCTATAGAGTCTTGACTCAGAACTCAAAAAGCAACAGCCAAGGAAGAAGAGGTTTCAAAGACTGTTAGCAAGATGACTGTGAGGTTTTTCAACACAGTCAACACAGAAACCAGAGCTCCCTGGGGATGGGATACTTTGGAACAGTCCATGTACAAGCTCTGCAATTAAATCTTATTTCTAGACTCTTGGTTTGGGACCCACCACCTAAAGCAACTTCTGCCAGGAGACAGGAGGTTAGTCACTCACCAAGTCAGATGCCCTTTCGTTTCTAACCTTGACTTTGTCACTGGGCTCCTGTCACCTGTACAATGGGGGACACATTCCAACCAAGGATCACTGCTACACAGACCAACCTCTCTGGCTTAGGTTTCCCTATCATGAACAGGGATGCTTGCCATGGGCAGCTGATCCCGCTTCTATTGTTTTATCCTGCTACACAACACTGCTTGGCTGCAGAACCTGGGGTCACAGAGCAGCAGCACCGGTTGGTGTCAATGGTCACAAGATGCTTACATCATCACCTGCCACGTCCTCTCCATCACCTTGCCCGTTATTTCTTGCGGAACTCGATCCGCCGAGCAACATTCTGAGCTCCAAATTTCTTGACCAGTGCCTTTCTCGTGTCGTCATCGTCCTTCTGCAAATCTAAGTCATCCTGCCGACACCAGATGGGATAACCATCGGGTCTCCGTCCTGACTCTAAGAAAGAGGAAGTGGCCTCCAGCTCGCCACTGTTTTTCAGCAAGGCCTGTGTAACCGTTGAGAGATCCAAGTTAAACTTTTCCATCAGCTGCCGGATGATCTTAATGGCAGTCCCCACTTCTTGTGTAGACACTTTTGGTTCCTCTTCCTCCTCGTCTGGCTGCGTTTCTGAATCTTCCTCAGGTGTGGGTGGATCACCGTCACACATCGTTATATGTATTTCAAAGTCAGGGCTCTCATCCACCTAGAAAGAATGAGGAGAGACAGTCTTAAATTATTTATAAGCTTACTAGTCAATAAACTATTTATTAAGCCTTGAACCCTTGCAACATACATGTGTCTTCCCAACTGTCACTCCCTGGCTCTGCACACGGCAATCACCCGGGCTCCCTTCAGTCCCTCTCATCTGTATTTATCCATGCTGACATGTGTACATATATGCACATGGGTAGTATGAGGAATGGCAGCATGTTGTGCACATCTGTACATATATATTTAACTGATTAAAATATGGAATGTGTGTGTGTGTGTATGTGTGAGAACATGTGTAACCTGTATGACATTAGATCGCTTATTAAATGCCTGACTTGGCTTGCAGATGTGAAGTTCCATAAAAACAGGAAGCAGGCATGCTGTGCTCATCCCCGAAGGCTGGAACTAAGTCCTCAATATTGCTCTATGAGTCTATTAGGGTTTCCAAGCTGTATGACACTTAGGCATATGACAAAGCAGTATATGAGAGCTGTGTCTAAGGACTACTGAGTTTGACAGTTGATGGGAAGTGAACAAATGATCAAATAACAAAACAACATGCAAGCTACAAAAAGCAATAATCCTTTAGTTCTGGTGGTCAGTGATAGTCACTCACTCACTATTTATATGAACGTAATTTTCTTCTTTTATCCTAAACACTAGCTGGGTGTGGTGATACATCCCTGTAATCCCAGCATTCCTGGCCGAAAGATCACCCAAAAAGATCACCCAAAAGATCAGGGCAGTTTTGGCTATACAGGGAGAAGATGTTTCACGTAGCCTAGCTGGCCTTGAATGTACTTTGTAGCACAGATGATCTTTAACTTTTTCCCCTTTTTGAATTAATTTAAAGATTTTTAGAATTATTATTGTATGTGCATGAGTATTCTGCCTACACATGTGTATGTGCACCACATGCATGCCTGATTCCCACGGAAGCCAGAAGAGAGCAAAAGGCACCTGAAACTGGAGTTACAGACAGTTGGTTACGAGCTGCCTTGTGGGTGCTGGGATCAAACCTGGGTCCTCTGCAAGAGCAACAAGTGCCTGACCCTCTAAGACAACTTTGCAGCCCTCACCTTTAACTTCTGAATCCCACCTTTTGACTCCCAAGTGCTGTAATTATAGGCATGTACCACCACATTCACTGGGGTAGGATTTTTTTGGTTTTTTGGTTTTTTTTGTTTGTTTGTTTGTTTTAATTTTAGGCACAGTAGCTCAGGGTAGCTTCAGAAACAGTATAGCCAAGGATAATCCTGAACTCTTGCTCCTCCTGCCTTCATGTCTTAAGCGCTGGGGTCACAGTCAAACACCAGCATGACAGGCTGAGGTAGTATCTTTAAGAAGAAAGGGCGGAATGTGGCTTGTCACGTAGTTCAGTCGCAGAACATTTGCCTAGCATGTGTGCAGCTCTGGACTTGGGCCTCAGCTCTAGGGGAAAACACAGCTAAGCAGGGCATGAAGGCCAGCCTGGGTTACAAAAGACCTTGGAAGAAAAGGAAGGCAGGAGGGAGCAAAAAACTGAATCATAACCTCTTTCTTTTTCTTTTTTTCTGTTCTGTTTTTCTCTAAGACAGGATCTCACTATGTAGCTCTGGCTGTCCTGAAACTCATGCAGACCAGGCTAGCCTGGAACTCACAGAGATCCACCTGCCTCTGCCTCCCTCACAAACACTAGGATAAAGGCACATGCCACTATGTTTGGTTCCATAACCACTTTCTTTTGTGTTAATTCAGGACCAGCAAGATAAGATGGCTGTGCAGGTAAAAGCCTCTGCCACCAAGCCTGACACTTGAGTTTAACCTCCGGGTTCTACATGATAGAAAAAGAGGACAGACTTATCCAATAAATAAAATTGTAATAAAACTTGTTTGTTTGTTTGTTTTTGTTTTTTTGAGACAAGGTTTCTCTGTGAAGCCCTGGCTGTCCTGGAACTCACTCTGTAGACCAGGCTGGCCTCGAACTCAGAAATCCGCCTGGCTCTGCCTCCCAAGTGCTGGGATTAAAGGCGTGCGCCACCACCACTGCCCGGGACATAATAAAACTTTTTAAATGTCTTTTAAAAGTTAATTTACAAGATCTTTAGTCTTGGAGAAGATACATAAATATAATTTGGATTAAAAAAAAAGTCATCATCATTAACTTGCAGCAATGGCCTTTCTCAAAGGCTATTACTATAGGATTCCAGTAGCATATTCAAAAACAGACTGAATATGAAAGAACAAGAATATTCCAAAGTTCTAAGCACACAGAAACTTTAAAAGTTAGAAGTATAAGCACATTGTAAAACAACCAAATAAACAGTTCTTTGAAACCATGCTCTGAGATCCAAGTGTTCAAAACAGAACACTTTAGAACCTGTCCCATGGCACACGTCTTCAATCTCGGTACTCGGAAGGCTGGGGCAGGCAGATCTGTCAGTTCGAGGTCAGCCTGATCTACATATCAAACTCCAAGCCACCCATGGCTATAACGAGACGGTCTCAAAGCAAACAAAAGAAAAAAATAAAACTGTGATTATTTTTCTCCCTCAGCCACTACTATCCGTTAAATACTAAAAGCTTTGTAAAGCCTAAAGCCAGGTCACAGCAATTTTCTTTCCTCTTCTATCTTGTACGTTCCTGGCCTCGCGTGGATGGAAAGCACAGTTTACTAAGCAAATGAGAAGGAGGCAGGGGGAGGAATTGAGTAATCAAGTTAAGATACCACGGCTTCTCCGAACTCCCGAGTGGCTTCCTCAAACAGCTTGTTGACTGTCTCTCCATTCTCCTTGGTCTCTCCCTGCACACACTCCTCTTCCGGCAAGTCTGGCGTTCTCTTGTTCTGTGGCTCTATTAAACACAAGAGCAGCAGATCGACAAGGCTCATCCGCACAGACCGTCTGTATCAGTTCTGTGCATGCAGATAGTTTCCTTTTAGGAAATTCCTGTTTGTTATTCAGAAGTGAACAAAGAGCATAAGATATGCACACCCAATAATTCTCACACTTGTTTCCAAAAATAACCTACAATCACTACCAGCACTCAGGAGCTCGATGCAGGAAGATTTTGAGTTAAGAGGCTAGTCTGGGACTCTAAGTGAGTTCTAGGCCAAATGAAATAATAAATGAAGACATGATGATTTAAGTACGGTGGAGGTTTACTGTAGATATGAGGGAGAGCATAGTCAGAGGCATCTGGAAGAGTCTAGACTAAACTGGGCAATGGGAGGAGAGAGGGAGGGATGGAGGAAGGTAAGGGGAAGGAGGAAGCGTTGGAGCAAAGAGAGTATCTGGGAGCATGGAGACCGAGAGACTGGCATAGCCAGAATGGTTGGATTATATAGGAATCAGACGCTGGGGAGGAGAGGTTGATAAGGGTAGGGAACGCTTATGTCAGCCAGGATGACTCTGACAGGTAAGGAGAACCTGACAGCATCTGCTTTGATATGTTACAATAGGAACCCAAAGGGCTGCTGAAATAGAGAAATACCTTTTAGCTCCCCAGACAACCTCCCATTCCCAAATAGAGGGAGAAAGCATGCTTTTTTAATCAAAAGGCCTATCATTTAAACTGTCAATACTGGTTATAGAAAAAGGCAGATATCTTAGCCAGGCACAGTGGCTCAACTGTGTAACTCCAGCACTCTAGAGACTGAGGTAAGAGGATTGCCTAGACTTGGGAGGCCAGCCTGACTGTCTCAAAAACAAACTTACAACACGACTTTAAAAAAGCAGCACCTTGGGCTGGAGAGATGGCTCAGCAGTTAAGAGCACTGACTGCTCTTCCAGAGGTCCTGAGTTCAATTCTCAGCAACCACATGGTGGCTCACAACCATCTGTAATGGGATCCGATGCCCTCTTCTGGTGTGTCTGAAGACGGCAATGCACTCACATATATAAAATAAATAAATCTTTAAAAAAATGCAACAACACCTTTGTACTATATACTAACCATAACCTGATCTCAACCTCAAGTGCTTAGAATTCACCTCACCTAAGGAAGATCACAAAGTAACCTTCCCCTCTATATGGAATTACATTCCATTAAACCTAAATACAGAAATAAACTGATCTGCCATTGCCTTCCACATAGTTTATACTGAATAAGATCAGAATACAGGCAACATGTCAAAAAGAACAGCCAGGGGCTTTTTCTCAAAAAAGAAGAGGAGGAGGAAGAGGAGGAAGAGGGAGAAGAGGAGGAGGAGAGGGGAAAGGAGGAGGAGGAGGAGGAAAAGGAAGAGAAAAGGAGAGGTGGAAGGAGGAAGGAAGGAGAGAGAGGGAGAGGGAGTAAGGGAGGGAGAGAGGGATAGGGGAAAAGGGAGCGAGGGGAAAAACATCTTTGCAATTTCTGAAAACAGAAACAGGTTACCCTGTTACCTCCTGGAGGGAAACTGGGTAGCTGGTGGGTAGGAAGAGTACAAGATTTTCATATATACTGTACAGTGTTCCTTTTGAACACAGAGCCGTTCTTGTAAACTAGTTACTGTCCCGTAGTCCCAGCCACTCCGGAGGCTGAGGAAGAAGAACATTTCAGCCGTAGTTAGAGGACAGACAGCCTGGGCGACACAGCGAGAGACCTCAAGTTCCCCGCCCTCCCAAACTCCAACCAACGATCTAACATCCAGTCAATGGGAAGGAAAAGTTAATGAGAAGATAAATTAAAACAAGAGAGCAAGAGACAAGAGGAAGCTTCGGCAGTCAAGAGAGAAAGACTCAGCTCTGCCACCAATGGCGTCAAAAAGGACGCTGATGGGCAGGCAGCCCCGCCCCCCTGGGGCCCCGAAGGTGCAAGCCTCACCTCCGCTATCCGCGGCCTCGGGGTCCTGCTCCGCCTTCCGTTTGAGCTTCTGGGAGGACGGGCTGACCGGGGCGTTCCCGAGCAGGTACTTGTGCTCCTGGCCCCGCAGATGCTTGAGGTAGCGGTCCTTGAGCGACTGCCAGGAGTGCTGCGTGAGCGAGCTCTTCTCCATCGCTTTCCACAAGGCGTTGCCTGTGACCGAGCTGGGCGAACGAGCGTTTTCCTTCACGTAGGTCAGGATGGCCACATCGTCCGCGTCGGTGTAGGCAATGCGCCCGGTCAGGGGCTGCGGCTCCGGTTCCGTGGAGCCCTCGGCGGAAGCCCCGGGCTTGGGATCGGACGCCTGCTCCGTCAGGCCCAACCGGTAGGCCTCCATCTCCAGCTTCTCGTTGCGCTCCACACAGTCTAGGATGTACTGCGTGGAGATGAAGTCGCCCGAAGCCTCGGCCAGCGCCTCCCCGGGCTGGGCTAGCAGCACAGCCCCGGGCTCCTGCACCCGGCACACGGTGCCGCCGCCGTGCAGGATGAGCGTCGACAGCCGGCGCTTGGCCGAGCTGGGCCGCACGTAAAACGACATGGCGCTGCCGTCTTCCCTCACGAACAGAGTGGAGGAGTGAGTGGGCCCATTGGGGTCTTTACCCAGATCCATCGCCTCCGCCATAGCTGCCGCTCAGCTGTACGAGAAAAGCGCAAGAGCAACGCCGCGGAGATGGACTCTCCGCCGAGGAGCCCAGCACTGCGCCTGCGCAGCGAGAGCCCAGCCGAGTGCCCGCCCTCTTTCCCGGAAGAGGCGGGACTTAGGGCCATGACCTGGAAGTTCTAGTTCTACGCTAGTCACAATTTTTTTCCTGGGCCAGTGGGGAAGATGGCTACGCTGCAGGAGAGTGAAGTCAACGTGGATGGCGAGCCGAAACTAAGCAAGAAGTAAGTGTCGTTGAAGGTCTTTAAGTGTCTCTTGTCGCAGTGTTCCGATGGGAAGTACTTGGAGTTTTCCCGCCAAGGCGACTGTGCCGGGGTCCCTCTGTCTTTTCCGGTGGGTGAGCACATGCTGGCACATGCAGTGTCCTAGAACCTACAGCCTCCGGGATGCTCCAGTATCTACTGCGTGGCTGATGAGTTCCCTGGTCCTAGCTGTGGGGACGAGCATACCTAGGGAAAGCCATCACAGAAACTGGGAACGGCAGCAAAGAAAAGTGAAACTAACTTTACCCTACCTTCTAAGAAATGCTTCTTTTTTTTTAAGAAATTGAGCCACTCCCCCAACGGATAGATTGGAAAATGGTTAAATATCTTTGTTCTTCAAAGGAGAACCTTTAAATTATTCTTGGCCTATCCAAGGTTATTCTGCACCTTAGGTGTTAAAAGGGGGTACGTCCGGAAACTATAGTGCTCTTATCCATATGTGTCACTCAGGGGAGCTGTGACAAAGGAGCCAATGGCCTTATTTAGCGGGTTGCACCAGGTTCCCTTTGCAGTGCTGGGTGTATCTTTGTAAAACATTCCAAATCCGAGAACTGAGTAAACAGACAAGATTAGCCTCTCTTTAACTGTTTTTTTTTTTTTTAGGACCACATTCTAGTCCAGGGCTTGCCACTTGACCCACAGAACACTAGCAATGATTAAATGTCTTCTTAATGCCTGGAACTACATAGTGCCCTCCAGAGCTGTAGGAAATAACTAGTTTAAGCAGTTACATACCATGGCTGCTTTAGTTAGTGCCCTAGCAGTAAATAAATCCTCTTGTTGGTCCCTGAGGGAAATACCAAAGATATTCTAGATTAGAATTGATTTTACCTTTTATGACTATGTTTCTGCTTTGTGTGTTTTAGAAGGATTTTAAAGAAAATGTTGAAATTTATGGGTTGCTAGCTCCCTAACTGGTTGTCCTTTTTACGAGTGGTTTGGTGAATTCCTTTAGAGGAGACTGAGTGAGTTTATTAAATCAGTAGTTGGAATTTTGAGTCACAAGTGAAAGTACCTCAGTTTTCAGGTAAATTAAGCCTTACTGCTGCTTTCAAGTCACTTTTCTTAAATATACCATTCGCTTTTTTTTTTTTTTTAAGCAACATTTCCCTGTTAGACACCATGCTGGCACTGTACAAACTTTGTCTAATCTCAGTAGTAATCTTGCAAGAGAAATGTTCATGTCCACTTTTCAAAGTCACAAACTATGTCCCTGGGTGATGATTTTTACTCAGCATTTGTGAGTGTGGCTTAGTGGCTGCTTCCATGCACAAGTATATATTCCTGATGTGCCTTCTAGCACTGCTCTGAAGCACTAGAGTACTGGGAGAGAAATCCAAAGGGAAGTCTATACCAAGTCTGGGATCCTCAGTTGTCTAATTAAATCAGGTGGCTTTGTTTTTGTTTTTACAAGACAGGGTTTCTCTGTGTAGCACTCACAGACTGTCCTAGAACTCACTCTGTAGACCAGGCTAGCCTCAAACTGAGAGATCTAGATCTACCTGCCTCCTGAGTGTTTGCACCACCACGAGCTGGCTTTAAAATAAACCAGTTTTGATGTACGTTCCTGGCTAAAATAATTTTATTGTGCATGTGAATAATAGATAGTCCCTTCTTTTTCCTAATTGTTCTTGCAATTTCTTAAAGTTTTTACTGTGGACCATTTTATTCCTGAAAGTTCCCAGAGTTAAAAACTGATGGGTTATCTGCTCAAATCACTCATTCTCAAACGAAAGATTCCTCCTCAAAATACTTCAACACAGTAGAGTGTGATCCTGGTAGATCTGAGGCCATTGTGTGTATAACACATAAACATGGTATCATCTGGAGACCTGTCCTTTCCTCTGTGTTGGTCCATTCTTTGTCTCAGAGAGTCTTTCCTGTAGCTGGCTTCTGTGTGCTTTATTTATTTATCTTCTGGGACAGGGTTTCACTGTGTTCCTCAGGCTGTTCTCAGACTCCTAGGCTCAAATGTTCCTTCCCAAGCTCCCAAGTAGCTGAGACTGTCTAAAATTTGATATTTTCATTGTCATCCTGTTGCCAGGATTCCATCTTCAGGGGAGAAACCACACTTCAGAGCCCACATTTTGCCTTCCACGCTTTAAGAAGTTGTGAGCATTTCAGCATTTAAGCTGTTGATTGACTTGCATTTGAGTTCCGAATCCCAGATATGAAGCGGTTTTTTCTATAATAGGACAAAGAACATTGCAGATGTCAGGAAGGTCTGAAGTTCAGAGGGACACTGCATGTTAGTACAAATCATGACTCCCGTACTCAGCAGTGCAGAATGGGTAGGTGTATACTATTGGTCCCCTCTGACTACACATCTCTGTTTCCTGCTAGGTGGTGGTAATCCTTAGTTCCAGGGTGTTCTGCCATGTTGATGCAAGCTGCTGTCAGGCTTGTTAGGGGGTCCCTGCGCCAAACCTCATGGGCAGAATGGGGTCAGAGGGAACTTCGACTGGGCCAACTTGCTCCTTTCACAACGCTCCACAAGGACAAGCCACTTTCTGATAGAAGAAGGTTGGTGCCCATTACCTTCTTTATTGCACTGGGAGCAGAATCTTTCTTTGGCGTCTGTTAGCTTGCTAAGTCTTTGGACATGTTAAGGAAGCAGAGCTCTATTGCCCAAGCCAAGATTCCCCTTCTTACTCTATGAGTTCAGAGTCCATCTCCCTGTGGTCCCTTCTCTTTTCCCTTTCTTTTTCCCCCTTTGACTAATTCTTGTTTATTGAGACAGGATCTTGCTATATAGACCAGGCTGTCCTCAAGCTCACTCTGTATGAAAGCTGGCCCTAAACTAAAAGTCTTTCTGCTTTAGCATCCCATGCTAGGATTACAGGCCTGTGCTACACCACCCTGCCTGAAATAAGGAGTTTCTAATGCTAGTTATTTTCCCCTTTTTTGTCTTTCTGGGGTTTGTTTATCAACTTTGTCCTAGTTTTGGTGCTCCCTTTAAGGTCTTTTTTGGACTGTCCTTACAATCTACAAGAGCAAATCCTGAATGAAGCAGAAAAGAGATTTATCTTAATATCGAGATGGGGTTTAGGGAGGACCAGATAGCCTTAAAAGCTTGCTCACTGAATTACAGAATGATAGACCACTGGACTGTTAGAAAGATGAATGCAAGACAGATTGTATTTAGAAAGACTTGTCTGTTTTGAAGCTTTCATGATTATTTTGTACTTAAAAGATAGTGAAGTTCTTTTTTTTTTAAGATTTATTTATTTTATGTATTTGAGTACACTGTAGCTGTCTTCAGACACACCAGAAGAGGGCATCAAATCTCATTACAGATGGTTGTGAGCCACCATGTGGTTGCTGGGATTTGAACTCAGGACCTCTGGAAGAGCAGTCAGTGCTCTTAACCACTGAGCCATCTCTCCAGCCCCTGATAGTGAAGTTCTTTAAATTTCGCTAAATTCATATTGAAAACAAAGATAGGGCAAAGAGCAGTCAGTGGTGCATATCTGTAATCCCAGGCACTTAGGAAGCTAGGGGAAGAGGGTTACAAGTTCAGGGGCAGATCGAACAATTTAGCAGTCCCGTTTCAAAATAAAAAAAGGAGCTTGGGGGTAATTCAGTGTTAGACCTCTTGCCTAGCACATGTGGACCCCTGGGTTCAACCTCCAATAGTTCAAAACAAACCAAAGAAAGTGAAGGGTGTGTTCTAAAGCCAGACAGTATGCAAGCGTGGCTTAGAATCTTTTGCTATGATTCACTGTTGAAGACTTAGCAGTTGTAAAGTATGATCCATCCATAAATTCTCTTTCAATATCAAAGATATTCTTGTCTAAGTCAGTTTATTTTTCCTGGATTCAGGTAGCAAGTTCAGGTCATAAGGGTCACAGAGTTGCTCCCATTGTTTTGTGTTTAAGGTAACATGTTTGAAGTTTAGATGGTGAGAGACTTGATTAGAAACAGATCCAGATTTGTCTGGGCTTTGTCCTGGAGGCAGAATGTGAAGAGTTAAGTAGTGAGCGACCTAGAACCCACTCTTGAGCCCTAACTACACTCTGGAACCCGGTCATTTCTCACTAACATCTCAGTCCTCACAACTGGTGAGAGGGTGTCTTACTTCCTTTTTCTAGATGATGACAAGTCATATGCTCAATGTCATTCAAGTGGTTGGTGTTTTAGAATTCAGTGCTAGGCAGTTTGACTACAAACATAGCATATTGCCTGTATTGTGCTGCTTTGTGTAGTAGTCCATTCTGGTTAATGTCAGAACAGTTTTGTTCTGAGCTAGGTCTCAGGCTGGCCTCAAATTCACTATGTAGCTGTAGATGACCTTAAACCTGTGGTCTTCTACCTGCACCTCCCAAGTACTGGGCTTACAGATGTGCATCGTCACATCTGCAGTGCTAGAGATCAAACCCAGAGCTTTGTGCATGCTGGGCAAGCACTCTACCAACCAGGCCACATCCCCAACCCCCACACCACTCTTTGACAGCTGTTTTGAAATTACCTCTTGAGGAGATTGTGTCTTCAAGCTCTGAAGACTAGTTCTCCACAGTCTAACCCACTTCTCTAGGAGAGCCAGGAAGCTGACAGAGCCAGAGGTATTACCTTGTTACACTTTTAAGTGGTACCGTAGGGACTTTATCTTCTAGGGATACCAAACTACCAGTATGCAGTGTCTAGTGTCAAGGAGCTTAAAAGTTTATCCTGCAGATTTTCTGGGAACTCTCTGTTCCAGTACTTGCATAAACTGGTAAATGTGGGCTTCTCCACCTTTGAGTATCTTGATTCCGGTTGGTTTCTGATGCCAAGTGGAGACCAGAAATGACCTGTTGCATCTTTGTTCAAAGCTTGGGTTTTCTTTTTCTCTTGTTCCCATAAATAGCATAATGACTAACAGATTAGAAAGAGCTAGGGAGTAAAATCACTGAGGGGTGTGGGACACAGCAGGAACATTTTCCGCAGGCTGTTTATACGTTTGCAAAGTGGCAGTGGAGCTTCTGACAGAGGGCTCTTCGGGCGGCTGTCACACTGGGTGCTGTCATCTTCCCAACAGTGAGCTGAAGAGGCGTCTGAAAGCTGAGAAGAAACTGGCAGAGAAAGAGGCCAAGCAGAAAGAGCTCAGTGAGAAACAGCTAAACCAGTCTGCTTCTGCCACCAACCACACTGCTGACAATGGTGTGGGTGCTGAGGAGGAGACTCTGGACCCAAATGTGAGTTCCCCTGGGACACTGGGACAACTGGACACAGGAGAGCTGAGAGGCTTGTGGCTGACAGCAGGAGAGGCCAAGTGACTAACAAGATAAATAAGAATTTGAACCAGCAAGAGAATTGGGAGGACAGCATCTACCTTATGTTTGTTAAAGGCCTGGGCCTGAGTTCTTAATATCAAGTCCAAGTAGGCAATTTCAAGAGAACAGTTGTCCTAAGTAACTACTTCTGTGGAAGTAGCTGAGCCTGTAGCAACGACAGCAACGACAGCAGTCTCCCCTCAAGATAGACTAGAGCTTCTATTAGTTGGCAGAATACATTCCTCTTGCCAAATCCACCACTCCTCTCCTACTTCCTGGTTTTGTACATAAACACAGCCATGCCCAATAAATCTTTTAAAAGAAAAAATTTGCCAACCTGTCTTAGTTAGGGTTTTACTGCTGTGAACAGACACCATGACCAATGCAAGTCTTACAGAGGACAACATTTAATTGGGGCTGGCTTACAGGTCAGAGGTGCAGTCCAGTATCACCAAGGTGGGAACATGGCAGCACCAGGTAGTCATGGTTCGGAAGGAGCTAAGAGTTCTACATCTTTATCTGAAGGCTGCTAGCTGAATACTCCCTTCTAGTAAACTAGCCCTGGGGTATTAAAGCCCACACCCAGAGTGACACACCTACCAGCAAGGCCACACCTCCTGATAGTGCCACTCCCTGGCCCAAGTATATATAGACCATCACAACTCCTGTGGTAAAATACTCCATTCATATCTGCACTTTATAGGTGTGCTGAGCATGCCCAAGGGGAGAGTCTAATGTGTGGCCAGCAGAATAATTAGGAATGTGACTTCACCACACAAGTGCGGTCCACAAAGGAGACTGTCTGTAGCAATTAAGTTTTGTTATTTTAGCTGAACCTCCATTTTTTAAATCCACTGAACCTTGTATTTTAAGTTCATTCTGTGAATCTACATATTTTTGATACAAATCTCATTCCATAGTCCTATTTCAAAGATGCAGAGGTTAGTGTTGTGGTTATGCTCCCTGCAGGCTCATGTGTCCTCTTGATGTCCCTAGACAGTGCTGCTGTTCTGGAAGTATGTAGAAGCTTTAGGAGATGGAGCCTTCTGGGTGAAGTGGGTTGATGGTGGGTCTTTTGTGTTTTTGAGACAGAGTTTCTCTATGTGGCCTTGGCTGTCCTAGAACTCACTCTGTAGGCTAGGCTGGCCTCAAAGTCACAAAAATCCACCTGCCTCTGCTTCTCAGGCACTGGGATCAAAGGCGTACACTACCGTTGTTGGGCCTGCTGCTGGTGAGTCTTAATAGGTTCAGCCCCATTCCTCCCAACATGGTGTCTGTCTTGCCTGAACAAGCCACTCTGCTGTCATGCCTTCCCTGCCGTAACTATATTCTCTTAAACTAGAATAATCCTGTAAGTTATTCTGTCACAAGGAACATAATTAATATCATACTCTGCTGAAGAAGCCACCCCTGACAGGGTTCCGCTTCTGAAGGGCTGGCTCTGTTTTTTTTTTTTAACAGCAATACTACAAGATCCGAAGTCAAGCAGTCCAGCAGCTGAAGGTCAGTGGGGAGGACCCGTACCCACACAAGTTCCATGTGGACATCTCTCTCACTCAGTTCATCCAAGACTACAGTCACCTGCAGCCTGGGGACCACCTGACTGACGTCACCCTAAAAGTGGCAGGTAGGAAGGTTCCTGACAGTTTACTCACCTCTCACCTCACTCAGGCAGGCCTCTATGCTAACACAAAGGAGGGCCTGGGCTGGTCTTGTACCCTCTGCCCCTTTTGAGTTTTTTGAGTCAGATCTTGCTGTATACCCTAGCTGCCCTCAAACTTGTGATCTCCTGCTGCACTATACCCAGTAGGTGCAGAAGCCCCTTTACTGGAGACAGTGCCTTTATATCTACTCACAGAGATAGAGGATAGAGCACCCCAAGGCAGGGGCAGAATTCTAGATGAGGGATGCTTCTGGGGAAGGGATGTTCTTTGAGGGACCTCCTGTCTGGAAACTGCTCTGCCTCCCAAGTGCTGGGAGGAAAGACGTGTGCTACAGTGCCTGGCCTTTCCCCGCATGACATTGATTAATGGGTTTGCCTTAGCCTCTTTAGTCCCTGTCTACTGATATTTTGGATTTTTATGTAAAGATTCAGGAAGACCCAAAACCTGTGTTGTCAGTACCATCATCCAAGATTCCACTGACTGTGTTTAAACAGAGATCTTCCTGTGCAGCCCAGACTGCTTTAGTGGAAATCACTGACATGAGGAAGAGGGCAGGCTGCAGACCCCGGGCCACACTCAGAATATTGTGTTCGGTGCTGCACAGAGAGCTCAAAAGGCTTCTCCTTCTCTCAGTGTCTTCTATGTTTTCTTTCTTTGTTTGCTTTCTAGGTCGCATCCATGCCAAGAGAGCCTCTGGGGGAAAGCTCATCTTCTATGACCTTCGAGGAGAGGGAGTCAAGTTACAAGTCATGGCCAACTCCAGGTACGTAGAAACAGACAGTTAAAGATCCTGTATTGCTGGGTGCTGGTGGGATAGGCCTTTCATCTCAGCACTCAGGAGGCAGGCGGATCTCTTGAGTTCGAGGCCAGCCTACTCTATAAAGCAAGCTCTAGAACAGCCAAGGCTACAGAGACATCGTCTTAAAAGCAAAACAAACTAACTAAAAAATTACGTGTGTTGCACTCCAGAGTAACAGACAGACAGGTGAAGACACATGCTAGTATGGTCCTATTTTCCCATTGTCATTTAGAGTTAGGGTATCGAGGAGTGAGACATGTTTGGGTACAGTTGAGTGGCAGGTGACAAGACCTAGCAATGAATGTCTGTTGTTACTTACAGTAAACATAAAGGAATCCTTCCAGCAGTTGGCCGTGAGTCAAGGTCTCTGAGTGAAGGTTTCCTGAGTAAGCCAGGAGTCTGTATTAATTTGTAGAGTTGTGCACTAATTTACTTTCCCTTTCACTCAGGAATTATAAATCAGAGGAGGAATTTGTTCATATCAATAACAAGCTGCGCCGGGGAGACATAATTGGAGTGGAGGGGAATCCTGGGAAAACCAAGAAGGGTGAGCTGAGCATCATCCCCCAGGAGATGACACTCCTGTCCCCCTGCCTGCACATGCTGCCTCACCTTCACTTCGGCCTCAAAGACAAGGTAAGCTCCGCGGCTGTTCTCAGATGCGTGCCTCCTGGTATGGGCATCACAGAAAAACCCTGGTTTCTAACCACTCGCTGCTTTTGCTGTAGGAAACAAGGTATCGTCAGAGATACTTGGACTTGATCCTGAACGACTTTGTGAGGCAGAAATTTATCGTCCGCTCTAAGATCATCACATATATAAGAAGTTTCTTGGATGAGCTGGGATTTCTAGAGGTGACCAAGGGCTAAGGGTTCTTTACCTGGAATGGTGCCGGCCTTGCTGTGCTTGTCACTCACTGTCCTGTCTTTCTTTCACATGGCATATCCTGCAAGGACACTTCCTTGCCAAGTGTCTCTTCTTCCTTGTTTAGTGCTCGTTAGGAAGGCTTTCAAAATAATGCCCCATCCCTGTGCTAATGATGCTACTTTCAGTAATTCTGGAGGATCTGCAGAATTAAAAATATCTTTAGAAGCCAGAGAGCATAGCACTCGTTAGTCCAGGCATTTAGGAGGCATAGGCAGGCAGATCTATGCACACACAAATACACTAGATACATATATGTTATCACTACAGATGGAGTACACACGTAGATGTTTGGAGGAATTTTATTTTGGGTTTAAATACAAATCATAGTCATGCCACATGTACTCTAATAAACCTGCCTCTTTATTTTTTGGGGGGGTGGGGGGTAGACTCCATTCTGGTCTGTTTTTTGCTGTGTTGTTTGTCTGTGTGCCAGTGCGTGTATTTATGTGCACGTGCAAAGGATAAGGGAGGATGCCCAGTGTCCCCTTAACTCTTAGCCAATTTCTTTTTAACTGCATGTATGTATGTGTAGGTTTGAGCGTGTGAATGCCAGTGCCTTTCGAGGCCAGAGAACTTGGGTCCTCTGCAAGAGCAGATGTGCTTTTAACAACTGAGCATCTCTCCAGCCCTCTGATGCTTAAAGGATGTAGATAGTAAATATTGTAAATGTCTCAGTTACTGTTCTGTTGCTGTGAAGAGACACTATGACCATGACAACTCTTTTGGATTTTCGAGACAGGGTTTCTCTGTGTAGCCCTGGCTGTCCTGGAACTCACTCTGTAGACCAGGCCAGCCATGACAACTCTTATAAAAGAAAGTATTTAATCGGTGGCTTGCTTGTAATATCAGAGGGTTGGTCCAATATCATCGTGGCAGGAAGCATGCCAGGAGGCAAGCAGGCAGTCCTGGGGCTCAGAGTTTATATCCTGTCCACAAGTTGCAGGCAGAAAGACTGAGAAAGAAAAAGATGGTCAGATAGACACTGGCATAGACTTTTGAAACCTCAAAACCTATCCGCAGTGACACATCTCCTCCAAAAGGCCACACCTTCTCCTGATCCTTCCCAAGCAGTCTCACCAACTGGAAACCAAACATTTAAACCTGTGGGGGCCATTCTCATTCAAATCACCACAGTGAATTAAACCTAAAAGCTGCAGCACTCATTTATAGTCCTTGTACAGCTTGTCAGCAGTTACAGTTCTGTGATCATAGGAATGGAGATGCGGTTCTAATAAGTCAAGCAGTCTGTTCATCTACTCTGTTAGATGGCAGGCCGAGAGTATGTTACATGCAAAGAATGGACT
Source organism: Grammomys surdaster (assembly GCF_004785775.1). Lineage (NCBI taxonomy): Eukaryota > Metazoa > Chordata > Mammalia > Rodentia > Muridae > Grammomys > Grammomys surdaster. Next base: position 3,732,227 of record NW_021604632.1, read on the forward strand.
GTCCTCAAGGCCTCTGGTTATCTAAGAACTGTTCGTTTCTGTCTGTTTCAGATCGAAACTCCCATGATGAACATCATTCCTGGGGGAGCTGTGGCCAAGCCTTTCATCACCTATCACAACGAGCTGGACATGAACTTGTACATGAGAATTGCTCCAGAACTCTACCATAAGGTAGTCAGTGGTCACACACTTCCTTCCTTCCAGTAGCAGGAGGGTGGAAAATTACTGGCTAGACTAGTACAGTCTGAAATAAGGACCAGTGACGCTAGAGCAGCCGGGAGGGTGTTCTAGTTCTTTACTTTGTGGGTTGTGACTTCCTTGTAAGGAACTGAGGATTGTAGGCATCGTGTTATACAAGTGTACACACATCCTGTTCCAGCACACTGAAGCTTTAGCGTCAGTCTTCCTTGGATTAGATCTCATTTTCCCTTCCTTCCTTCCTTCCTTCCTTCCTTCCTTCCTTCCTTCCTTCCTTCTTTCCTTCTTCTTCAAAACCTCTACAAGTGGCATGGTGGCAAACACCTTTAATGCCAGTACTCAGGAGGCAGAGGCAAGCAGATCCCCAGACTCGTGTCTCTACAGTGAGTTCTAGGCCAGCCAAGGCTGCACAGTGAGGTCCTGTCTCAAAAGAAAAAAGAAAATCCACCACTGAACTACACCCCAATCCTTCTCAGTTGAGTCTTTCAGAAAAGAACTTTCATTGGTCTTAAATTCTTTCTAGAAAGTAAAACTAAATCTCTTCAAATTATCAGTATAAATACCAAAGTCTGTCATCCAGGATTCTTAGTTGCAGATGTGTAACAAGTTAAAGCAAGACCGAAATGTGTTCACCTGTGTAAGGGAGCCACAGTAACCTTGAAGGCCAGGGAATCGTGCCTGAGAATGATGCTGGGTCACATCACACTGTCACTTGCTGGGCACTGGTCACTGCACCGGGATCTCAGCAGCCTGTCTGAAAGATGGCTGCCCCTGGGTCCCTTCACCGTACTGAGTTCTATGTAATATCTTCATTTTCCTTTGGTGGCTTCCATGATGACATGTCACTAGTGTGTCTGGCAGGTGGAGCTGGGTCACTTGCCTGTAACCTATTGGAAAAATTCAGACCCAACAAATAGAAATACCAAAGACATAGGAAGAGACTCAGGAATCCTACATAGCCAAATAAAATCAAAAGCAAGTTGATATTAAAGACAGCAGGGCACTGGGCATTTTGAATGGAGAGTGAGTCTAAGCTATGAAAAGCAGTTAGTTCATAGGAACCCTCAGGGCTGTTAACACATGACTATGGCCATGTGGTTTTGGTAGATGCTGGTGGTTGGTGGCATTGACCGGGTTTATGAAATTGGGCGCCAGTTCCGGAACGAAGGGATTGATTTGACTCACAATCCTGAGTTCACCACCTGTGAGTTCTACATGGCCTATGCAGACTATCATGACCTCATGGAAATCACAGAGAAGATGCTGTCAGGTGAGTCCTGCTGCCTTCGTCTCATGCTCGTCTGGGAGACTGCCGTGCTGCTTTAGAGGCGAACTTCCTGTTTTCAGTCCGTGAGATGGCTGCTTTCTTTCCCAGGGATGGTGAAAAGCATTACAGGTGGTTACAAGATCACCTACCACCCAGATGGGCCAGAAGGCCAAGCCTACGAGATTGACTTCACCCCACCCTTCCGAAGAATCAGCATGGTGGAAGAGCTTGAGAAAGCCCTAGGTGTGAAGCTGCCAGAAACCAGTCTCTTTGAAACTGAAGGTAAAATACTACACTCCACCATGTGGCCTTCCTCCTTGTTCAGCTCCGCATTTATTTGGGTTAGAGCTAAAATGTCCCACGTGTTGTATTTATAGGCATTTTACACAGTGATGTTCCCTGTCCTAACTTACACATTTCTGTCACAGAAACTAGAAAAATTCTTGATGATATTTGTGTTGCAAAAGCTGTTGAATGCCCCCCACCTCGGACCACAGCCAGGCTCCTTGATAAGGCAAGAGACCATACTTGTGCTCTTACTGTGCTTACCAGCGCCCCGATCCCAAGAAAGTGGGTCCCACTGGGAGAATCCTTCCCTGCAGCTTCACGGGAAAACCTTACAGAGGAACAGGAGAATTGAACCTTTGAATTGGGATTGGGAAGTGTAGCTCAGTGGTAAAGTACTCACTTAGCAAGTCAAGGCCAGGGAAGGGGTGGTTCAATCCCCACCCCCAGATCCCGTTCCCCTAACTGGGCTGCCTTGTCCAGCCACAATGGGAGAGGATGCACCTAGCAGAGACTGATGTGCCAGGGTGGGGGAGTCCCCAGGGGCCTCCACCTTCTCAGAGGGGAAGGGGAGGGGCACCGGGAGGAGGGACTGGGGGGGCAGGAGTGGGGAGACAGTGACCAGGATGAAAAGTGAATAAAATAAATTAATGAGGGAAAAGGAAATACAAGCAAACAGGAGCTTTGAAATATAATATTACACTATGTGCCAAATGGCATATATTATCTGACTCAATACTCTGACCTTTGCGAAAGCTACAAGGTGAACTCATCTGTATGGGAGTTAAAACCTTCCCTTGGGCTGGACTGTCAGTGAGGTTGGGAAGCCATGTCTAACTCTGCTCTGTCTTCTCGTTAAGCTTGTTGGAGAGTTCCTCGAGGTGACGTGCATCAGCCCTACGTTCATCTGTGACCACCCACAGATCATGAGTCCTCTGGCCAAGTGGTGAGATACAGTTTGTTACTGCATAAAACCCTAAAGCGGGGCCTGGGCTGCGGTGCCTGTACCTGTGCCGTAGAACATTTACTTAGCATGCATCTAGGCCTAGGTCCAATCTTCAGTACTGCTTTTTATCTCTTCCTTCCTTCCTTCCTTCTTTCCTTCCTTCCTTCCTTCCTTCCTTCCTTCCTTTCTTTCTCTCTTTCTTTCTAGAATTATGTATTTGATGTCTGAGTACACTGTCACTATCTTCAGACACACTAGAAGACAACATCAGATCCCATTTCAGATGGTCGTAAGCCACATGTGGTTGCTGGGAACTCAGGACCTCTGGAAGAGCATCAGTGCTCTTATCCACTGAGCCATCTCTCTGGTCGTTCAGTGATGCTTTTAAAAAACAAAACCCAGAAATTAATGGTATAAAATGATGTCCTGTGTTGACTTACTTGTCGGTGGTCTTTCTGTGACGAGCATTGATACAATATCTAAGATGGGAATCTTGCCAGGGCCTCTTCACATGATCTCTCTGGCAGTAGTCTGTCATCAGCATGGTGGTTGAGTTCCCAATGCAGGCATCCCAAAAGAACAAGCCTCAACAGGCAAATATATGCTAGACCTTTGCCAATACCTCCTTGACGAAAAGAAGTGGGCAGCCCAGAGTATGAGAGCACAGCAGAACGGCCTGGGTTCAGTCTGTGCCCCTGCCTGTTAGGAGCACAGTCAAGTCTCTTGTCTCTCTCACCCTCGCTCTGGTACCAGAGATCAGTGCTGAGAATTGATGAAGCTTCAGGTTTCAACTTTTGGGTCAGGCATTACATTATGAGAGCTCTGAGTAGTCATGCTCTGTGGTCTCATGTCCCCAGGCACCGCTCCAAAGCGGGTCTAACTGAACGCTTTGAGCTGTTTGTCATGAAGAAGGAAATATGCAATGCCTACACTGAGCTGAATGACCCTGTGCGGCAGCGGCAGCTATTTGAAGAACAGGCCAAGGTGAGTGAGTGAGGATGGTCTCTCTTACCCTGAGCTCACACCAGGAAGCACCGCCCTTAACCCTGTGTTGCCGGACACTTTGTTGCTGTTTTAACCAAAGCCCAGGAGACTTTACAGCTTTTTATATTGGGGTGTGTGTGTGTGTGTGTGTGTGTGTGTGTGTGTGTGTGTGTGTTCCTTCGTGTTCTGCCTGCAAGTGTGTCAGTGCGCTATGTACACACAGTGCTTGGGAGGGCACGAAAGAGTACTGGATCCCCTGGAACTGGAGTTACGCCACCATGTGTGTGCTGGCAGTCAAACTTGGATCCTCTGGAAGAGCGTCTCTTAGCACTGAGCCAACTCTCCAGCTCCATACAGAGGCTTTGCAGAAGGAAGTCCCATTCCAAATAGAGCTGCTCTTTCTGTTTCTGAGACAGTCTCAGGTAGCCAAGGCTGCCTTGAAGCCTTGACCCTCTAGTCTCTGCCTCTCAGGACTGGGATTACAGGGCTACATGCCACACCCACTGACACTTTGGCTTTGATTATTTGATATGTAAAATGGGTTGAAGATTGCCTATATTTGGACACTCATCTCAAAAATACATTTAACAAGGACATACTTTTTCTTAAACTATACCTCTCACCCTTTTTTTTGGAAGGGGACAGATATTGCTTTGTTTCTTGAAACAGAATATCTCTATATAGTCCTGAATACCTCTGCCACTGATGGCTGGTTTCAGGAAACAGATTCTTTAGTATCGTACTGTACTAGCTAAGAACTAGTCTATTTGGAGTCCCAAGACCCCAAGCAGAAGACCGGTTTTGTCTTTTTTTTTTTAATTACTGTATATTTGTAAAATAATGAGGGCTGCCTGCCTTCTTAAACTTTCAAGACAAGATCTCACTGTTCGGTCCTGTCTGGCCTAGAATTAGTTATTTAAACCAGGCTAGCCTCCAGCTCTTGGCAACCCTCTGTCTCAGCCTTCCAAATAAATAAAGGTTTTATCTCTGAGGTAGATTTTGTTAGTCCTAACCTCCAGGTCTCTGGGAATCTTTGGTACCCTTTTGAAAGTTTGAACGTGTGTGTGTAGACACTGAGATGACCTGAAACTGGGTTGATCCTTCTGTTTGGAGTCTCATGTCAGACATTCACATACAGTGCATAACAGTTGGGACACAGCGGTGAAACAATCCCACGGTTGGGGTCACAGTATGAGGAACTGCACTGAAGGGTCTCGGCATTAGGAAGGTTGAGAACCGCCGACTAGAAGACTTGGATCCTTTTGGACCTTTGACTCTGTTTACTCTAGGCCAAGGCTGCTGGTGATGATGAGGCCATGTTCATCGATGAGAACTTCTGTACTGCCCTGGAATACGGGCTGCCCCCAACAGCTGGCTGGGGCATGGGTATCGATCGAGTCACCATGTTTCTCACAGATTCCAACAATATCAAGGTATGTACAGACCTCCCAGTACATGCTTCCCCAGAACTCCACCGTACTGGAGACAGCATAGAGGGCCTGGAATAGAAAGGAGAGGCTCAAGAAGTTTCCTTCCACTCTACAGGAGACTAGAGAGCATGTGACCTTAAAGGATTTTAGTCTTTGCTGCTGGAGACAGGAGGGATACTAATAGTTTGCTTTTCTTCAATATCTAGGAAATGCTAAGCCCTTTCTAGATGTATTGCCCTAAGCCAGTCAGTCCTGTGAGGTGTGAAGACTGTTTTTGCTGGTGTTATTACTCTTTTTGAGACAGGGTCTCATGTAGCTTGGACTCTTTTGGAATTCCATCTGTAGTTTATAGTGACCTTGGTATTCCTGATACTCCTGCCTCTACCTGCAGAATACTGACATGACAGGTGTATGTCTGAGGAAGTTCACTTTTTTTTTTTTTTTTTTTTTTTTTTTTGGTTTTTTCGAGACAGGGTTTCTCTGTAAAGTCCTGGCTGTCCTGGAACTCACTCTGTAGACCAGGCTGGCCTCGAACTCAGAAATCCGCCTGCCTCTGCCTCCCAAGTGCTGGGATTAAAGGTGTGCACCACCACTGCCCGGCTGATGTTCACTCATAAAACAAAATAATTTTTTTTCCATTATCCATATGGCTCATTTACACCACAAGCATCCCCTGTGCCTGCAGAGGCCGGAAGAGATGTCAGCTCCCCTATAGCAAGTTACACAAGGCTATGAGCCACTGTGTATCTGCTGGGAACCATGTCTCCATCCTCTGTGAGAACAAGTGCTCTTACTTGCCGAGCCATCTCTCCAGCCCTGGAAACTCAGTTTTACTAGAACCTGTTGATGCATTGTTTTGACATGGGACCCAAGCACGTTCTGTGCCCCGGGCTGGGTGCAAATTTCATAACAACAGAGGCAACAGCAAAAGTAGGATAGCAGGGGAAAAAATCCATAGTGCCCTATTATTGAAAGACAGGGTCTTACTACCTAGTCTGGTTGTTCTGGAACTTAACTGTATGTAGACCAGGCTGGCCTTGAAGTCAGGTCACAGTGGTTGGCTTGCCCCGGCCTCTTAAGTGCTGTGACTACAGGGGAGCTCCGCTGTGCCCAGCTCCTGGTGCTCCTCAACCTCAAAGGATGCTTTGTTCTTCTCTAGGAAGTACTTCTCTTTCCTGCCATGAAGCCTGAAGATAAGAAGGAAACTGCAACAGCCACTGAAACCCCAGAGAGCACAGAGGCCAGCCCCTCTGTCTAGAGGACTCATGCAGCTATGGCATTTGCATTGCAGCAAATCTGGTCTGAGGGAGCCATTCCTGTGGCGCCGTCCATCTATCCACTGCAGTCCAACCACAAGAGAGAAGAGTTAAAGAATTTCTTTTTATTCCTTGTTACCAAATAAACCATTTCTCTCTTTAGCTGTGCAGTGTTACTTTTTTCCCCCACAGACTGCTGGTCTATTGAGTGATCTAATTAGAACTCTGTCATTGTACTTTTTTAAGATTTATTTTTATTAACTATGTGCGTGTACACGTATATGTGTGTGCCCTCTGAGGCCAGAGATGTTGTTTCTCTTCGAGCCAATAGGCATTTGTAAGCTGCCTAACATGGATACTGAGAAAGTTCAGCCCAATGAGAGCAAGATGGGCTCTTAACTCCTAAGTCAACTTTCCAGCCCCATCTACGGTCATAATCTTTAACAAATGTCTATTAATCTCTGTCCAGTATGAGGCATTGATCTGAAACGCTGGAAACACCAGTGAACAAATATCAAATCACTTCTTCTATAAAAATTACTTTTATTTTCTTTAGTGCTTGAGTGGGGAGTTGAGGGAGAACCAGACCAGATCAAGTGTGTGTTCCTTTTTGGTGGAGGCACACTCAAACACAAAGCATGGTAAGAGGACCGCAGTGCAGTTTTAACATACAGTAGAAAACGGCGGGAGACATGGTTCGGTGCTACAAGTAATTACTGTGCTTCCGAGGACCAGGGTTCGGTTCGGTACCCAGCACCCTTGTCAGGCAGCTTGCAACCGTGATGCAGTTCCCCATGTCCTTTTCTAGCTGCCTTGGGCGTTTGCATGCACATACGCACATAAATCTTTAAAATATATGTATGCATATATGCACATAAGACAGTATTTGAAGAATAGCAAAGGGTCTGTTACCCTGAGAGAAATAAGTAAGGGGCAGGTCATCCAAACCCATGATAGTCACACAGGATATGTTATGACTGAGGTGAGAAACTGTCAGAGGATCTGCTCAAGATTCTGATAGGTTGCAAGCTAAGTCGGTTTCCTAGTTCTGCCTTGGGGAGGAAGCTTCCTTCATATCTTGGCTGTAGAACTGAGCGGTCTTGACTCGGTTCCCAGAGACTACAAAGACCAGCGTGCTTTGCGGGCGGAGCTTGACCAAAGCTGTCTTTTAGGACGTCACTTCCGCTGCGCAACCGGGTTCTGCGGCGAGCGTGGCGGTAGAGTGGCATCGCGTGGAGGAAGCGGTGGAGGGTGCGGCGCGTGGATAACAGGGTGTCAGGGACTCCGGGTCGGCGTCTCGGGGTTAGCTCTACACAGCTGGCCTTGTGTGTGTGGGAGGAAACTGAGGACGCTTGTCCACCGCTCCTGCGGGGAGGGGTCTCACAGCCCTGCTAGGCGCTGCAGCCCGGCGGAGCCTCACCTCGGGGTAGGAAGGGTGGGAAAAGAAGTGGGTTTTTTTTTTTCCCCAGTCTTTGAGACTGTTATTTATAGCCAAAGCAATTCCTGTTTGAGCTGCTTCGTATGAAGGAGTTCTTCAAGGTCTTTAAATAGGGGTTGTAGAGATGAATTACAGCGGACCCAAAATATCGAAACATTCAACAACTGCGTGGTCCTTCTGTCAGCTACCTGAGTGACGTGATGTAGTTCGAGTTCGGACTGCTTCGTCTCCTTGTTTTGTAGTTTGTAATCCGTACCTCGAATTTAATAGCAGGTGTCCACCTTCATAAAATAAACCGTTCTGTGATGCCTAACTGGAACTAACAGGATTCTGGGATTCCTCATGCTTGTGTTCCTAGAAATACAAGATTTCTCTGCGTTAGACTTTAAAGCAACAATCTCTGTCAGTCCCTGCCAGAATAGTCATTACCATTTACCGCAAAATGTGCCTGCATTTTGCAGAAGTCTTAAAAATACCTTGCCAAAACATCACATCGGAGCTCAGTAAAAAGAACTATTCTGTTATTTATTCTACAAATGCTCTGCCATGTCTAGCCATCGCATGAGCTCATCTAAGAAGCTTTTTATATAATCAACAGAAGTCAAGATATATCCAGTGAGCACTAACAGCCAAGAACTGGAGAAGTGCTGCCAACTTTCGCAGGCCTCTTCCAGATCTGATCTGTTTAATGTTCTGTTAGGTTGTGTGTAAGTGACTTCATGTGCCCGTTACATTGCTTCTCTCCCCCACCAATTCAAATCTCCCAGATCACCAAATGTTGTATTTTCTTAATGCTAATCACAGTCGGCATTGTTACAGACATTTGCTTTTATAAGTACTTATAAAATATGTTAGATACTAGCCAGGTGGCACATGCCTTTAATCCTAGCACTAAGGAGGCAGAAGCAGGCGATCTCTGTGAATTCAAGCCCACTCAGGTCTACAGAGCAAGTCCTAGGACAGCCAGGCTGTTACAGAGAAAAACCTTGTCTAGGAAAAAAAGAAAAAAAAGTTAAGTACTATTAGTCATGTTTTAACAGATGTGAAAACTGATCTATCCAGGAATCACACAGTTAGTTACTCTGTATTAAAACTGAAATTAAAACCTAGAAAGTCTAGCTCCATGCCCACACCCTTAAGCACAGCTGTTGTAAGAGCTTTCAGTGAGAGACTTTGGAAAATTTGCTAGAGTGAGGTAGATTCCCTCTTCTGTTTGGAGAAAGGAGGACAAGAACATTTGTCCAGAAAGAAACCTTGTAGGGTGACAATCTGCCCAAAGCAAGCTGAAATCCGAGAGGACAGTATAAAACAGAAAAGCCACCTTCATTAACTTGTTATTTGTGTTCATCTTGAAGAAATAGCTTCTCTTCTGGGCTTCACTCTTTATTAGAGATGGGAGGGGAGGGAGGTTAGTAAGAACAACCTTAGTCTGAGCACAGTGGGGCTACATTAGGGACGGCTAGAGCACTGGAGTGAGTGAGGCTCTATCGAACTACGCCGGTTTTCCTTTCTGCTCTGATGGTTTTGGCTTTCTATCGTGGCCTCGGCTCCAGCTACACCTATGTGGACCGCAGATGAGATTGCTCAGCTGTGCTATGCACATTATGTCAGACTACCCAAGCAGGGGAAGCCTGAGCCAAACCGTGAGTGGACTTTGTTGGCAGCTGTGGTGAAGATACAGTCTGCAGCTAACCAAGCTTGTGACCCCCCTGATAAGGAAGTGCAAGGTGAGACCCTTTCTCCCCTTGTCTGCAACCACAGAACTTACTGGGTGGGATGCAAACTATGATACGTGTTTTCCCCATTTTGTCCACCAGGTGGCGCAGTACTTCTGGTGGCGACAAACCACCCCAAGGGAACTAACTGCAGTCCGGGTTGATGCCACCTGTGGGAATCCTCCAGAGAACGGAGGGATGTAGACTTAGTAAACCCCGAACACTAGGAAGTGTTCAGCCTTGGAGAGGTCACTCGCTTAATTAATGATTTGTTTTTTTCCTCTCAGTGACAAAGGAAGTTGTCTCAATGGGAACGGGAACAAAATGCATAGGCCAGTCCAAGATGAGAGAGAGCGGTAAGCAAAGAAGCTCTAAACTGTTGTCTCTGTGCTAAACCGTCATACTGACCGTGTCAAGGAAATGGGGCCATACTGGCTGGAGTGGCTGACCCCTCATTTACTACTGATTGTCCCCGGAATTAGAAGAACCAATTGTTCTTTCATTTGGTTTGGTTTATTGTTGTTTTTCAAGACTGATTCTTTGTGTAGCCCTGGCAGTCCTGAAACTCCATAGAGCAGGCTGGCCTTGAATTCACAGAGATCTTCCACCTGCTTCTGCATCCCAAGCACTGGGACTAAAGGTGTGTACCACCACCACCCAGCTGACCATTCATTCTTTAAAAAAAAAAAATAAGAATTCAGAGCTGAACATGGTGGTGCCTTCCTGTAAACCCCACACTAGATGTGTGGCAAGAAGCTTAAGACCAGCATCGTAAATTTTCTACCCCAAGAGAAAAAAAAAAAAAAAGGAGAGAAATCCAAATCGGAGCAAAAATCCCCAGGAACATGCTTCTGAAAGGCAGTCAGCATTCTCAAGTTTGAACCAAAGAGAGAAGGAGTGGCCTCGCTGGCTTCTGAGTGGCCTTGATGGCTTCTGAGCGGCCTCATTGGCTTCTGAAGCCCAGAAAGCAATCTTGAATTAAATAGACCTTTGCCATCAGCAAGAATGCTGAAGTCCCTTCCGTTCTCCTAGCCTTGTCTCCACTATGCGAGGACTCTGTCACGTCCACTATGGAAACGTGTCACCATGAGCATGAATATGGTGCCGTGGTATAAGAGATCTCCATCCCTGACTTACAGATACAAGATTTCTGTAGCCAGGGGGCACAAGTCTGCAATCTCAGTGGCTTAGGAAGCTGAGGCAGGAGGAGGGTCTAAATGTCAAGGCCTGTTTGGGCCACAGGTGGAGGGAGGTGAAGACGAGCTTAACCAGCTTAGTGAACCCCCCCGTAAAAAAAAAAAAAAAAAAAAAAAAAAATAGAGCAAGTGTCAGGGTTGGCGATGAATGATTTTAAGTCCAGCACTTGCAAAGCCAAGACTGGTGGATTTCTGTGGTGTTCTAATGAGTGCTGGCGTGGGGACACTGCTGTATATTCTTCCAGGCTCCCTAGATCCCATGTCTTCATTTACAACATGTGTCCTGTCTTTGCCACAGGAGACATCCTTAATGACAGCCATGCTGAGACCATAGCCAGAAGGAGTTTCCAGAGGTAAGGCCACACAACCCAAATAGTCTCGGTCAGCCATGTCTTAGGATGGGGTTTGCATTTCTAATCAGCTTCAGCTGATGCAGATCATGTCTCACTGACCTGCCAGGGTCGAGGTTAGTGGTTCTCAAGCTTGGGCATGCCTCAGAATCACCTGCTCTAACCCAGGTCTCTGGGGCCCGGGTATAAGCTCAGTGATAGGGTGCTTGCCTGGCACATCGGGCTTCTGGGTTCAAACCCAGCTCAGGGATGGGAGTGGAGAAGATGACTAACCTCCCTGCAGAGATGCTCAGTAGGTCAGGTTGAAGCCTGAGATCTTCCTAGCCTGCCTTCACAAAGGACTCGTGTCTATCATCCCCGTAATGCCGGGTCGTGACCAGTCTCTTTCTGTTGTAACCCTCTCCTGCAGTTACCCAACCAGAGAGCTCTCTTTACCACAGAAGTGTGCTGTTTATTCTTTTTCTCCATTTAACTGATTTTCTAGTGCTGGGGATCAAGCCAAGGGCTGTCTGTCGCATGTGCTAGGCCCTTAGCATGTAAGGTACCCTGAGCTATGTCACCGGCCTACTCGTTCATTCTGATCTCTTGCACCACTCAGGTACCTTCTCCACCAGCTCCATTTGGCAGCCGTCCTGAAAGAGGATAGCATCTTTGTCCCAGGGACTCAAAGAGGACTCTGGAGGCTCAGACCTGACCTGTCATTTGTGTTTTTCTCTAGCCACACACCCTGTAAGTATGGTCAAGCCTCAGGATCAGTGTTGCACTGACTGCTTCCCAGTGCTTGTCTCCCTCATAGGGATGTTCTCTCCAAAGGCAGTTCTGGCTGACAACAGTAAAACTAATGGCAGTGACCATTTACATGCACGGTCACATTGCTTCTGGGAGAAAGCAAAAGGCAGATAGAGGGTGGTGTGGAGTCTTCTACTGTTAGTTCTCAAAGTCAGGACTGGCGTCTTCAAGTTTAACCCCTACAAAGTACAGTATAATTATTGGGACTCAAAAGCACAAAGTCTTACTGCAGTAACTAATCTTAAAGCCCATTTCGTTCATTCATCTATTCATGGAACAAATAAATATTTCTCTCTTTTTTTGAGACTTTTTTTAACTTACATATTAGAAAAAGAGACTGTGTGTGTGTGTGTGTGTGTGTGTGTGTATGTGCCGCAGTGTGTACACAGAGGTGGAAAGACAACTTGTAGTTGTTAGTTCTCTGCTTCCACCGGGTGGGTTCTGGAGCTGGAACTCAATTCATTGGGCTTGGCAGCAAGCACCTTTGCATACTGAGCCCTCTCGCTGGCCTGACTCGGGGGTTTTGCTAAGTTGTCCTGCCTCAGTCTCCCAAGTGTAGGGAATGCAGGCATGCTCCACACACCCGGGGGTTTTGTATTTTTAGCACAGTCCTGCTGTTAGCCTGCCTTGCCTTGACCTCCTGAGGTTACAGGACTGAGCCACCGTTCCTGTCATGAACCGGTATTCTCTAATACTCAACACGGTAGGGACACTGAATCTAAAGCAATAAATTAGGGTCTAGGAAGAGAACTCAGTGGTCAAGTGCTTGCTTCACATGAGTAAAGACCTGGGGGATCTATCCAGGGTGTCGGCCTGCTGAGGGACCACACAGACCAGGAGACTCGGGCATGCTGCTCTGTGCGCGTCTGTGCAAGGCAAGAAAACTCAAGACTGTAGTAGTGTGGTAGGGAATTCAAACGTAGAGGGTCTTAGGATCTTTTGTTTTGAAGGGGAGTATGGTGATTTGGGGGAGGGCAGAGGTCCTTAATGAGATGTAGACAACAGATGTAAACGAGCTTCCAGACTGACTTCGGGATTGTTCACGAAGGACGAGGAGACGAAGATGACTTCCAGGTTCCTCCTCAGGGCTCTGGAGGAATGATGACTCTGTGCTGAGAAGTGGGAGGAAGGACAGCTGGGGTGGGGGAGGTTAGGTTCTCTCTTCCTTTTGTTAATTGTGATAATTGGATTTTGTTTTACTTCTTAAGTTCTTAAATAAGAAGTTGGCAGTCCTTTGTTGATCTTAAAGACTCTGGAAATTGTTTTGCTGGAAAAAAAAAATCTTCAACCACTGACATAACTCTCTTCGTTCATGAGTAATCTTATAAAGTGGTGCTCCTCGTACAATGTGGTGCTCCCCCACCCGTGGCTTATCTGTAGGAAGGAAGCACGCTGCCTGGCAAATTCGACTCTCTGGCTCCCCTGACATTTACTTCTCATTACTGAGAATAATTTGGGTCTCGGTTAGCTACTTTAGACTCTTGCCTTTGTGTGTCACTGGTGTGAGTCAGCCTCCTGTACTCTGGCATTCTGTCGAGATCACATCTCTGAGCCTATGGAGTAGGAGGTGGACCCCAGTGAATTCTCCAAAGTTGCTGTCACCTTGTAAGGTCTCTGGAAGTCAGCCAGGCAGCCTGTCCTACAACTTTTCTCCTCCTGTGTCCCTCTTGCCTTCACCACTCTCTGGTTATAAAGACCACAAGTATACTTTGCACACTGGAAGAGCAGCACACACTGGGCTGGTGTTTGAAGAAACAGCTTCCTTCTCAAGGGAGTGCTGCGCTTTCCCCAGGCCTCAGGTTTCCTCTGGTTTCCGTGGACACAGATTAGATGAGGACTGTAAACCAGCACAGGGAAACACCGGAGCTTTTAGAAACACTGGGGTGGACTGGATTTGGCAGTTATTGTGGGTCTTTTCTGTGAGAAAATACATCATAAAATCCCCAAGATGAAGATATTATGATTAATGTTTGTCAAGTTTACTCAGCCATGAAATAAGCCACTAGTATTTTCCAAGGCATCTTATGGGCTCTCAGGCCACAAATGCCCTTGGAAAACCTTGCTCATTGTAAATCAGTAGTTGTCAGGCTGGGGGGGCTGTAATTCTGTGGTAAAGTGCTTGCTAGTCCGAGGCTAGTCCGAGTTACAGAAGGCCTTCTCTCAAAAGAGAAAACGAACAAAAATTTCGTGAGTGTAGAAACTGAGAAACTCTGGTTTGGAGCAGGGTTTCTAAAACCGCCTTGTAGTAGAAATTACTTGAGATGTTTGTTTAAGTGTTCAGTTTTCCACAATTCTCTCATGGAGAAGTTCTAACTCACGGGGTCTAGGAAGGAGCTTCATCAAGACCTCAGAGACTTTGATTCGGACTTGAGCACATGCACCTTGCTGTCCTGCCACACGAGTTTGTTTATATGTATATATACTGTTAATTTTTAAAGATGTATTTACTTATTGTTACTTATGATTGCGTGGGTGTTTATGAGTACCGTGTGCATACAAGTGCCAGGAGAGACGGAGTGTCAGATCCCCTGAACCTGGAATTAAAGATTATGAACCACATGATGTGGGTGCTAGGAACTGAACCTGGGCCCGTGGAAGAACAGCAAGCACTCTTAACCACCGAGCCCACGTCTCCAGCCCTAGTGCTGTTACTGAGGAAAGAAGAGTGTCCCGTGGAGTGTTTGCCATCAGCCGTTTGGGCTGCGTGTGAATCTCTAGAACCCACACAAAGCCAGACACACTAGGCCATGTCTATAATCCCAGCACTCCTGCGACAAAACGGATTGCTGGCTTATGCAGCGGGGAACAAGATCCTGTCTCAGACAAAGAGGAGGGTGGGGACTGGCACCTGCAGTTGTCCTCTGACCTCCACACATGTATCAGACCATGTGCACACCACCTGCATATGAGCATGTGGTTTGGGGTTTGTATTTATTTTTTTCCTTTTTTTTTTTTTTTTTTATGGTGGTTGCAATCAAAACCAGGTCTTGTGCCCCTTAGGCCTTTGCTTTACCAAGGCTTCTCACCTGTCTCCCTCTTAATTCATCCGGGTTCAGCAGGGAAAACAGATTGACTTTGTTTTAAGGCCTTGATTCTTTATGCTCCCATCAGAATGGCCTACTCAGCTTATTAAACAGACTTCTGGGTCCCACCTGATTCGTAAGGGACATTAACGTCAGTGGCCTGGGAGACTCATTCTGAAAATTACATCTTGTGCAGGTGGGGATGCCTCCATCATTCCGATGCTGGAGTTTGAAGAACAGCCCTGCTGCCCTGTCATCGGAAATTGGGCCAACAACTCACCTGTAGAAAGGACTGAGAATCTAGAGGATTCTAAAAATAAAAGGAACTGTGAAGACCCAGACAGTCCTGTAGCCAAGAAAATCAGGCTTGGAACATCTGCCAGCTCGCTCTCCAATTGTGTAGCTCACCATGGGCCACAGGAAAGTGGTCCAGTCAAGCCAGATGTCACCAAGGAGGAATGGGATGCTGCCAATGGAATGGCTTCAGGTAGCATCAGAGTGGTGGATGTGTATAGAACGGGAGCCAAGTGTGTTCCTGGAGAAACTGGGGACTTGAGACAGCCAGGTGCTGCCTACCACCAGGTGGGGCTACTTCGTGTGAAGCCTGGCAGGGGAGACAGGACATGCTCCATGTCCTGCAGTGACAAGATGGCAAGGTGGAATGTCCTCGGATGCCAGGGCGCACTGCTAATGCACTTCCTGGAGAAGCCCATCTACCTCTCAGCTGTGGTCATCGGGAAGTGCCCGTACAGTCAGGAAGCCATGAGGAGAGCACTGACTGGCAGGTGAGAGGCTGTGGGGGAGGGCGGCAGAAGGGGAGCAAGGAGCTAGAAGTCTACGCCTATAGACTCTTCAGTTTTATATCGTGTCACATTTTCTAAAGAAATAAGAAAGCATAAGTCTTAGGTTTGCGTTGTATATACAATAACTTAAAAAGAAAAGGAAAGAAAAAAGTAATTCTCTACAGTTGGAAATTAAGTGATTTTTTTTTGTCAAAAATAGTATTGATAAATATTTAATGTAGAAAGATGCTTGTGATGTCTAAAGAGCAACTTAGAAGATGACGTAAGCTCCATCCTGGTCTTAAAATATGTCTGTGCACAGAAAGCTGTAGGCGGCTGTACACCGATAATTACCTCTGAGTCATGGTGCTGCTGGCTGTCTTCCTTCCTTGTTAAGGCTGTACATTATCATTTTTCTGCTGTGTACTTCTGCAGTAAGCAGAATAATTGCCAGGGCTGGGGAATGTCCCTCAGTCGGAAGAGTGCTTGCCTAATTTGAGTGAGGCTCTAGGTTGAATCTCAGCTCCGCATCAAACTGGGCGTGATGACAGTGAAGACATAGCTTCTAGTCTTAGCATTTGGTGGGAGCAGGGGGAGAGACAGGAAGGTTATCCTTAGCTACATAGGGAGTTTGTGTCCAGCCTAGGCTACATGAGATCCAGTCTCAAAAAAGAAAAAAAAAAAAAGGAAAAAAAGCAGGCAAGCAAACAAGAAAATTTTTATAAACTAAATATTAGTTTTGTGTTGTATGAAAAGAGAGAAGGTTAGCACTCCCCTTGACAAGGATGGAAGAGGCCCTTGGGCCTAACAACACACATACGGTTAAGGCATTGCCACCTACTTTGTGGCATCTAACCACTGTTTACCGGGAAGTGGTGGCGCACGCCTTTAATCCCAGCACTTGGGAGGCAGAGGCAGGCGGATTTCTGAGTTCGAGGCCAGCCTGGTCGACAGAGTGAGTTCCAGGACAGCCAGGGCTATACAGAGAAACCCTGTCTCAAAAAACAAACAAACAAACAAACAAACAAACAAAAAACTAAATATTAGTTTTAACTCCTATAGTGATAATTTTGGAATTTTGTTTCTTTTTAAAACACAGAAATATTTTAAGAATATGCTTTTATCTTAACCCCAGGTGCAGGATATGGGGCTGCTTAGGACTGTCCAAATCATGCTCTAGCAGGAATGTGACTTTGCCAGCTGCAGATAGTTTCTTTGATTGTGTGGTATTTGGAATTCTGGGGGCTTTTCAGAGAGTATATAAATGCTAGGATCCTGACAGGCAAGGTTGTGGTCATTGGTCATTCAGGGAGTGGGTTGCAGTTTGCTAGTAGTTGTGCTCAAAGAAGAAACAAAGGGAAAGAAATTAGATTCAGAGATATCTCTCCTCTATTCTTCTTTCTCTCAGATCTAGTGATAGGGTTGAAACCAGAACCGGAAAAGCAGCAAAGACCAGCTACAAATCCCAGTCAGGACTCAGGAAGCTAAATAGAGGATCCAGGTTCAAGGCCAGTCTAGGCTTCATCTCCAAAATTCTAAATCTTGGCAAAATAAAGACCATGTCTCAAAAAAAGGATAAAGATGGCTGTACATCCGACCACTCTGGCGTGTACTGTAATAAATTAGGAAGAGAGAGGCATCATGAGGACATACAGCCTGGGAAGCAGATTCCCAAAGCAGGACCCCAGACAGAACCTAGCATTGTTCCCACTCATAGGCACACACCCAAGAGAAGTGAAACTGTATTCCCATTAAAACATACAGAGCTGTGTACAGCAGCATGTTGGAGTAGCCTGCAACAGAAGGAGCTCAAGTGCTTATCACTAGATAAATCAATGGACAAATGAATAAGGTATAATGTATCTCTAGGTGTGGCAACATAAGTCTTTAGTCCCAGCACTCAGGGAGGCAGAGACTGTTGGACCTTTGTCAGCTTCAAGGCCGGCCTGGTCTACATAGTGAGTCCCAGGACAGCCAGGATACATTGTTGTTGTTTTGTTTTGTTTGAGACAGGGTTTCTCAGCCGGGCAGTGGTGGCGCCTTTAATCCCAGCACTTGGGAAGCAGAGGCAGGCAGATTTCTGAGTTCGAGAGTTCGAGGGTAGCCAGGACAGCCAGAGCTACACAGAGAAACCCTGTCTCGAAAAACCAAACAAAAAAAAGAGAGAGAGAGAGAGAGAGAGAGAGAGAGAGAGAGAGAGAGAGA
>NW_021604632.1:3750100-3756737 GCF_004785775.1 Grammomys surdaster
AGAGAGAGAGAGAGAGAGAGAGAGAGAGAGAGAGAGAGAGAGAGACAGGGTTTCTCTGTATAGCCCTGGCTGTCTTAGAACTCACTCTGTAGACCAGGCTGGCTTCAAACTCAGAAATCCACCTGCCTCTGCCTCCCAAGTGCTAGGATTAAAGGTGTGCACCACCACTGCTCAGCTGGCCCTGTCTTAAAAAGTAGACAAATAGGGCTTGGAGAGATGGCTCAGTAGTTAAGAGCACTGACTGCTCTTCCAGAGGTCTTGAGTTCAATTCCCAGCAACCACATGGTGGCTCACAACCATCTGTAATGGGATCCGATGCTGCCTTCTGTTATGTCTAAAGAGAGCAACAGTGTACTCATATAAATAAAATCAGTAAATAAATAAATAAATCTTTTAAAAAAACAATCAAGCAAAAAAAAAAAAAAAAAAACCAAAGTAGTGCATTTAAACAAGCAAATACTGTTCACTGGTAGAAAGGACTGGTGTACCAAACATTAAGTTACATTAAGTTCTCACCTGGCTATGTGAAATCCAGTCTCTGATAAAGCCTAGTGTTCAGATACATGCTACATACCATCCATTCGAGTGAACCATTAAATATCAAGCTAAGTGAAGTAAGCTATGCATGTTTGACTCGGTTGCTGTGAAATAACCACAAAAGGGAAGTCGTTACGGGGGCTGGAGAAGGGCACGGGGTGTGGTGGTGGCTGCTAATGGTTATAAAGTGTCTGAGATTCGAAGTACCATCTGTGCACTGGATTTGCATCATGTGAGTGCCTGGCTTGTTCAGAAGAGGAAAAAATACAACTTTTCCAATATAAGATCATTTTAGTTTGGGTTGTTTGAAGGGTTTCCTAGGAAGACTGTGTAAACAAGGTAAAGTATAAGTTTCTCAAAACGAGAATGAAGTTTTAGATTTCTGATCCCCCTGATGATGGGCATTAACTTCATTTTTAGCTATGCCTCAGACCAACAGGGGATCTTTTTTAATTCTTGCTGGGCACCAGGCGGTGGTGGCGCACTTGGGAGACAGAGGCAGGCAAGTTCGAGAGTTCGAGGCTAGCCTGGTCTACACAGTGAGTTCCAGGATAGCCAGGGCTACACAGAGAAACCCTGTCTCGAAAAAAAACAAAAAACAAAAAAAAAATTCTTGCTGGGGATGGGGGCACACTGCTCAGTTGGTAAGCTGCTTACTGGCAGGCATAAGTAAGGCTCTCTGGTTGATCCTTACATCCTGTATGAGTACCTCATAAAACAGGGTAGGCTATAGTGCACGCCAGTAATCCTAGCGCTCCGGAGGCAGAGGCAGGAGGATCAGAATTTCAAGGTCATCCTCTGCCGTAATTCAGGTTCATGACCATCCTAGGCGACATGGGAACCTATCTCAAATAAATAAATAATAAGATTTAAAAGTTTCTTTTTTGTTATTATTGATTTTTAGGTTTGGTTTTTTTTGAAACCAGGCTCTGTGTAGCCCTGGCTGTCCTGGAATTTGCTCTGGGGACCAAGCTGGACTCCAACTCACAAAGATCCACCTGCCTCTCCCTCCTGAATCCTGAGATTAAATGTGTATGCCACCACCGCCTGACTTATTTTAAAAGTTCTTGCTGTGCAAAATCTAGCATGTTTCACTTGTCCCACTTCAATAAGTAAACAAATTCACTCAGCTACTAGGGCCTTTGACTAAGGCTTGGGGACAGTGAGCTACTATCTGAGAGTCTTTTTCTCTAGGTACATCTAAACTGAATGCATTTTCCCTTATACTAAGGTGTCAGGAAACCTTGGTTTTACCCAGAGGTTTTGGCGTTCAAGAACTGAAAATACAGCAGTCGGGTTTACTATTTGAACAGAGCCGCTGTGCAGTCCACAGGAAAAGAGGTGACAGTCCAGGCCGACTCGTCCCTTGTGGGGCAGGTAAGGGATCCAGGTTGACTTACCCTGGAGCATCACAGACCGCCCTAGGCAGGTCAGCATCATGCAAGCCTAGGAGGACAGTGGGAACTCGAATGTGTTCCTTGGAAGGTGTCCTGGGAGATCCTGACCAGGTCACTTACCCTGTCTTGGCCTTCTTTATTTTCAGATTAGAAAAATATTACTCATCATAGCTACTGTGAGAATTTAAAAATATATATGTGAGTGTGTGTGTGTGTGTGTGTGTGTGTATTATAATTCTGTACCTAGCATATAATAAATTTTCAATGAAATTGCAAGCTAGGAACCAGTGAGATGGTTGGTTGAATAGGTAAGGGCACACTTTCCAGCAAACCTGATAACTCCACACTGATCCTGGAATCCATGGTGGCAGCAAAGAACCCACCTCCCCTTAGCTTGACCTCTGACCTTCACATCTGCACCATGACATACATATGCCCGTTCCCCCAGTAAATAAACATAATAAGAAATTAAATTGTAAGCTATAATTGTGAACCATTTGATGTCTCTGAACCCCAAAGAGCCAGTCATCACACCCAACTTGATTTTGATGTCATAGCTAATTTTCATGCCACTGTAAAGTCACAGAAATATTTTTGTGGAATATTTGATAACTGGTTTAATTGGTTTGTTTTGGTTTGGCATTTACTTGGACTTTTTGTAGCCCCCTGACTCCAGTTAGTGCTGTCTGGTGACATGCTGACTCATGTTGGCTGGATCTTTTGCAGGTAACCATAGCTACTCTGTGCAGCAGCCATAAAATGTCCAGAGAGCATTTCCCAGCATCTCCCCCACCCTCCAGCTCTGTCATTCTTCCTCTTCTGTGTGCTTGAGCCTTGGGAGTGGGGATTGATGAAGTTGACCCATTCAAGGCTGAGCACTCAGAAGATACTAACTCTCAGCACATAGACAGTTCTGAATCTGTATTACCTGCTGCCCACTGCAGAGAAAACTCTGGCTGAGATTGAGGGCAGCACTGATTTATGGGTAGAGAATGTTTTAACCCCAGAATTCCTCTCTTCATAGCTATCAGCTGGAGTGCTGTTCCCCAGCAGCCTTTGGATGTCACAGCCAATGGTTTTCCACAAGGAACAACAAAGAAAGAAATTGGAAGCCCCCGGGCCAGGTACAGCTTCCTGGGACTGGGGAGAGGGTAGCTATGAACTCACCCCTTCCTATCCAATTCTGAGACCTTTTCCTTTCCCCCAAAAGGAAACAAATTACTCCTCCTCCTCCCCCTCCTCCTCCAACTCCTCTTCCCCCTCCTCCTCCCTGGCCCTTGGAAATCCCTCATTTGCTACATTTTCTTTCTCTTTGTGTTTCTGTCTTCTGGATACTCTGTATAAATGAAACCCTTTACCCCTTTGTCCATTGTGTCTACTTCATCTCCCCAGCCCGTCTCCACAGCTCACTCATGTGATGTGGACTGGCACTTCATTGTATGTACAGCACTAGGTAGCACACACTGTACTCATGTGGCTTCTCCTCTCTTCAGCGAGGCCTTTGGGGATGTTCTGCTTCAGGCTGCTGGTGTGAATAGTGCTGGTGTAAATAGTGCTGGTGTGAACAACTGGGTACCCGTTTGTATACATTCATTTTTCTTAGGGAATGAACGTTGGTGGGTCATCTGGTA
This sequence comes from Grammomys surdaster, assembly GCF_004785775.1. Classification (NCBI taxonomy): domain Eukaryota; kingdom Metazoa; phylum Chordata; class Mammalia; order Rodentia; family Muridae; genus Grammomys; species Grammomys surdaster. The sequence goes on from NW_021604632.1 coordinate 3,753,666, forward strand.
ACTACATGGACAGAACCAGTTTCCTAGGAGCTATGCTGTGGGCTGTTCCCACAAGCCTCTTGGTGTGGGGAGGGAGCTGCTGACAGTAGTTCAGTAAGGCTTTGGTCTGGATCCAGCCTCACCCTTGAGTGCTGAGTATGTGAGCAACATCATAGGTTATTACTGAGATGACGTAAGCAAAGAAACCCTTCAGCGTGCCTCTTGGTTCTCCAGGGAACAGACTGTTGAGAACCTTCACAGGGGAGTTCCCAAGAGTGTGGTAGACTCTGCACCAGCCTTTGCATGTGTTAACATCATGTGTTACCGTCATGATGGTGGTAAACAGATCCCTGTAGGCCTCCTTCCAGTCAGCTGGGTGGCTTGTTGAGCCTTGCTGGGGATCTGTTCTCCAGAATGCAGCGTATGACATGGTAGAAGTTTCTCGTGAATGAAGCATTCCCATATGCTTCATTAGTGCTCAGTAATAAACCAGGGTTGCTGGTACTTGCTTTTAATCCCAACACTCAGGAGGCAGAAACAAGCATGTATTTTTCAGTCTTGACTAAGATTAACTATTCTATTAGTCAATACACATAGCCAACTGATGGAATTATATTTGTAGCGAAATTGCTAGGTATATGAAAATGCACATTGTGTTGCCTTTGGCGTCTACTGAGCATGCTCTCTAATGTTTCACAAGTGACTGCGCTCTTCTTTAATTTTTAATTTATCACTATTCTTTACATCTTGACTGCAGTTCCCCCCCCCCCCCTCTCCCCCCAGCCCCCCCCCCCAGCCTCCTCTGTCCCCCACTCCCACCCTTTTCTTCTCTGTTTCTCTTCAGAAAAGGGCAGGCCTCCCATGGATATCAACCAAACATAACATATCAAACTGCAGCAAGACTAGGCACCTTCCCTCATAAAGGCTGGGCAAGGCAACCCAATATGAGGAAAAGGGTCCAAAAGCTGACGAAAGAGTCAGGAGCAGGCCCTGTTCCTGCTCTTAGGAGTCCAAGACGACGGCGAACTTAAACAACTAGTATATAACGCAGAAGGCCTAGGGGTGACTTTGTTCTTATAATAATTTTCTGAGTAGTCATTAATTAACTGGAGTCTTACGAACATGTGCCTAGTATTTAGTTATAATAACTCAGTCCCAGGAGACTGTATCTCAGCTGTAGGGTCTCAGTGGAAGTTTTAACTGTTGGTTTATACATTCTGCCAGGCCACTTTATTCAGGTGAGAAGAAATAAGCTGTGGCGATACAGGAGGCTTGGGGTATATCTTTGTGGTACACCTGCAGTCACCCAGTGTTTAGAAGCCTCCTCTTCCAGTAGTAGCTTCTTGCCAGACAAACTGAGTTTGTATTCTTTATAGCCATAGAAATAATTGGTTTTTAGAAATTCATGTTTTGCCTTTAATCCCAGCACTTGGGAGGCAGAGGCAGGTGGATTTCTGAGTTCGAGGCCAGCCTGGTCTACAGAGTGAGTTCCAGGACAGCCAAGGCTGCACAGAAAAACCCTGTCTCGAAAAACCAAAAAAAAGAAAAAAAAACTAAAAAAAAAAAAAAAAAAGAAAGAAATTCACGTTTTAAGTGGGATTGGGGGTATGCTTCACAATAGGGGTTTCTCTGTGTAGCCGTGGCTGTCCTGGAACTCACTCTGTAGATCAGGCCACACACACCCTTATTCTGTTCTCTTCTGTAGTTCTGTTTATCCCTATAACAGAACCATACGCTTTATGGTTTTTTAGATTGAGTCTCTCCATTTTCCTCTCTCTACCCTTTTCCCTGTCCTAGGTTGTCCTTGAACTTACAGTCCTTCTGCTCAGTCTACCAAGTACCAGAATTGTGTGTGAACTCAAAAAACATACTCAACTCTAGCTTTAAATAAGATGGTATCTGTCAGAGAAAGTCCTCTTGCCATGTCTTTCAAGAGTGTCTTGTCTTGGCCATTCTTGTATTTTACATCTAAAGAGCAATTTGGAAGGCATTGTCATTCAGATCAGAAACATGGAAGGCAGCTACACTAACCACTGCACCAAAGGCTCATGGGAACATGGAAGGCAGCTACACTAACCACTGCACCAAAGGTTCATGGGGACATGGAAGGCAGCTACGCTAACCACTGCACCAAAGACTCATGGGGACATGGAAAGTCTTTCTGTAACATTCCTACCAGCCCAGAAGTTTGTTATGCTCGGATTTATAACATAGTTTTGAGTACCCACTTATTTAGGACTTCTTAAGGCTTATTATTATTACATTTATTTATGTTGTGTCTCTGCATGTGTGTGCTTGCAAAGACTCATGACTCAGCATGTGTGTTAAGGTCAGAGGTCAGCTTTTGAAAGTTGGTTCTCTCCCATCATATAGGTCCCATGGATCAAACTCAGGTTGTCAGACTTGGTGAAGTGTCTTCACCCACTGACCCATCACACTAGCCCAAAACTTAATTCTTTTTTCAAAAAATATTTATTTTTGTTTTATATATGCGAGTGATTTGCCTGAATGTATGTCTGTGCACCACTATGTTCAGTGCCCGCAGAGGCCAGAAGAGAGAGCACTGGCTCCCCTGAAACTGGACTTATAGATAGTTGTGAGCCATCATGTGGGGGCAGGAAACTGAACCTAGGTCCTCAGGAAGAGTAGCACATACTTTTGATTTTTAATTATTTGTATACGTATGTGTTTCTTTTTGTCAGTATGTGCACTTAAGTGCAGGTGCCTACAGAGGCCAGAAGAAGATAGCAGCTCTCCGGAGCTGGAGTAGCAAGGCAGTTTGTGAGCCACCTAATGTGGGTGCTGGAAACCAATCTCAGGTCCTCTGCAAGAACAGCAAGTGAGCCAGGCAGTGGTGGTGCATGCCTTTAATCTCAGCACTCAGGAGGCAGGGGCAGGCAGATCTCTGAGCTCGAGGCCAGCCTAGTCTGCAAAGAACATCTAGAACTGTGCTGAGAAACCCTGTCTCAAAAAAACAACAAAACTCCCCAAAACAAAACAAAAACTTAAAAGACTGTATTCATAGTTTCTGCAGATCTGGAATAAATGATGAATTTACTAGTGATTGTGCCGTGGAATCTGAGAGGTCAGTTA
>NW_021604632.1:3756747-3820546 GCF_004785775.1 Grammomys surdaster
GTTCTCTGGGGCTGCAGGCCCCTGTGAGAGGTCAGTTATGTTCTCTGGGGTTGCAGACCCCTGTGAGAGGTCAGTTATGTTCCCTGGGGCCTGCAGGCCCCTGTGAGAGGTCAGTTATGTTCCCTGGGGCTGCAGGCCCCTAAAAGCTGGAGTGAGGTTGGTGGGATTTAGTTCTGAAAATGCACCGTCCTGTGGCTAACAGGTCAGTGTCATGTGCTAGCAAGGGATTTCAGTTCCTCACAGCACAGATCTCTCTAGAGAGGCAGGTGGTGGTGCCTATGATCCTAACACTTGAGAAACTGAGGCAGGAGCTCATGATTCAAGACTAGCCTGGGCAATATAGCAAGACATTGTGTTAGGGGAAGACAGACTGAAAAGGCATCTTAGGTCAGTCTACAGTTCTCCTTGTGAGGTACAGAGGGATGGGGGGCTCTGGCACATTCACATCTGAACACTGTGATGAGGCCTGGTATGTAATCCACTGGAAGTGATCGTTACTTGCTTTTTCTGAACAGATCCCGAATCAGCAAGGTGGAACTCTTTAGATCATTCCAGAAGCTGCTGAGCAGCATTGCAGAAGACGAGCAGCCGGACTCCATCAGGTGATGTTGTCTGTCCCTCTGTTCTCCTGTCTGTAATGACGTCTGCTCTGGTTCTAGCTTATATTTGGTGAGACATGAGGCTCAGTGAGCCTGTGGGTGCTTACTGCTTACCCAGAGAGAATGGGAGGTTGTGGGGTTTGTGTCAGGGTCTTACCTACATTAGAGAGGCTGTTCTTGTAGGAAGCACAGAAGGTTTGGTTTTAGTCTTACACATTTATTTACTTATTTTGAGATAGGATCTCACTGCCCAGGTTGGCCTGAAACTAAAACTCACAATGTATGGCAGTTTAAGCTCAACCCCCCAGCAGTTAGTTCCCCTGCTTTCATCTCCCAGATGCCAGGAAGACATCACTGGTCTTTATTTTTTCATTTTATCATTTGACTGATAGGCTGACGAGATGCTGGGATGGGACCCAGGGCCTCTCATACAAGCTACAGAAGCACAGGACTCAAATACAGTTTGAAATTATCAAATTCATGGATCTTCCTCTTTACTAATAAGAAAAATTATTAGCCGGGCGGTGGTGGCGCACACCTTTAATCCCAGCACTTGGGAGGTAGAGGCAGGCGGATTTCTGAGTTCCAGGCCAGCCTGGTCTACAGAGTGAGTTCCAGGACAGCCAGGACTACACAGAGAAACCCTGTCTCGAAAAAACCAAAAAAAAAAAAAAAAAAAAAAAAAAAAAATTATTAAAATAAAACTGACATCAGTATTTACTGCAAGAAGCATAGTCTCTGTCTGCCTGAGGTCTCCTCCCCAGGCCTCTGTCCTCCACCACACTCCTGCGCCATCCTGTGAATGTGCACACACACATACACACAATTAAACATAATAAAGTAGGGGCTGGGGGGATGGCTCAGAGGCAAAGAAGAGCACTGGCTATTCTTGTAGAGGACCCAGGTTCAGCTCCCAGCACCCACATAGTGGCTCACAACCACTATCCAATCCCAGGGAATCCGACACCCTTTTCAGGCCTCCTCAGGTACTGCATACACATGGTACTCCAGCAAGATAAATGACCTTACATAGACAATAATTCATAATAAATAATAAAAGTAAGGAACAGGTTGAAACACGATAAAGTTGCATTAGGAAGGCAAGCCTCTGTATGTTGTCGTTGTTGTTGTCGTTGTCGTTGTTGTTGTTGTTGTAGTAATAAAAAAGAACTGGTAAACACAACTTCAGGAAGACTTTTTTTGGTTCACAGTTGGAGGGCACAGTCCATAGTGGCAGGAAGATGAGGTGGCAACTTATACTGCATCCAGAATTAGGAAGCAGAGAGGAGCATGGATGATCAGCTCGGCTTTTCCTTTTGTTGTCTGGGACCCAGCTCATGTGTGGCACTGCCCACACCCAGGGTGGGCCTCCCACCTGAGTCAAACCTTCCTGGAAAGCAGCACCATCACGGACATGCCCAGAAGCTAGTTTCCCTGGTGATTCTAACTATGAATACAATCTAGTTGACAATGGAGACTGATTATCACAGTCTGGATTTATTCAATAGTAAGAATAGTAAGATTAGCCATGCCACAAGATCGCTGAGAAGAATATAAGTAAAAATATTATGTGTAAAAGTGCTTGACCCAGCATGGCTTATACTTGGTTTTAACAACCAGTAACGAATTTTATTTATAAAAATTTATAAAAACCACTTAACTCAGTGGTTAAGATCATTTGCTCCTCCTCCAGAGGACCAGCTGGAGTTCAGGTCCCAGGACTCATGTCTGGTGACTCACTCCAGTTCTAGGGGATCCAACGCCCTCTTCTGGACACCATGAGCAAGAGGCACAAGCATGCTGCACAGACATACATGCAGGCAAAACACTCATAAAATAAAAACTTTTAATTACCCGGGCAGTGGTGGCGCACGCCTTTAGTCCCAGCACTTGGGAGGCAGAGGCAGGCGGATTTCTGAGTTCAAGGCCAGCTTGGTCTACAGAGTGAGTTCCAGGACAGCCAGAGCTACACAGAGAAACCCTGTCTTAGGAAAAACAAAACAAAAACAAAAAAAAAAAACAAAACTAGGCTAGAGTAATTCTTAGTAGACCTATACTAAATAGGATTCTTGCTAAAGGCAGGCAGGATAATGAGCTAGAAAGTAAAAAAAAAAAAAAAAGCTTTTTTTTTTCCCCTTTGGGTAGTGTCTCATGAGGCAGACTAGCCTACACTTACTGCATAGCCAAGGATGACCGGGACAGTTCTGTCCTCCTGTCTCTGCCTTCCAAGTGCACACCTGGCTTACTCAGTTCTGAGGATCAAAGCCAGGGCTTCATCCGCTCAGCAGACACTCTACCAGCCGAGCTAACGCCCAGCCCAGAGTGAGGAGCTGGGTCCAGTACTGAAGGGGCTGAGAAAAAGGCGGGAGCCAGAGCTGCTGTTAGAGGACACAGGAGAATTCCAGCTCAGATCGGACTTAGAAAGCCAGGCAGAGCTCAAGGCCAAGACAGGGACTCCGAGGACTCCCGCCCACATTTTGGTCCTAGTCCTTAGCTAAAGAAAATCTCATAAGAATTGCAACTATTCAGAGTATCAGACACTTTTCAGCAGAGAGGCTAGGGATGTCAGGTGCAGCACATAGTAGGATGTAACGTTCTTATAACAATAACAGCCAAGAAAGTTCTAATCCCTAGGTCCTCTGGTGGAAGTATTAAGTCAGGGCTGGGGTAGACAGCTCAGTGACAGGAGGAGGAGACTGTCCAGTGTACATGAAACTCTGTGTGGTCCTCAGCACCACAAAGAAAACTTTTCTCTGATGGTACAAGGGCCATACAAAACCAGTGTTGTGTGATTCTAACCTGCTTAAACGCGTATTGCTTTAACCTGGATTCCTGTGGAGGGACAGAGTGCTCCCCCTGCTCCTGTCCTGCTGTTTCAGTCTGCCCTGTTGCTCTAAGGGCAAGCAGTCCAGTTAGAACTGTGCTTGATGGCATGTGTGCATTAGGGTACAGAAGCTGGCTACCTATCAGGAGTACAAGGAGGCTGCGTCTGCCTACCAGGAAGCCTGGGCTGCACTCCGGAGGATACAGCCGTTCGCGTCCTGGATCAGAAACCCACCCGACTTCCACCAGTTTAAATGAACTCTTGCTGGTATCAGGAATCTTCACATTGGTCTGCCTCTCCCTTCATGCTGAACAAACCTCTGCTTTTCTGGAGGTTAAATCCGAGGAGAAAGAGATGCCTTCTCTCAGAGCGCCGCACCTCTTTGGTGTCATAAATGGAAGCCAGAACTTTATCAATTTATACTTGACTTGAGCAGCTCTGTGCTAAGAGAGCCTCTCAGTTATGAGCTTGGTATCTGCCTTCAGTTGTGTTTTATTGTTCTTTAAAATACAACATCAGAGTTTGGAACATGATGCTTTTAAAGTAATCTGCAGCAGCTCTGGTTTGTGTCTTCTGACACTGATTCAGCAAGTATGCATTGGGCTGAAATCTCTAGAATGCTGGAAACTTTACAGCCTCTCCTGGACTAATGATAATGTATTTCGTATTCCCAGCTTCCTTTTAGAACCATCCCAGTCCTCAGCAACCAGACCTGGCTGAAGCTAACTTTACCCTCAGGCTCAGCACAGGACTAGCCTTGGAAAGCTCTGTTCTCAGACTTACCAAGAAAGGTTAGTTTGTTTGGGTTTTGTTTTTGTTCTTGAGACACAGTCTCACTTTGTAACCTACACTGTCCTTGGCTTTTAGTCCTGCTTCAGCCTTCCAAGAACCAAGCCACCATCATCCCCCACCACACTACTTTTTCCTCATCCTCCTACCTTTTGCTTGAGACAGGATCCCTCTCTATAGCCCAGGCTGGCCTTGAACTCAACACACAGCCGAGGATGACTTTGGGCTCTGATCCTCACACCTCTGCCTCCTGGTGTCACACCATACTTTGCTTCCAGGATTCTCTTCTGACCAGTGTCGTGAGGACCATTATAGTCTTGTAACTGCCAGTAGCCTCCATCTTTTCCTACAGACAGAGACAGCCAGCTGAGAATGAAGGCAGCAGAGGAGGAAAATGCCAGAACAGCAAAGCACTAGGGTCCAGCCTGCACCCAGACCACATGAGACAAGTGCCTGGTTTGATGTTTTTTCTTGATTTATGGGGGCCACACATGCTATAGTGTATGTGTGGCGGCAAGCACCTGTATTAGCAGAGCAGGGCCCTGTTCTGATTGAATTCTTTTCTTTTTTAACTCAGTTCCCAAATGCCTTAATTTCCTACAGCAAATCCGCAAACGACCTAGCAACTAACTAACCTAAGAGAGAGTGCTCAGCTTCTCCCCACCTTGAAAAACTAGCCGGAAATAGAAGTGCTGCTTGTTACTCAGTGTCACTAGGTTTTATAGTGTTTTGTTTTGTTTTGCTTTGGTTTGTTTTTCCAGACAGGGTTTCTCTGTGTAGCCCTGGCTATTCTGGAGCTCACTTTGTAGATCAGGCTGGCCTCAAATGCAGAGATCTGCCTGTCTCTGCCTCCTGAGTGCTGAGATTAAAAGGTGTGTGCCACCATGCAGGGTTCTTTTAAAGACTTGAATAAAATGTGAAGTAACATATTTTTTAGCTATTTATTTATTTATTTATTTCCCATCCTGACTGAAGTTTCCCCTCCCTCCTCTCCTCCCAGTCCTTCCTCTCCACTTCCCCTCCCCCCACCCCCTTCTACTCCTCTGTTTCTCTTCAGAAAAGGGCAGGCCTCCCATGGATATCAACCAACCACGGCATATCAAGCTGCAGTAAAGCCAGGCACCTCCCATTGAGGCTAGTCAAGGCAGCCCAGTGAGAGGAAAGGGTCTCAACCAGTAATACGTTTTTTTACTCCTAAAGTTATGATGTCAAGTTTACTCACACCCAAAAAGCCTAAAAACCTTAGACACCGACATATGGGTAGAAAGCACTGCAGGCTAACCACTGAAGGCAGCTTCATCTTGAGCTGCACTTACTTTCTCAAGAGCTAAAGGTGGTACTTAAACGTCCAACAGCCTACACCCTATCTTATGCTCTTAGACCCACGTTTACACTGTGTGGTGGGGCATGCCTTTAATCTCAGCACTTAAGAGTTCCAGGTCAGCAAAAGCTATCTGGAACAGAGAAACCCTGTCTCACAAAACCAGAAAAAGGAAAGCTTAGAATTGTACGTATGCCTCAAAATCCCATCTCTGCAGTGCTGTAGACTGTCTCCTGACACCCAGGCTGTCCTTACCTTCCTAAAATCCCAGGCCAGAAAACAGTCCTCTCCATAAATTACCCCACGTGTCCTGTCTGTCCCCAGTCACCCGCAACATCATCCAGTCTGAGCCTTGGGCCAAACCCATGAACACCTCTAGAGCCAAGGTGGTTCCGATTGTCATTTGACTCGTGTCCCTCCTGTGGTCCTCTCCAGGCTCTGGCTGCAGCAAACCTGTTTTCTTGGTGAAGTCAGAGACTACAAGGACATTCATGCGTGTCCCCACTCCCCACTCCACTGGTGCCCATAGACCAACACTAGGAACAGGACAGGGAGCAGGACAGTTTGCCCTAGCCATCAGAGAAACTAGGAAAGGCCTTCCATGTGGTAGGCAAAAGCTCTACCACAACCACCAGCTATACCCCACCCAGGGTTCTTTTTTAATTACTGGGAAGGATTTTGTATTTTAAACTGTAGAAAAACTAGAAGCCCCTTGGAAGTGAAGTTGCACAGGAAATGGAGCAGCAGTAGCAGCTCTACCCATAATTCCACAAAATTGTGTCTTCAAAAATTCATCCAAATTTGGCTCTGGAGAGATTACACTCACCTATGTTCCTAAATAGGGTCTAATGTTATGACTCTGTGTGTGTGTGTGTGTGTGTGTGTGTGTAAGTTTTCTTTTCCTCAGAAATTTTAGAACTTAGTTTGATTCAGCCATGTGTGTATACATGTGTGTTCACATAGTTCTTCCTTCAGGATGGAGGAATGCCATGTTAAATGCCATGTTTTATGGATTCCCCAGTGCCAAGCGTGAGCTCACTGTCTGAGGAAACTAAGTTGCTGTGGAGAAAATGGGCTGCCCTGGCCGCCAGTGTTTTGCTGTCTGATTTGCTTGTGTCTGTGGCTGCTGGAAAGCTGCCCCCACCCAGACCTTGACATTTTTGGTCTAAGGACAAGGTTCCAAAGCCAGAGTTTTCCAGTTTCTAAACACCAGCTCTTTTCGGCCAGTTAAGTTTCTAAGTGCCGCTTGCCTCCGGTGCTGCCGGGAAAGCCAGAGCTGCTGAGCCTGCTGGGAGCCCGCGGCAGCACAAAGGTCACTGAAGTAGGAAATAGCCTCCAAATAAAAACAAAACGTGTGTGTGTGTGTGTGTGTGTGTGTGTGTGTGCGCGCGCGCGTGCGTGTGTGTACATGTGTGTATGTTCATGTTCATGAGCCCATGCAAATCTTCCCAAAGGAACTAAACTGGCTATCCAAAGGGAATAGCTAGATTCAGAAAGAGCCAGGCAGCCCATATGTACAGCCACACCATCCTGAATTGAGCTCAGAGCCAAGGAGGCAGATACCTTGGAGATAAAGTCTTTATTTTCAGAACAGAATAGTTCACTTTATACCTCGCTTTGTAGAATCATAGTTGCCTTGCATTCTATACATGTAAAAAAAATTTTAAACAATTATTAAAAAAGAAAAAAAGCTGGGCAGTGTTGGTGCATGCCTTCAACCCCAGCTGATAAAAGTTGAAGGCCAGCCTGGTTTACAGAGCTAGTTCCAGGACATCCAGGCCTACCCTCTATCTTGAAAAACAAAAGAAAAACCAAAAACCCGAAACTAAAACTAATTGTGTCTGTAACTGGACCAACCTGTTTCTCTGTAAAGCCATCCAAGTAAATCCAAAATGATTTTCAGGTGGTCCTGTAGCCCAAAGGACAGAGGGAACTTAGTCAGAGACGTTTCAGAGATATAAGTAGCCTTAGAATTCAATATTTATTTCTTTCCGCTGGGGACAGTGGGTAGGACACAACACTTGTTAACATGCAGGTTGCTACTTTCAATCTCTAACACTAGAAAAAAACAAAACAAAAACCAAAACAACCTGTGGCCCGTTTGTTTGATTGGTAATGTTTGTTTGGTTGGTGACGTTTGGTTGGTGACATTCTGGCCTGAGGCCCTGGCTGGCCTCTAACCCATGATGTTCCCGTCCCAGTTTTTCAAAGCTGCTGTTACAGATGGGTGCTACCATGCCTGGCAACAATCTGTGTTTTACTTAGGATATTAAATAGAAAAATGCAGGTCTTGTGGAAGTTTATGAAGGTCTAGAGTTATTTTCTGTGCACCTTTTTTTTTTTAATGTAATCATACCTCAATTTAGAATGTGATAGAAAAAAAAAGTCCTTATTACTTGAGAGCAGAATAAATTTGAGTACAGCCATGATAGTACACATGATAGTACCAACTCTGCCACCAACATCCAGTTGTATGCAGGGAAGGTATTTACCCTTTGACTTCTGACCTCCATTTTGTTCTACAAAGGAAAGTTCCAACAGTGAGGATGCTCTAGCATTTTCAGGTGTAGGGTCGGCTTTCTCTTTTTTTTTTTTTTTAAATTGTGTGCTGAGAATCCAACTCTTTCACATGCTAAGCAAGTACTCTACCTCTGACCTCTGCCCCAGCCCCACTCTTCAGCAGCTCTTAGTTGGGTGGAGTGGAGTGGTACACACCTTAGATCCAGTCATGGGAGGCAGAGGCAGGCAGACCTCTGAGTTCAGGGCCAGCCTGGTCTACAGAGTGAGCTCCAGTCCAGCCAGAGCTAAGTAGTAAGATCCTAGCTCAAAAAGAAAAGGCAAATGAAACCTCTTAATTGCCTAAATAAAGCACTTGGGAACGTCCCTCAATGCTGTGGCACTGTGACCTGCATACGGCCTCGGTTACATTACTGATAGGGTGGGGGAGGGAAGCTGCTTTTGTATTAATGTAGCAGCCTAGGGACACTGGTTTGGATGTGCTATTCTGCCCTTCCCGAGATGAGTCTGCAAAGGGTAGGAACCAACATTTCATATCAAGTCTGTTCGGCACTGCTTTCAAGTGTCCAAGTGTGGTAGAGCCTCTGGGGGAAAAGGCAGAGGCAGAAAGTCACTCCAAGTAGAAACCCAAACTGCCAAACGCTGGTTTCAAGTACATGTTCCTTGAGATTGGCCCCACTCCAAAGGGAAAAGCTCACAGTGAAAACAGTGATGGCCATTTGTTCAGGCAGCCAAGACGATGAAAAGCGCATTGAACCCAGCAGCAGCGTCTCCAAGGAGGAGGCACGGTGGGCCCCTCAGTAGTGAAACCAACCTGGCAACTGGGTGGGGGTCACAGAGCCCTTTGCCAGCGTCTGTCTTCAGTTCCACAGCAGGCCTCTCTGAGAGCTTGTCAGGGAGCGGCTGAGAAAGTGTGCCAGGAGCAGCTCATGCTTGACCAACAATAGATGCTCACTCAGTCTCGGTTGCCGTTTGCCTTGAATTGGGTTTTGTTGAGAAGAAAGGTGTGCTTCTTGAAGACTTAGGACCCTGCTCCTTCAGATATTTGTAGTCCTTCCTCCTATACAAGGTCTCAGCAACTTCCTGGTTTTGGTTTTATTTATTTATTTATTTTTGGTTTTTCGAGACAGGGTTTCTCTGTGCAGCCCTGGCTGTCCTGGAACTCACTCTGTAGAGCAGGCTAGCCTCGAACTCTCGAACTCAGAAATCCTCCTGCCTCTGCCTCCCAAGTGCTGGGATTAAAGGCGTGCGCCACCACTGTCCGGCCTGGTTTTGGTTTTATTTTTGCCTCTCATGGGACTGTTTTGGCCTCTGAGAAGTGACCTTCCCACTGGTATTTTCCTGCAGTAATAATGTTCACCTAACCCATTGCCGTCAGGAATGTCTCTATAGAAGTTTATCGGTGACTCCTGCATTGAGAGACTGGCAGGCAGAGGGTGAAGGGACTATGTGAGAGAAAAGAGTTCAGCTGGGAACGTTCATATTACCTTCCAAACTCTACTTGAAAGCCCAGCTCTGCCTTGCTGTTTGTCTCCTCCTGCAGTTCTTAGGTCATGACCCTAACTCCCCATATGACAGTAGTAGCACATGACAGAATCTTTGAGGGTGATCAGGCAGAGCCCTCAGGAATGGGATTGGTGCTGTTATAAAAGATGCTCCAGAAGCTTGGTGTGATGGCATCTGCCTTAACAGCGTTCTGGAGGTGAAGGCAGGCCCACCTCCAGGACCTGCCCTGTTCCAGGGCAGCCTGAGTCACCCAAGACTCTGTCTCGATAAAATCAATGAATACCTCAGAAAGATCCCCACCACTTACAAAGTAGTTAGAGGATGGTCATTGAGAAGCAGGGATTGCGCCTCACTAATTAATCTGTTAATTCACCTACATGTTAACTAATTAACCCACATATTAATCTGTTCTTCCTGGCTTCCAGACATATGAGGGATCAAACTGCCGTTTATGAAGCACCTGCGTTACCACAGTTTAGTATAACAACCATCTAGATTGCCAGTAAGGGCCATAGCTGTGGGTGGTGGCTCACACTTTTAACACCAGCACTCAGGAGGCAGAGCAGGCAGATCTCTGATTTAAAGGCCAGCCTTGTCTACAGGGCAAGTTCCAGGACAACCAGGGCTACACAGAGAAACCCTGTCCGTCTCAAACAATTACATATATAGATAGCCCTCATAAGTTTAGTTTTTTGCTTAAAATACTTAAGCAGACTTCTAAAATGATGGAGTATAAAATTGGTGTGAGGCTCACAAACCCAATTTTCAGGAAACCAAAACTCACAATGTACTCCATATCCAAAGCAGACCCATTTTGTCCCAGCTGACTCCATGCCAGGTCTAAGAAACATGCACATTTCTGCGGAATATGTACAAGGGCGAGCCTCCTTACCATCTGACCTGGCAGAACACGGGTGAGTCTGGCACTGGATTGGAGTTGCATGTGGCCCCAGGGTGTACTGGTTTAGGATCCTAGGAAGGTAATAAATCATTTAGAGTGTCAGTATCCTCACCCACTGGCATCGAGTCTGTGAGGGTAAAATGTGGTCATATCCAACACAGGTTTGAAAAGAGGGCTGTCTGCTGCACTGAAAGTCATTTGTGCATGGGAACTTCCCATCTGTGTCTGCCCTTCAGCCCAGAAGTAACTGTATCCAATCTGCTGTCTAGACTTACAGAGCTTTCCCCATCAGACCTAAAAGCTTACCCTCAGTGGAAGCCTACTGGACAAATCTGGTGGAGGCAGGTGCATGTGTGCTGTGGGCACTGCTCCACCCACATCTCTTTTCTCTAGGATCCAGAGAGAAGGACTGAAGCCCCTGATCACAGACTACATGTATCCTCCTCCTTAACTCTGGCTTTGTCTCCAAGCCACCCACAAGGATTTTTTTGTTTTGTTTTGTCAGTTTCTTTCTCCTTGAGAAGAAGAAGAATTGGCTGCACTTTTGAAACCTTTCTATGACCCAGTCTAATGTAGAATCTTTTTAGAATAGGAACACTTTTTTTCATTGATGTATTTATTCACTTTACAACCCGATCCCAGCCTCCTCCCTCCTCCATCCTCCCAGTCCCACCGTTACACCTCCGCCCCACACAGGAGCATTTCTATTGGCTGCTTCCAATGCTGCTTGAAAGAAACCCTCAGAAAGCAGGGATGGGGAAAGGGAGAGGGAAGGATGTGGGAAGAGCTCTGCATCTGAGGTGTGGGAGGATGAGGGTTTGGGAAGATGCATGCTCTCCTCATGATGCTCCTTAGCTCCAGGAAGACGACCGCTGACGCCACAGAGAACACAGCAGAGCGGAAGGTGACAGTGACGGAAGCCCGCCAGTGCCCAGCCTGAGAGGACACAGTAACCTTGGGTTCTGTGTTCTAGGGTACCCGAGTTCCCGGAAGGATTGGGGATTAGCAAGTGGCACATATGGGAGCAGTTTTGAGAGGAGGCATGTGAGGTAGAGGGCATCATATAAGGGTAGACATGAGGACAGAGCATGACAGCCCAGGGGAGTTTGGGAGGGTGCTGACCGTGCATTTGGGTCACAAGTGAGGAGGATGTCCTGAAAGGGAGAATGGTTTTAACCTGCCAGCTCAGCACTTTGGAGACTTGGGGAGAGGTCATGGGATAGACATTACTCCTAGGGAGCTGACTGTCCTCTGTAACAGATACAGGCTATAGGATGGAGACGATAGCCAGGGGGCCATGATTTTATGGTGGTAGCAGGGGGCATACGGCAGTAATTGGAAGATAACTGGTGAGGCACAAACAGTGGTGACTTGAGGGAACTGAGAGATTCACTGAGGAAGATGCCAGGTCGGCGTGTCAGAGGTACTTGCTCATTAGTGTTTAGTACAGGTCAGTTTGTCAGAGGTACTTACACATCAGTGTTTAGTACAGGTCAGCTTGTCAGAGGTACTTGCACATCAGTGTTTAGTACAAGTCAGCATGTCAGAGGTACTTGCACATCAGTGTTTAGTACAGTAGTGTCCACAGGAGCAGAGTGATGAAATCAACCTCAGTGTCCATTTTTTCCCAGCCATTTAAAAATAAAACAACACAACAAAAACTTAGACCATTTGCAGGATAATGTCTACAACTGGGAGTAATCATAATAAATTACTTCAGAGTTTTCTCTCATTTGTGGGCCCCGGGTGGTGTACAGACACACAAGCATATGCATATGTGCAGAAGCAAAACTGGGGGAAACAGACTATGGGGGGTAGGAGAGGATGGTGGGGTACACTCCAAGTACTTTACATACTTGCATAATAAAATGGCCTTATTTAACCCAGTGAAATGAAACATCTAAGTGTTGGGGGTTTATGGCTTGACCCATAGAGTACTTGCCACACAGACATGAAGACCTGAGTTTGACCTACCAGTAACTATAGCAACGAGGAAACAGGAGCTTTTGTTCTCAAGGGCTCACAGGCCAGCAGGCAAAGCCTAAAGGACAAGCCCAGGTCCTAGTGAAACACCCTGCCTCAAAAAATTAGGTGGATAGCTCCTGAGACACAAAGGTGACCGACCCTTGGCTTCCATATTCACATGCACATAACATGCATGCACGCACACACATGTGCACGCACACACCTGTGCATGTACATGCACAAAGTAATACATTTACCAAGCAAGGTGTGGTACCAACAGTGATGGAGATCACTGTATGGGTGACTAGATTTTCAGGTATGTACTATGTACAGCCAGCTTCTGTGCTGTTTATATTGTAAACATGGTCAGTTTCTCATGTTCTACTCTGTATCACACCATGGGTGCTTTTGTTCTCAAGGGCCCACCAGGCTGACCTCAGAGTCACACCTGTCTCAGCCTTAGAGTGCTGGGTTACAGTTCCCTTAATTACTGCCACTAATGATGATGTCGTGTGTCTACTGGACCTAATCTCTCTCACTTTTCTCCTACGTTCCTTGTCATTCTTGGCCTACCTTGGGGCTTTTATTGGAGTGGCATTAATGACGCACGTCTGGATGTGGCAATGCTCACAATGTTCACAGTGCTCAGAGGTACGAATGCTGTATCCTTTAATCCAGCTCGGCTTGTACCTCCTTCCAATACCTTTATCTCATTTTTCTCCAAGGTCTTGGGAGTTTGTGCTAAATTTATTTCTAAATGTTTCTAGGTTTTGCTCCAGCCAGCAATAAAACACTTTTTCTGTTCTGTCCTCTAGTTGGCGATAGCTGGTACATAAGAACATCCAAATCTGTAACTGTGAGCCGCGGTTGGGCTGTGGCAGAGGGCCTGTGAAGCAGGTTTGAGGCCCTGGGTTTGCTCCCAGCACCACACACATAACTGAGCTGCTGTTCAGCAGTCATGTTCCGCTGGGTTCCAGTTTTTCATAGCTCTCTTGATATTCAAAATATTAAAAAAGCACTTGTGCATACAGTGAAGGTTTCTTCTTTACTTAGGTTTTATTTTAGTTTTCTTACCATTTATTCTATAAATACTTCCCAGACTTCCTAGCATGGGTGTGGTGAGCTGTTTTTTCCAGCTTTATTGTATGGGCTGCTGAAGCAAGCTCCGCATTGGATCTGAAGTCTGATTTACCATCTTCCTTTTTGCTATTGAGTATTTGTCTCTCTCTCTCTCTTTTTTTTAAGCTCTGTAGATCAAGGTGGCCTCAACTTATTATAGCACTTCTACTGCCTCAGCTTGAGTGCTGGGAGTTTTGGTGTCAATGTTTTAGGCTTTTTTTTTTAAATCTTTCATTCATTTACTTTCAGTTTCATATGTGTCTCAGGGTTTTATTCCTGTGAACAGGTACCATGACAAAGGCAACTTTACAAGGACAACATTTGATTGGGGCTGGCTTCTAGGTTCAGAGGTTCAGTCTGTTATCACCAAGGTGGGAGCATGGCAGCATCCAGGCAGGCATGATGCAGGAGAAGCTGAGAGTTCTACATCTTCATCTGAAGGCTGCTAGCAGAATACTGGCTTCCGGGCAGCAAGGATGAGAGTCTTTTTTTTTTTTTTTTAAGGATGAGTCTTAAAGCCCACATCCACAGTGCCGTGCCTCCTCCAACAAGGCCACACCTACTCAAGCCACTCCCTGGGCTGAGCATATACAAACCATCACATGTATACAATACAATGTATCCACCTCAACTTGCCCACACACACTTTCCATTCATTTTTTCTTTTTAAAAACTTTTTGTGTATAAATGTTCTGCCTACATGTATGTATGTGTACTTCATGGGTGCCTGGTATCTGAGACCAGAGGATGTCTGATACTCTAGAGCTGGAGTTACAGATGCCTCTGTGCCATCTTGTGGGTGCTATGACCCAAGCCCAGATCTTCTGCAAGGGCAGTAAGTGTTCTTAAACACCAAGAAATCTCCCCAGCATTTCCCTAATGTGTTGATTTTTCTATCAGAACGCTATTGAATAGTAGTGATTGTAAAGGTTTTTTTTAATTTAGGGCTTTATGTATATACATGTACATTTCAGTTGTATCCCCAGAACTCTATTTAAAAAAAATAATAAAATATCTGGAGAGATGGCTTAGGGGTTAAGAGCACTGACTGTTCTAGAGGTCCTGAGTTCAATTCCCAGCAACCACATGGTGGCTCACAACCATCTGTAATGGGATTGTGTATTCATATAAATAAAATAATTCTGAGACAAAGTCTCACTCCATGGGCATAGTCTGAATTGGTGATCCTCTCTGGACTAGCTTCACAAACAGCTATAACTATTATAGGCCCTAGACACTAGACACAGCCAGATTTTTAAAATTATTTTGTGTGTATGGGTGTTTCGCCTATATATGTGCATGTCTGTGCACCTTGTATATACAGTGGCCAGACAGGTTTTGGAGCCTCTGAGACAAGAATTACAGATAATTTTGTGAGCCACCACATGGGTGCTTGGAAGCAAGCCCAGGTTCTCAGCCTGAACAGCCAGTGTTCTTAACTGCTAAGCCATCTCTCCTATCCCTAAAGATTCTTTTTTTTTTTCCCCACGTGTATTGGGGGAAAGGTTGTTAGAGGCCAAAAGTGGACACTGGGTTCCCTGGGGCTAGTTACAATCAGTGATGAGCGTCCCTGTGTGGGCGCTAGGAACCAAACTTGGGCCCTCTGGTAGAGCAGTATGTGCTCCCAACCAAGATACCTCTCTAACCCCAGTGGTGGGTTTTGAAGCTGATATTCTCCCTGTTGTTTTAACACTGTCTTTAAAGTTTGATTTTTATGTGTGTGTGTGTGTGTGTGTGTCTGTGCGCGCGCGCACATGTATATGCATAAAAGCAGGTAGCTTGAAGAGTCCAGAGGTCTAAGAAGCCATAATCCACCTGATGTGTACCACTGGGAGCCAAACTCGGGTCCTCAGAAGTACACGCTTCACCACTGAGCCCCTTTCAACACTTTTCACCGTGGCATTGACAACCTTACTTGTAAGCTCAGACAGGATGGGATAATCCTTTATTTACTCAGTGTGCCCCGTGTCCAGTACTGTCCACATGGCTAAGCAGCTCACTACTGCACAGATGGAGCTGTTTGGTAGTATGAACAGGGCCAAGTCCTCTTGGGCACATTGTAATAGAAACAAGCAGATGACTGAGCACTGTCAACCATGTCATTCTTCCTAAATCTCATTTGGTGTCTCAGTTCTGTCACCTCTGTAGTATCTATGAATAACTACACTCTTACCTTACAGGCCTTTTGGAAAAACTGTGGTAATGTCCACTAGTCATCTGGTATCCAATAGGTGTTCCACATACGATAACCCATAAACACTTAAAAATTGGAAGAGTGCCTGCCCAATGTGCAAGCCCTGGGCCCCATCCCCTGCAAGTCACAAAACCAGATGTGATGGCACATGCTTGTAATTCCAGCACTCAGGAGACAGGATCAGAATTCAGTGTAGTCCTTGGCTACTTAGTAAGCTAGAGATCAGCCTAGGATGTGAGACTGCCTTTAAGAAATCTACAGGTGGCTTCAGTGACACTGGCCTTTAGAGAGTTTTCTTGCTATTTCTTCTCAGGTGCACTTGTGGGTTTGTGGTTAGAACAGAAATAGATGAAATGGAAAGCCACCTCTCCTCCTGTCTGTCCTCTTCCGATGGAGACTCACCATTCCTGCCTATCTGTCCCTACCCCAAGCAAGACTGTTTGTGGTCCAAGGTCAGAGTCCTTCAAGGGACTTTTGTTTTGAGAAACAGTCTGTTGCTCCAACTTGGCCTCAATGATACCCCTGCCTCAGCCTCCCAAGAAGCTGAGCCCACAAGCTGTGCCAGTACCCCTAGTTCTTCCAAGGACGGATGGACGGACACACACACACACACACACACACACACACACAGAGAGAGAGAGAGAGAGAGAGAGAGAGAGAGAGGTTCTTCTAGATAGTTCTAGATGCTCTGGAACTAACTCTAGATCTTTAGACCTGGCCAGCCTTGAACTTGGGGATCTGTCTCTCTGCCTCCAGAATTACAGGTATATGCCACCACACCCAGTCTAAGGAACTGTTGTTTGTACTAGAAGTACAGTAGTGGTATATTCCTTTAATCCCAGGGAGGCAGGAGGAAGCAGATCTTTGGAGGCCACCCTAGTCTACAGAGAGGGTACCAGGACAGAAAAACTATGTCAAAAAAACAACAAAAGTGCTCTTCCCTCACTAGAGACTGGAAGCTGATAAGCATCACTTGCATCTGCCTGAGAATGAAATCAACACACAGGGAAAGAAAACCATGAAATGAGGTTTAATGTTATCATGGAATGCTTACAGCCAGTGAACCAACCAACCTATGCTAGCTCCAACAATAAAGGGCCTTTTTACAGCCTAGGCCAGTCTCAGAAAGTTGCTGCATGTTGCAGGATATTTGATCACATTGTGAACCCCAAGAAGTGAACTAGAAAAACATGTTTCTTGTTCTGGTGTGGCTCAGTCCTAGCATACACTCTTAAACGGAAAGAGAAAGGAGGGTCTGTGAATTGAAGGGTGTTTAAGATTTAGGACAGCATGGAGGAACTTTCCACCTTCTGGGATGTCAGTGGAGAATAAGCTGAGCTGGGTGCTTCCTCTGCCTGAGCCAACAGGCTTTCACCACAGCATCTGACTCCTGAGTCTTCATTTGGTAAATCAGATGTTTGGGACTGTGTTTTGAAAACAACAGGTGCGTGTGACCACACAAGACTCTTCCATATTGAGGGCCTGCTCTCTCCTTTCCCATTGCTCACCCCAGACAAGGATCTGCTTGCTTCTACCTTCATACTACCAGCAAAGAAAGACAAACATACATTTTTTTTTTTTGGGGGGGGGGCAAGTTAGGAAAAAAAGATCTTTGTGATAAGTTTCTTCCAATTCCAGTTGCGAGACATCAGAGAGCTGTGTCAGCCTACTAATATATGCTGGTGCCAGGTATTGGTGGCACAGGCCTTTAGTTCCAACACTGAGGCAAATGCAAGTGATCTCTTCAGCCCCAGGCCAGCCGGGCCTACAAGGAAGACATCAAAAACCAGGAGGAGGCCGGGCGGTGGTGGCGCACGCCTTTAATCCCAGCACTTGGGAGGCAGAGGCAGACGGATTTCTGAGTTCGAGGCTAGCCTGGTCTACAGAGTGAGTTCCATGACAGCCAGGGCTATACGGAGAAACCCTGTCTTGAAAAACCAAAAAAAAAAAAAAAAAAAAAGAAAAAAAACCCAAGAGGAGGAGCTGGAGAGACAACTCAGCAGCCAAGAGCATGGTCTCCAGAGGACCCACATGGCAGCTCACAACCACTTGTAACTCCAGTCAGTTCTAAGGAATCTGATACCTTCTCTCTCTACTGTGGGTACCAGGCATACAAGTGGTACACAGACATACATGCAAGCAGAACAGCAATACACATCAAATAAAATAAATTTCTTAAGTTTGTAACTCTCATTTTAACTCTAGGTCCTATATAGATCACTGGATATTGGTTTCTTTATCCTGATGATTGATGTAAGACTACAGTCACCCACAGAGTCTATCTATCTATGGAAGATTTAGGTAAACACGCTTTCGTGTTCTGACAAGCATCCACATCTATACTAATTTGTGAGGAGCAGTCTAAGCTAGATTTAAGGGGCAGGAAAGAACCTTAAAGAACAAGGGGTTGTACCAGGCATGGTGGTGCCTACCTTTGATTCCAGCACTCAGGAGGCAGAGGCCAGAGAATCTCAGAGCTCAAGGCCAGCCTGGTTCCGTAGCAATCTCCAGGACAGCTAGGACTACATAGAGACTCCGTCTCAATAAAAAAGAACACAGCACATATAAAGGATGTATGTATGTCAGGTCAAGAAATGATCAGGTTATAATATTAAGTAAAGACTTAATAAAAGCCAGGTGTAGTGGCCCACACACATAATCCAGTGATCAGAAAGCTAAGGCAGATAACAAGTTGGAGACCAGCCTGAACTATATAAAGTAAAATCCTGTCTCACACAAAACAAAAAAACCCAGTGTATAAATACATGGTTTATTTTTTTAAAGAAAGATTTATTTTTATGTATATGAGTGCTGTATCTGCATACACACCTGCACAGAGAAAGGGCATCATAGATGGCTGTGAGCCACCATGTGGCTGCTGGGAATTAAACTCGGGACCTCATTGTCCTTAACTGCCCCCTATATGTTTTACTAACATACACATATATTTTATTTACATATGCAAACAAAAAGTATGTATACATGGTGCTAGAGAGATAGCTCTGCATTTAAGAGCACAGGCTGCTTTTCCAGAGGACCTGGGTTCAATTCCCAGCACCCACATGCAGCTCACAACTTGTCTGTAACTCCAAATCCAGATCAATCATACCCATACAGACACATGCAGGCAAAACGACAATAAATCTTTTTAAAGTATATATATTCATACTTACAATTTTGCTACTAAAATGCTGAAAAGAAGCTCATACAATTTTCCATAAGCAGAAGAGACTTTGCAGTATATGCCTTTCTACAGTCCTGAAATCTGAACCTATGACTATATTAACCACTGAAAAACCAATCCCCTTTTGATACCAGCCACCCCTTCCCATCCTAGACTAAGCTGCTGCACCCTGCAAGCCCTTCTCCCAGCCTGACAAGCAGGAGCCATTCCTGACTCATGAAGGTGAATGACGGACATGGTCACACCGGAATGCCTTTAGAAGGAGGCTTTATTGTTAATTATTTACCTTAATAGTCTCAGAAAGAAGAACAGATTAGCTCAGTCCAACATGATTTGCAGTTGGCAAAATCTAGTGAAGCAAGTGTTCTGATTGCTAAGGATTTAATTTGGGTGCTTTAATACTTAGCCATCTAACACTTCGGACATAATCCAAACAATGCATCAGCCCTCCTTTCCACTTTTAATACCACACCTACCTCCCTTCATTATGTCTTCATTAAATATGATTCCCAGAGGACAGGTTCCCTGGAGCATATAGCCATGAGGACAGTGCACAAAAAGAAAACTGAAAATAAAACTCTGTATGATAATTTACTAATCTAAGGAAACAAAACCTTCCAATATATTAAGAAATAAATCCAGTTACAAATGCACTAGTAGGTCTGTGGAGGCTCTGGCGGAGTAACTGAGAACAGCCAGTTATTTACAAGATACACAAGCAGGAAGGGTGCACCTAGCCCAGCAAGGGCCTCAGAAGCCAAAAGTGTTCTCTCCGCTGTAGGCAACATACAAGAATCCATCTTCATCTTTTTCCTTCTCGTAAAGCTGTCCCATAGTTAGGCTTGAAAGAGAAAAAAAAAAAAAAAATTGAGAATTGAGTCCAGGTATCAAGAGGAAAAATGAGGCCTGAAGATAAGGAGCTTTGCGGTTGGTGGTTGGGAGATAAAAATAATTCAGGTACCTGCTGTGACCCGCAATCTGCTCTACTGAAAGAAAACAGAGGCATGAAAAACTGAAGATGGGCTGAGGGGTGGCTCAGTGACAGCACTAACCTTGCAGGCCCAGGGCCCTGGGTTGAATTTCTAGCAGCACAGAAAGAGGGCGAGATTACAACACATTAGAATCCAGGTACAGCACATGCCTACAATCCCCACACTCACTCTGAAGCCTGTAAGGAAGCCAACTCCTTGGAGATGGCAGGGATCCTCCCCACACTGTGAAAGAGCCTTGTCACAGGAACATGCTGGTTCTCTTCATCAGAATATTTGTTTGAATATTCATACTCAGACCCAATGTTAAAGATACAGGTGGATCCTTACTATGAGCACTTGGGCCACACTCTGTGAGTCCCCAGAGATCTTCTACAGCAGCCAAAGAGCTCCTGATGCACAACGCAGAGCCCCTACAGCATCTGAGCCCAGTGAAGCTTCACTAGGCCAGGGATGCCCTTCAGTGGGAGAGTGCTTGTTACCCAGCTTGAGTAAAGGCCTAGGTTGGATTTCCATTATTTCAAAAGAATAAAATGTAATAAGACTGCTCAAGTTTCCTAAGGACCTCCAAAAATAGGATTCCTTAAACTAAACACGTGGGTGGAAAACCAGTTTGCCTTATGCTGCAAACAGACTGCAGTAGAGAGCTAAGCTAGTTCTCTGCCAGGAAACTGAGTTGTCTCAATGAGTGTAGTAACACCTACTGCAACTGCAGACAAGCTCTGGCCATGTGACCATAATGAGGAAGTGGCAGGTCAACCAGAACCAGCAGTAACATGCTGACCCAAGAACATGTCCTCCGTGCCACAAGTTGTTTAAATATGGACAGAGCAGGGATGTAGCTCAGTTGGTAGAGTGCTTGCATAGTATACTCACAACATGGGTTCAGACCAGACTCCACCCCAGAACGCCCCAGCCCACCCCACAGTGCATGAAAAAGCCTAAGAATGGTGGCTCAAACCTGTAATCCCAGCACTGACAGAAGGATTGTAAATTCAAGGTCACTCGCAGCTCCATATAAAATTCTAGGCCAGCCTAGCTACATCAGACTTTGTCTCCAAAACAACTAAATATATTGTATACCAAGGACCAATGGGGAGTATAAAGAGGGACTCAGGAACTCTGAAGCAATTATTCCTCCTGCCTTTGCCACTAGTGTTTGATGGAGACAAGGGACATGGCACATTAATCAAGGGAGAGTGTTGCTTTCCTCTTTCACCTCCCGCCCCATTTGCATGCTTAGCGTGAGTGGCTGTGTGGGTAGATTAGTAAGTAATGGTCTGGGGGATGAGTCTGAATAAGAAAAGGTCTGTGGTCTTCTCCAATCACAAGAGCTTTCGATGTGAGGCTTTCTTAATCTGGCATTTGTGAAATAACTCTCTGGATGGGCTGGAGAGATGGCTCAGCAGAGGAAACACCCAGCACCCGTACGGCAGCTCACAACCATAACTCCAGTTCCAGGGAATCTGACACACTTTTATGACCTCCGTGGGCAGCAGACACACACAGTGCACACAAATATACATTTGGGTAAAACTCTCATGCACATAAATTAAAAACTAAAAAACAAAGATGACAAACCTCTCTGAACAGGATTATTTAATTGAAATCCCCACAGGTGAAGGAAACCCTATATGACTACTTCTTAAACAGAAGTCACAGCTTTGCTCAGCAACCAAAATATGGCATCTGAACTGAGATGTGCTAAGTGGAAAAACACAAGATTGATTTCAAAAGAAAGCAAGTTTAGTTACATGTTGAAATGACAACTCGTGTAAACCAGGCTGGCCTTGAACTCTGAGATCCTCTGTCTTTGCCTGTGCTGAGATTAAAGAAGTATACCACCACACCTGGCAATTTCACCTGGTTTTAACTTGTTGAGTATTAAAGAGCTAGTATTTTTAAAACCCACAAGAGGTTTGCATGCCATTTCCATGGACAGTAACAGTGCAGCAGGAAGCTGGTTCCTGAGAACACCTCCTGTGCTGATTTTCAACCTGGGCTGCCTCTGGGATCTCTAGAGAGCCTTATGAGCATCTCCATGAATGACATGAAATCAGAACTTATGAATGACATGAAATAAGACATCTTGTGATGGGACCCAGCCTCCTTTCCCATCTGTGGCCTGGCTGTCCTGGAAATTGAACTGTAAACAGGTCTGGCATTGAACTCAGATCCATCTGCCTCTGCTTCCCAAAGGGCTGGAATTAAAGGTGTGCACCACCACCTAGCTAAAAAACATTTACCACCAGCCTGTACTGCCTCCCAGTGAACATACAGATAGGCCATAACCAATGACCTAACAGGACCCCTCATACACACTAACAAAGTTCCATCAAAAGGTCACTCAAATGAAGCAGAGGGCAGGCATGTTAGTCTAGGACATGTTCTATAAACGTCAGGGCAGATGATCTTCCCTCTCAGAGTCAAGACCTGAGCACCTACACTGAGTTGGCTGTCAGAATGGCCAGGAGACCTAAAGCAGAGGCAGCTTTAACATATCTGCCAGGTAAGATGCCCAGGCCTGCTGGACAGTTAGACCAAGTAAACCACACCACAACCCTAAGGCTTCCTACCTAAGGCACTGGGAAGTGCATGTAGAAGACACCCACAGCCTTCAGGACAATGCACTCTAGTGCTGTAGATGGAGAAAGAATCACACTACAGCTATGGGGCACTGCCACCTAACTCCTGATTCTAATGAATTAAGAAATGGAAAATGCCGATGGTAAATGCAAACCATGGAGCCAGTCTATGGTGAGAGGATGTCAAGTGCTGAGTAAAACAAATCCCAGTTATTCCCCGAAGGCTGCTCCCTGTGCCTCCATTCAGGTCGGTCACACAGATCCAGGTAATGTCATTTTCCAGGGGAGGAACCGACCAATAGTAAAGCCAAGTCTCAGTAAGAACCTGGTGCGGGATTCGCTATGGCATTAGTCCTGTGAACTGGGAAAGGCTGACCTAGGGCTCATGTGAACACCCACCCCCAGTGGAATTGCCTTCAACTCTCAACCAAAGGCAGGCCATGGAGGCACTGAGTCCTAACAGGCTGGAGTGATTGGAGTGATGACCACCTGGCCAGCCAGCTGCCATGCAGCTCCTGCGTTTCGCTGTCTTTCAGCAAGGCAGGACAGTGGGGCGAGGCAGGAGTCAATAACCACCACCACGGTGAACCTTGAAAGGCACTGATTGTGAAGTGAAAAGTTAACAGGACTGAAACCAAAATACACAGAGCTGACTACTGCTTCCTGTCATGTTTCTCTGACAATCTTCTGCCACTCCTAAAACACACCTTTTCTTTTAAAACAACCATTTTTGTGTGTATGTAAAGGTCAGGACAGTCTGTATAATCCACTTCTCACCTTCCACAATGTGAGTTCCAGAGAGCAAAGTCAGGCTGTCAAGCTTGGAAGCAAGCACCTTTACCTGTGAGGTCCCTTCACCAGACCAATAGCCATTTCTGAGAGAAGTATTTACCCAGAAAGGATCACAATTGTTACATTTAAGCACACTTCTCAACAAAAGATGGCCCTAAGACATCTTACCAGCCTTTAAGCCGGGGAAACAACCAACCAACCACCACTTTAAGCAGCACTGGTCCCCCCAAGCCAAGTTGGTAACAAGTTGGAGATATGTATTCAATAACAGAGTCCTGTTTTTTTTTTTGTTGTTTTATTTTGAGACTGAGTCTCTATGTAGCTCTCTGCCAGTTGGGAATACACTATGTAGACCAGACTGGCCTTGAACTCAGAGCTCTGCCTCCCTGTCTCCTGTGCTGGGATTAAAGATGTGCACTACAACAACACTCAGCTTCCTGTCTCCTTTACACTGCTCTAAACAAAGAACAAAGACTAGCAACAAACAGACCTGGTTTTCCCCTCAACTACCATGACTTGGAAACTTGTAGACCCATGTCTTTCTCAGTTCTGTCTAAATAAAGGCATAGTTCCTCTTCTGTGCTGAGCCAGATCCTTGATGTAAGCATGAGGCAGAGAATCCAACTTTCTAAAACTCCATGAAATAGGCAGTTGAGGCAGGGCCTGATGGCACATGCCATTAATTCTAGTACAGGAGGCAGAGACAGGTGGGTCTGAGTTTGAGGCCAGCTTGGTCTACATGTTGAGTTCTAGGACAGTTAAGAGGTATGTAGAGTCTCAAAAACAGAAGAGAAAGAAAGGGCAGCTGAGATCCCACTTTTTAAAAACAAAACAGCAACTCGAAAAACAAAGGAACTAAACCTCTTACAGGCTTGCCTGTGTACATATACAGCATCTATATTTAATACTAAAATACTACCCGGCCCCCTCCATGCTTAGCCTGGCTTAGCTCTACTCGTAACCAATGCACTCGATTCAACCTCAAGCACCACTGCTCCTCTGGGGCCTGTCAATCATGGCGGGAAGGACCAGCGCTCCTGCACGCCTGCATTCCTTCTCTCTGTGCTCATCTCCCCAGCCACTGTGCAAGCTGCAAGCACTGCATGAAGGTTGAAGGAGGCTCCAGGCTTCCCTAAGGAAACTGCCTGACTTTGAGGAGGAGCCGGCAAAGCTGAGTCACCACCAGCTTTAGGAAAGGGACCCTGCCGTACTTTCCTTTGGGCTCCAATGGATGTTGACATTTGCATGGGTCTGAAATGTCACATGCCTCTTTTGTTTATACTCCAATTTGGGTTTGGGATTTGATTTTTGAAGGTCTCACTGCATTCCCCAAGATGGTCTCCTCCTGCCTCAGCCTCCTGAGAGCTGGAACTACAAGTATCTATTACCCCAAAACTGGCTAACAAATATATTGTTTTGTTTTCATTTGTTTTAGTTTTTCCAAGACAGGAATTCTCTGTGTAGCCTTAGCTGTCCTAGAATTCACTCTGTAGACTAGGCTGGCCTTGAACTCAGAGATTCACTCGCCTATGTTTCCCAAGTGCTTGGATTAAAGGCTTGCAGTCAGCACTTCCCTGACTCTCAAACTTTTTCTTTTTGTTTGTTTAAAACAGGGTCTTCCTACATAGCCCTGGCTATTCTGGAATTCACTGCATAGACTAGGCTACCCCAGAACTCATGGAGGAGACTCACCTGCATGCACCACCACAGCCCAGCAACAAATGTTTTTTAATAAAACCCCCAAATAAATACAGATTGGCCTGTAGGCCAAGAAGACAATAACTGAGACCTTAACTACTAAAGGCCTTGGTGTTCTCTGTCCTGAAGAATCAGAATTTGGTTTCTGGGGTTCTGATCACTCAGTCCTAGATCACTTCAGTCAAATGTAACCGGCTTTAAGGTAGACTCAGGAGACTAGAAAGACAAATAGGAGAAATAAAAATGGTCTTGTGTGGTTTTCTACAAAGTACCTAGTGTGAAAATGGCTGAAGCAACTTCTGTTGCTCTGAGAACCACTTCATCCAATCAATTTATACTTCAGGGACAACAGGGAAAAGGTGATGAGATATGTAAGCCACTTCCATCACCAGAAGCTATAGATCCATTAGAGAAATCTTCATTTCTTCAGAAGCTGCTCTATTTTCCTTCTACAAGTGCCAGGGGACGGAGTATGTGACTTAGGAGAACACTTGCCTGGCTAGACAAGGCCCTGAACTGGATCCCCACAGCTGACCACCGTGCCAGAGGACAGGCATCAAGGACACTGTACCAGTGCACTGCTACTAGTTTCCTACTTCCTCTCCAGGTGGGGAAGCAGACTCACCAAGGTACTGTGCAAGGTCTAGAAGCTGCGAAGGATTTACTTCCTTTTACCTCAAGGGGGGCAGAGGGACCCTGTAGATGCCCCAACTTCCTGCTGGTAAAGTGCACAGCTGTCAACACACTACCCAAGAGCCTCTGAATGAGGCTGAGAAGGGCTAATGGATGACAAGACCACCAGAGCTATAGGTGCTAACTGACGGGTAGCATCCAGTTGCTCCGGCTCTCAGTCTTCAGGCTCTGGCCTTTCTCCTGTCTCCTCAGGCCAAGTATTTATTGGCTTTACTGAAGCTTCCGCTATTCTCCTGTACTTCCTCTCTACCAGACACCAGAAATAGGTAATAGACAGATTTACAAAGAAACCGTACCAAGACAATAGCCAGTCGTTCACCTTCAACAGAAATAAGATGTAAAATTTGACTTAGGTCTCTTTTGAAAAAAATTTTTTTTTGAGACAGAGTCACTGTATAGCCCAAGGTATTCTTTAATTCCCAATCCTCTTGCCTTCTCAAACTAAGAGCTTTGTGTGTGTGTGTGTGTGTGTGTGTGAACATGCTCGCACCAGTATTCCACCACACTTGGCATCTTTTGTAGTTATCAATGAATCCTGTTTCTACAAACGAGGCTAGCCCCCAAACCTAGTTTAGGTCCCTAAAATAAGTTGTAACAAGGAATTCACACTGAAGAGACACATGAAGACTGAAATCTGATTCAGGGTTGTAAAATGCCCAATCACTAATGGGAAAGGAGGAACCAAGTTTCAGCCAAGCTAGTCAGGGGAACTCAAGCCAGGCTGTGAGCTACACCAAAAGAGCAGACTGTAATGGCCCTGCCTAAATTCTGACCCCTGGGAGAGGGAAAAGGGACCAGTTTACATGAATTAATAGATGAGACACTCACTGCAGACCTCAGTTCTACCTATGGCTTAAGCCCAAGAAAGTTCTGAAGGATTCTGAGTAATTTGTTTAGGGTATGGAGTTTGCACACGTGTATGTGGAGGTCAGAGGTCAACATCGGGTATCTTAGTCACCTTCTGGGAGGCTAGAATGGGTTCATGTTAAAAGTCCAGCTCTGGGGTCTGGGGAGATAACAGTAGAGCACTCACTGTGGGAGCATGAGGACCTGCTTTAGATCAGTAAGCCCAGGGTTCAGTGAGAGATGCTGTCTCCAAATGTATGCTAGAGGCTTAAAAAAGTAAAAGCTCCAGTCAGCAAGCCCTACAACTGAGTGCTAATGTGAAAGGAACCAACTCCAGATGTTGTCCTCTGACCTCTGCACACAAGCACACACTCATATCAAATAACTCCAGATACTCCTTTAAAAAGGGTGCATACATACATTGTGTGCCCAGCACCTTACCCTAAAGCTACTGATATACAAATTAAGAGTTTCAATCTGAGCTGGGTGTGGTAGCACATGCCTTTAATTCCAGGGAGGCTCATAGCTAACTCCCTGAGTTCAAGGTCAGCCTGGTCTAAAAAGTGAGTTCAAGGACAGCCAGGGCTACAAAGAGAAACTGTCTTGAAAAAACAAAACAAAAAAAGGAAGGAAAGAAGGAAGGAGAAAGGAGTTATAGTTAGAACATCTCTCAAGGTTTGAGTTTTATAGGCAGCAAATGGATTTCTAAGCCAAAGGCCCATCTAGTAAACAACTCTTACCTGGACTGTGGGACTGTCTTGTCCACAAACAGAAAGATGGCCTTCTCGGAGGGAAGCTGGATCCTTTTCCTTATGATCCACATGAACTGAGCCACGGTGATGTCGGATGGCACCAAGTACTTCCTCTTGTCGATGTCAACAATCTGAGAGCCAGAGACTTTTTCCACGATCACCTGGGAAAGTCCAAACAGGTCAGAAGCTCAGGCTGTTCTTCAGCAGAGCCAACGTTAGCCTGGAATCCACACAGGCTGGTGCCTGGTTTCCAGCACTGTGAATAGCTGAGAGGGGAGGGAAGGGGAAGGAGAGCAAACTCCAGCAGGGCTGGATTGCTCTGGCCTCATAGTCTGATGAGCATGGTGTGGACAAGGAAGTGTGTGGGGAACAGCACAGATAAGTAAATCAATATGCCCATAGCTTAAGAAGCCACACTCTGGAGGTCCAGAGCTGACTGCTATTCCTCAACTCTGATCTCAGCATTTGTAAGAGAAACACAGCTATAAAGCTAACTTTTTTCAAGACAGAGTTTCTGTGTGTAGTCCCAGATGTCCTGAAACTCATGCTGTAGACCAAGCTGTCCCCAAACTCAAGAGATCAGCCTGCCTCTGCCACCTAAATGTTGGGACTGAAGGCAAACACCACCCCACTGCACAGGTAGCTTTCTAACATTTTATCTAGATAGAGGAAAGATTGATCTGGCTAGGGTTTCATCTGTAGTCTTTTAACCCACAATCCGAGAATAGATCCACCAGAGTGTTAAAATCCCAAGCAACACTAGAAAGAATGGATGAACTAAGGGCAACATTCTACAATTGCAACCACCCAAGAGCCTGTTTCATTTGGCCTGTTGCTTCTCTCTGAACAGTTAACATTTGTCCTCCTACATTTCTCCTCAAAAGAACTGTTTACAAGCAAAGGGCTACAATAATACTTTATGTCCTTCAAAAATCAATAACGAGCCGGGCAGTGGTGGCACACACCTTTGATCCCAGCACTTGGGAGGCAGAGGCAGGCGGATTTCTGAGTTCGAGGCCAGCCTGGTCTACAGAGTGAGTTCCAGGACAGTCAGGACTACACAGAGAAACCCTGTCTCAAAAAAACAACAACAAAAAAAACAATAACAATATCAGAAACCATCCCCCAACCAGGGCAGCAAGCAGAACTAAAGCAACATTCTTATTGATTAGAGGCAAAACAATAGCATTTCAGATTAGTCAACCAACGATGGCACAATCAGGGTGAAGAGAAGCTAGAAGTTAAAGACTACCCTGAGACTACACTACCATATCCAACCCCAAATGACAGTCTCACTCCACCATCGTTCCCCAAAGTGGCAGTGACCTGTTGCCCTGTCCTAGAACACAGTTCCTTACATAATTGGCGAGGGAGCATAGAGGCTGCAAGCAGCTTGCTGCCCTAGATCGGAAGATTCAGCACTGGTGCCCCTGAACAGCACCAGCCCCTTTTGCCCCACGCTAGGGCCTGCGGAAGCCCAGGCTGTCCGGTCTCCGGCTACACCTTGAGACCTTAACTTCTCAACTGTTGCACGCCCTAGCGCGCCCGCCCGACACCTCTCCAAGAGGGTAAGGGTGACAGCGGGGTAAGGGGGCGGGGAGGCCACACTCACCGGAACCCGGTCGGGGTACTTTGCTCTGATCTTCGCGGACTCCACGCATCTGTGTTCTGGGAAAGAAGTAAACCAGGCTGACAATCGCACCTGCCAGCAAGCCGGCCGGCTCCCCCAACCCCCCCGCTGCCGGAACCCCATCTTCCTGTCCGCCCTTCTCCGCCCGCAACCTGCGTGCGTACGCCCCTCGTCCCAGCCCCCGAGTCCCTTGCCGCAGATCCCCTCAGGAACTCCCAGCAAGATCCGCGGAGGGCGACACGGGTCTGCGGGAGGCGCCAGGCTGCCGGGGCCTTGGCGACCCAGCGGGCCCGTCAGGGCGGCGGGAGTGGGGGAGGGGCCGCGATCTTTAGCCTGACCAGGCCGACCGCGCTTACCCAGCGAGTGGTCCTCCTTAAACATCCACTTCATGGCGGCGGGAAACGACGGAGCCGGCTCTTTGAGCCGCGGACTTCGGCGAAGCGACCACAACAACAACGGAGGCGGCGGCGGCAGCGACGACTACTCGGCAGGCGGGACTTCCGGCTGCCGGAGCCTAGCAACCGCCCGGGGCGGGGCTTCCGGCGTGCCTGGTAAATGCATCAGGGGGCTGCGATTACGTGAGGGGGCGGGGCCTAAGAGGAGACCTAGGAGGTCTCCTGGGAATGGAGACTGACGTTGGTGGCTGCAGAGTCTGTGAAAGACAGTGGCGACTTGAGGAATTAGTGGCTGGAATGGAGTTTCAGGATTGTGCGTGACAGACATGTCATGGCTGGTAGCTTGGAACGCTTATATAGGGCTTTGATAGGGGAAGTCTTGGGTTTTGGGGAGAAAGGAATATTAATTTTTGGCTGGGTGACAAGGCGGGAACTCAGCCTTGAGGGATAACCAGTTCCGAACACTGTGTGGCAATGAGTACTGGTGACCACCTAGAGCCTAGCATAGGAGTTTTCGCACCTCAAATCTGATTTAAACACATCTCATTTCCCTCTACTCGTGAATACATATTTTAAACATTCATAAACATTTATGAACAAGTACCACAGATAGGCATTTAGTCGACGGAATATCCCCGATCACAGAGATTCTTTATTAGAAATTGTCAGAGGCGAAGTGTGACTGTCAGGCAGGGGATATTCCTTGGAGATCTGGTCATGAGACACCCTGGGCGAAGGAGCCGGCAGTGGGAGTGGCTCAGCACTCACTATGAGCTGTGGGTGTCACCTGCCCTAGGCGGAAGCCTTGAGGTTCGCCAAGTCGCAGCCGAGTCATCCGGGAAGTCTGCTCTGGGTCACCATCTGTTTGTGCACTGGTGAACACAGAACATGAATATGCAGTTAATCGGGCACCTGACCACGTGCTTATGATCTGCAGCATCTGTAGAGCCTGTGTTTGAACCTCGTCATCCTTCATTTCCTACAGTTGAAATTCCTGATAGATGATGTGGCCATAGCTTCATTCTGAAAGTATTTTGTTATTTTCAACTGGGGGAGGGGAGAGACTCAGGTCTCAACCAGGTAAAAACACTTGGTGCCAAACCTCCAGATTGAGTTCAATCCCCAGGACCCAAGTGACAGAGGCGAACCTAATTACAAAAGTTATCTTCTGGCCTCAAGGCATGCACTGTGGCAAGCCTCCTTACACATACACACCCAGATGCATGCAAGATAAGAAAATCTTAACAACAACAACAAAAAAAAATTAAAGAACTTTAAAGACTGAGTGAGCAACTAGGTCTTGGTCATTCTGTGAAACAAAAAATCTGCCGGGCAGTGGTGGTGCACACCTTTAATCCCAGCTTGGGAGGCCAGCCTGGCTTACAGAGTGAGTTCCAGGACAGCCAGGGCTACACAGAGAAACGCTGTCTCGAAAAACAAAAACAAACAAACGAAAAAACAAAAAAAAGAAATGAAAAATCCTTTGAGTGTTATGTGTTATGCTACAGACACAACAGGGTGCTGTTCTGGAAACTGGGAGAAATCACAACACCCATGCTATATCAGAGTTTGCATTATCTTGGAAAAAGACCAGAAAAGTTTCAAAAAGTCAAACAGTGGATGGGATGAGGACAGCATGAAGCACTGGTGGGGTGGAGGGTTACTATACAAATTGTCATACACCAGGAACACAGAGGACCCGGTGTGGCTAGGACTAAGTAAACAAGGAGGAGTACAGGGAGAGACAGATCAGAAAGATCTGGAACAAACTGGTGTTTTGAATTCTGTGCTGAAAACTTGTGAGTTTTACCATCATTTGATAAGAAGTGGGGCTTTTAAAAAGATCCTGTAATACATTCAACCTTTTTGTATTTTTCAAGATAGGGCTTCTCTATTTAGTCCTTGCCGTCCAGGAAATCACTCTGCAGAGCAAAGTGACCTAGAACTCAGAGATCTGCCTACCTCTGCCTCCTGAGCACAGGAACTAAGGGTCTTTGCGACCATGCCCAGCACGTTAGGCATTTTTTTTTTTTTTTGAATGATTACGTTAACCTAGGAGTGTAATTCAGTGTTGGAGCCCATAAAGGCCTGGATTTAATCCACAATGTAAAAAAGAGAGACAGACAGGAAAGAAATCATCGGGCTGGAGATTTAGCTCAGCTCGTAGAGGACTTCATGCCTGAATCCTTGGGTTCAATCCCTAGAAACACATAAACCAGACTGGTAGTTTATGCCTGAGATCTCTTTTTGTTTTATTTTGTTTTGTTTCTTGAGATAGGGTTTCTCTGTATAACAGCCCTGGCAGTCCTGGAACTCCCCTTGTAGACCAATCTGGCCTTGGACTCAGAAATCACCTGCCTCTGCCTAGGGTTAAAGGTGTGCACCTCTTTGCCCTCCCTGTTCACCTGCAAAGCCAATACACAGGAGGTGGAGGCAGGAGAGGTAGAAATTCAAGGTTATCCGCCAGTACACATTGGGTTGGAAACCACTCTGTTTCAAATATATCTCTCAGGGGCTGGTGAGATGACTCAGGTAACAATATTTGCTGCCAAGACTAAGGACCTGAGTTTTTGCCCCTGGGACCCTTGTAATGAAAGAAAAGAATTGAAGCAGACAGTGATGCAGCTAACTTTTAACTCCTGCTCTCAGGAGGCTGAAGCAGGCAGATCCTATTTCTCTTGAGTTTGAGGACACCCTGGTCTACGAAATGACTTCCAGGACAGTCAGGGCTACACAGACAAACCTCAGCTTGAAAACAAAAACAGGGCTTAAGGGGCTGAAGTTTATCTCAATAGTGCATTTTATCTCAATAGTGCATTTTATCTCAATAGTGCATTTTTATCTCAATAGTGCATTTTATCTCAATAGTGCATTTTATCTCAATAGTGCATTTTTTATCTCAATAGTGCATTTTATCTCAATTTTGCATATTTATATTTATGCAAAATTCTTAGTTCGAATCTTCAGTACTGCAGAAAGGGAGTGAGGGAGAAATTAAACTTAAAAACGCTTGCTTCTCTTTTCAAAGCTGGTCTCTATTGTGGAGAGTTTTGGGGGCCCCTTGACAAGAATTTGACATTGGGCCAGGACAAGGAAGTAGGCTTCAGGCAGGAGTTTAACATAAGGCCAGGACAGAGAAGTAAGCTCAGGCTGGAATCTGATTTGGGGCTAGAACAAAGAAGTAAGCTTTAAGCAAGAATCTGACTTTGGTCTAGGAAAGGGAAGAAGACTGAGATATCTTTGTCATCTTGATTAACCCTTAGAAACAAGAGGGGTGGGGTGGCTGGAGAGATGGTTCAGCCATTAAAAGCACTGATTGCTCTTCTAGAGGTCTGGAGTTCAGTTCCCAGCAACCACATGGTGGCTCACAATCATCTGCAATGGAATCTGATGCCCTCTTCTGATGTGTCTAAGACAGTAACAGTGTATTCACATACATAAATAAATAATTCTTTTTTTTTTTTTTTTGGTTTTTCGAGACAGGGTTTCTCTGTGTAGCCCTGGCTGTCCTGGAAGTCACTCTGTAGACCAGGCTAGCCTTGAACTCTCGAACTCAGAAATCCGCCTGCCTCCCAAGTGCTGGGATTAAAGGCATGCACCACCACCGCCCGGCTAATAAATAATTCTTTAAAAAAGAAAGAAACAAGCTGGGCGGTGGTGTCATATGCCTTTAATCCCAGCACTTGGGAGGCAGAGGCAGGCGAATTTCTGAATTCGAGGCCAGCCTGGTCTATAGAGTGAGTTGCAGGACAGCCAGAGACACACAGAGAGACCCTGTCTCGAAAAAAAAAAAAAAAAGAAAAAGGAAAAAAAGATAATTAGAAGCACTGTAGCATGACCCGAGCCAATTCTGGGCCTGAGGCAGGTTTATTTTTTCCCAATCTGCTTTTATATCATTTTAAATATATGCAAGTATTAAGGTCAGTTCTAGGTTAAGGAACAAGCAAGACAATAAACACAAATAGTTAAGGAACAAGCAAACAAGCAAGGTAATAAAGTCCCGAGATCACTCTTTCTTTCCTTCTTTCTTTCTTTCTTTCTTTCTTTCTTTCTTTCTTTCTTTCTTTCTTTCTTTCTTTCTTCCTTTCTTTTTGGTTTTTGGAGACAGGGTCTCTCTGTGTAGCCCTGGCTATCCTGGAACTCACTCTGTAGACCAGGCTGGCCTCGAACTCAGAAATCCGCCTGCCTCTGCCTCCCAAGGGCTGGGATTAAAGGCATGCGCCACCACTGTCCAGCGAAATGTCTTTTTTTTTTTTTAAAGATTTATTTATTCATTTAATGTCTGAGTACACTGTAGCTGTCTTCAGACACACCAGAAGAGGACATCAGATCCCATTTCAGATGGTTGTAAGCCACCATGTGGTTGCTGGGAATTGAACTCAGGACCTCTGGAAGAACAGTCAGTGCTCTAAACCACTGTCCCATGTCTCTAGCTCAGGAAATGTCTTTTGAGGCAAAAGACATTTCCTGAGACAGGAGAACACAATGAAGATCAGGCTGGTCTAGGACTCACAGAAATCTACCTGCCTCTCTCTCCCCAGTGCTGGGAATAAAGGTGTACACCACCACAGCCAGCTAAGGCTGAACCATTTTGTACTTCGAAATTCTTAACCTTCAACTCCCTCTGTCTCATTGGTGACTTAGCTACATCGTATGTTTCCTTCTGTTGATTCTTAG
Source organism: Grammomys surdaster (assembly GCF_004785775.1). Lineage (NCBI taxonomy): Eukaryota > Metazoa > Chordata > Mammalia > Rodentia > Muridae > Grammomys > Grammomys surdaster. The sequence continues at coordinate 3,790,724 of NW_021604632.1, forward strand.
GGGGCAAGCATTCTCTTACTCACGGATCAACCGCTCCAAGGAATTTACATGACATCCAGCCATTCCAAAATGGTTATTCTAATGCAGTTTTTATTTTTTATTTATTTATTTTTTTTGTTTTGTTTTTGTTTTTCAAGACAAGGTTTCTCTGTGTAGTCCTGGTTGTCCTGGAACTCACGTTGTAGACCAGGCTGGCCTCAAACTCAGAAATCCGCCTGCCTCTGCCTCCCAAGTGCTGGGATTAAAGGCGTGCGCCACCACCGCCTGGCTTATTTTTTTTAATTTAAAAATACATTTTTATATTTTCTATTATTATTATTTGGGTTTTTTTTTTTTTTGAGACAAGGTTTTTCTTTGTAACCTTGGCTGTCCTAGAAATCACTCTGTAAACCAGACTAGCCTGGAACTCAGAGGTCTGGCTGCCGCTGTCTCCTGAACACTGGGATCAAAGCTGTGTGCCAACGCCTTTATCTTAACTTTATGTGTATGGGTGTTTTGCCTGAGTGTATGTCTATGGACCATGTGTATGCAGTGCCCACAGAGATTGTAGGATCCCCTATGACTGGAGTTACAGTTGGATGTGAGCTGCCATGTGGGTGCTGAAAGTCAAACCTAGACCCTCTGGAAAACCAGCCGTTCTCTCCAGCTTATTTACATGTTATACTCTATTTATTTATTATTTGTGTATATATGCAGATGAACACCATGACAAACATGTAGAGGTCAGAGGACAGCCTTTCCAGAATTAAGATATATAATTGGTGGGGGGCCGGAGAGATGACTCAATGGTTAAGAACACTGATTGTTCTTGCAGAGGCCCTGGAGAAATGAGTATTGACAGAGAGAAAATCTGTCTTCCATGTTAAGATATTGGTGTTAGTATTCACCCAGGTGATCAACTAGTGCTAACTTTGAGGAAGACAATATCAGTTTTTATACCTAACAAAGTACAACAGAAGGAGCCATGTAGTAAATTACCCTCTAACCTTTGAATAACTAGGGAATTTGTTTCCTGCTTTCTATCTTTCCTGCTATGGGACATAGTGAAAGCACTAACTTTTAAGGCAAAAGTACCTGCTTCTAGGATTGTGGCCTTGTTATATGAATGGTGGGACTTCAGTAGGAACCACATTGGAGTTTTTGCATCGAAACAAAGTCTCCTGTATCTCCGGATGGCCTCTAGCTCACAGTGTAGCTAAAGATGACCTTGGACTTCTGATCCTCCTGCCTTCACCTGAAGTACTGCTAGTATTACAGATGTGGGCCACCGTGCCTGGTTTAATGAAGTGCTGGAGATGAACTCAGGGACTCCTGCATGGTAGGCTAGCCTTCTACTAACTAAGCTATATCAACCATCTTTATGTTGTGAGTTAATAGGTGACCTATGGGGAGATGTCAACATCTATGCATATCGGATTTTGTACAATTGACACCGACTTTGGTGAGTGGAAATATTGTTACTGTTGCTTTCTTGAAGAGACCCGCAGGCACTGCATAAAATGCTTCTACTGTCTAACACTGGAACCTCCTCCCGCTAGCTCCACCCCCTGCTAAAGGCCTGCGTGCCTGCTATTGGTTCTTCTGCCCATCGTCGGTTGCCGTGGAGACTCAGCGCTGCGGCCCTGGGCTCATGGCGCTGTACCATCTCTTCTCTCACCCGGTCGAGCGCGCCTACCGCGCGGGGCTCTGCTCCAAGGCCGCGCTCTTCCTGCTGTTGACCACCGCGCTCACCTACATCCCGCCTCTGCTGGTGGCCTTCCGGAGCCACGGTGAGCCTGCCCGGGCCTGGAGGGCCTTACGGCTCGGGGCGGCCGGCGGGCCCAGGCCGCCAATCCTGACCTGGGCTCCCCCAACCCGCCTTGTCTCCCGCAGGGTTTTGGCTGAAGCGGAGCAGCTACGAGGAGCAGCCGAACGTGCGCTTCCAGCACCAAGTGCTGCTCGTGGCTCTACTGGGACCTGAGCCCGGAGCCTTCCTCGCCTGGAGCACGTTCCCCACCTTCAACCGGCTGCAAGGGGTTCACCTGCGCGTCCCGCTCGTGTCGGTGCGTGGTTCCCGCCGGGACCCTGGGGGGACAAGATGGGGTGAGATCCCAGTTTGGGTCATTTGACGGCGCGTGGGGGCAGAGTCTCTTGTATATTAGGCTGGCTTTAAACTATATAGCCAAAGTCGGCCTTCAACGTCTCATCCTCCGGTCTCCACCTTCCCAGTGCCAGGAATTTCTGTTATGCAACGCCGTGCTGGGGTTTGTGGGGTGCTGGGAATCCAACCCAGGGCTTTGTACTTGCATGCGAGCATTATACCACTGAGCCACATTCTCAGTCCCACAGCGTGGATCTTAAGGAGACACCCGGGGTTGGAAACAAAGTCTCTTTGGCCTGCGCATGCTTAACTTTCTAGATAGTTTTACTCAGCTTCTCCAGGTGTCCCCAAAAAGTCAACCAGGCAGGCGGTGTGTTTGTCTGATAAACTGCCTGCCTCTGGTGCTGGTCACTTCTGAATGAAAAGGTGGCTGTGAAAACCCTCTTAACGGCTTGAAGGTCTGTACACCCCAGGCTGTGGCTGAGTTTGAACATCACCACACTGTAAAGACAAAAAGTGCCCGCGTTTATATGCAGACTAGACGCGGGTTAGGGCGGGGCAAGCGCTGATTGGTTGAATTCTCAGCTCCTGCTCTGGCCAAGCCACGCCTGTCTAGGGTAGGTTCCTAACTCGGTTCCACACAGCAGCTGTCCTATGAAACCGAAACATTTCACGGTCTGCAGTTTAGTGTTTACTTTCGCATAAATCAAATGCTTCCTTACAGTCATCCCTTTCCGTTCATATTCTGAAAATACTTTCCTTTAGACGTATGGAACATCAGGCTTTCCTACTTTCAAATATGGATATTTTTGGACAGGTCTGATTATTAGCCTAGAAGGCAAACTCGTGTAGCGGGGTGTGCGGTGGTGGCTGGTGGGAGCGGGAGGGACGCTCAGGCACCAGCTTTCCCCCTCGGGAACATCAGTAGAGAATACTCAAAAAAAAAAAAAAAAAAGGTGGAGACTCAGCAAATGTTATTTAAACATCTGGGAAGCATTTGTTGTTTTTCAGAGCAGGGTTTCTCTGTGTAGCCCTGGCTGTCCAGGAACTTGCTCTGTAGACCAGGCTAGCCTTAACCTCAGAGATTCGCCTGCCTCTCCCTCCCCAGTGCTGAGATTAAAGGCATGTACCAACACCACCCAGCCTGAGAGGCACTTTTTAAAAAAAAAAAAAAAAAATTTTAAGATTTATTTAAGCCGAGCGGTGATGGCGCACGCCTTTAGTCCCAGCACTTGGGAGGCAGAGGCAGGCAGATTTCTGAGTTCGAGAGTTCGAGGCTAGCCTCGTCTACATACAGAGTGAGTTCCAGGACAGCCAGGGCTATAGAGAGAGAGAGAAAAAAAAAGATTTATTTATTTTTTAATTTATGACTACATTGCAGCTGACTTCAGATACACCAGAAGAGTGCGCTGGATCCCATTACAGATGGTTGTAAGCCACATGCGGTTGCTGGGAATTGAACTCAGGACCTCTGGAAGAGCAGTTAGTGCTCTTAACCACTGAGCCATCTCCCCAACCCCTGGGGAGCAGTTTCTAACACACTCATTAGGTAACTAAGGCAAAAGGTTTTGCTTTGGAAGGTTTTGTTTTTTTGCTTTTGTTTTGTAATATCATTGAAGTCTTTTATTCTTCAAATGATCAAGGCTATTCCCCCATGCCACCAACACATACCCCTTTAGTTTTTTAAGAGGGTGTGGCATGTGGTCCAGGATGGCTTGGAACTGATTTGGTAGCCTAGGATGGATGACCTTAAAGACCTCGTTTCTGGTCTTTCAGCCTGTGCCTGTGAAGCACTAAGATGGCAGCTGTGGGCCACCATGCCTGCTTTTACTATTTATTTACTTACCATGATGCTTTTTTTAAATGTTATTTTCTGCGGGTGGGTACTCTGCCTGCATGCATATACATGTGCACCATGTGCATGCCTAGTGCCATGGATCCCCTGTAATTTTGCTACTGCTATGAATTGTAACTATCTGATATGCAGGATATCTGATAGTCAACCCCTGTGAAGGTATCCTTCAGCCTCCCCTAACCCCCAGCGAGCTAGAGATCCACAGGTTGAGAAACTCCACTGTAATTCTTCTAGAGAAATCGGGTGAGAGGCCAGGGTAGAGGCAAGCCTCCCCTTCCCTGTGTACCCACTGGACTTTTTTTTTTGGTTTTGGTTTTGTTTGTTTTTCGAGACAGGGTTTCTCTGTGTAGCCCTGGCTGTCCTGGAACTCACTCTGTAGACCAGGCTGGCCTCAAACTCAGAAATCTGCCTGCCTCTGCCTCCCAAGTGCTGGGATTAAAGGCGTGCGCCACCACTGCCCGGCCCCACTGGACTTCTTTTTTTTTTTGGGGGGGGGGGTGTTTCCTGACTGGAGTCAGAAAACCTGCTAGACAAATTCTAAAAGAGCTGTAACACTTCCCACTGGACTTCTTAATGTCTACACTCATATGTTTTCTTTCCAAAGGTAAAAACAAAGTTTTTCAGGCTATAAGAGAATCTCACTAGAGAGCACTTGCATACTATCTGTGAGGCTCTGGATTCAATCCAAACATTTTTTTTTTCAACTTTAAAAAAAATTTGTTTTAGTTTTTCTTTTAAAAAAATTTTTTTTTTTTTTTTTTTTTTTTTTTTTGATTGGCTGCTTGGTTGCTGCTTGGTTTTGAGACAGAGTTTCTCTCCATAGTCCAAACTCCAACTCACTAAGCCTAGGCTGGCTTCAGACTGAGCATCCTCTTGCCACCACCTACCAAGCACTGGGTTGGCTGGCAAGTGCCACCACGCCTGGCAAACGTAGTGTGTTTATGTGTAGATTTTTGGCGGAAGGTTTAGTCTTTACATTTTTTTTCCCTTTACATTTCCATTGTTCCCACATATACCTTGTTTGTTTGTTTGTTTTTTGAGACAGGGTTTCTCTGTGTAGTTCTGGCTGGAACTCACGCTGTAGACCAGGCTGGCCTCAAACTCAGAAATCCACCTGCCTCTGCCTCCCAAGTGCTGGGATTAAAGGCATGTGCCACCACCGCCCGGCCCCACATATACTTCTGGACATTAGAGTCTAAGAAGTAACAGAAAGCTGAGGTAGTCACCAAAGCAAGAACAAACATTAGGCTTCCTCCTTCCCTTCAAATTTACTCATTCGCTACCACTGCTTGGTAGCTTAGCAGGCTGCAATCAGCTGCTTATCTCTGGAACCAGAAGCCACTCCCTTGAGAACTCTGCTCATCATCTTCCTCTGCTTCTGGTAGGTGGCTCCCTTCTCAAGTTTAAGAAGCCAAAAACAAATTCTCTTTAATCCAAGATGACTGTGTTGTGTTTCCTTTCATTTTGTTTCCAACAGTGGGGCTCTACCCCCAGGCCTTGAACGTGCTAAGCAAGCACTCTGCCTCTGAGTGACAGCCTGGATAATTGTGCACAGCTTGGAAAACAGGGGCCCTAGCTAGGGATGTTGTTCAGGACTGTGTATGTGTTCTGTGTGTATACGTGTGTGTATAGGAGTGTGTATGTACATACACACATTCGCCAGCACACACATATACATATATACGCACACAGAGCACACACACACACTCCAAACTTGGTGGGCTAAAGTATGATCATCATATATTTAAGGCTAGCCTGGGCTACACAGTGAGTTACAGTTCTGGTAGGGCTAAAGTGAGACCCTGCCTTAAAAGAAGTAAAAGATAACCCCTTTTCCTAAATGTCTCCTTTAGAACAATTTTCAAAAATTAATTTATTATTTTTTGTTTATATGAGTGTTTAGCTTTAGTATATATATATATATATATATATATATATATACACACACACACATATATATACATATATACACACACATATATACATACATATATACACATATATACATATATGTATATGTACATATACATATACGGCAGTGTACCATGTGAATGCACTGCCCATGGACGCTAAAAGAAGATATGAGATCCCTGGAACTGGAGTTTTAGATGGTTGTAGGCTCTCATGTGTGTGCTGGGAATCAAATCTTAGTCCCCTGGAAAGAGCAGCTAGTGTTAATCAAGGGTACTGGAGGGACAGCCTCAGTGGTTATGTTTCTTTACTTCCCAGTACCTACCCTAAGCAGTTAACAGCCACCTGTAATTCCCGTCTCAGGGAATCTCATGCACTCTTTTGGCCTCAGTAGGAACTAACACACATGTGTGAACACATATACAAATTCACATACACATATACATAAAGAAAAATTAAGCCGGACAGTGGTGGCGCACGCCTTTAATCCCAGCACTTGGGAGGCAGAGGCAGGCGGATTTCTGAGTTCTAGGCCAGCCTGGTCTACAGAGTGAGTTCCAGGACAGCTAGGGCTACACAGAGAAACCCTGTCTCAAAAAACCAAAAAAAAAAAGAAAAGAAAAAAAACATTTTTTAATGAATTGATGACTCAATAGCACACAAAGAAATTAGAAGGCACTGTATAAAAAATTTTTAAAGAAGAAAAATCTAGAATGTATCAATAAGCAAAACAAAACAAAATCCAAAGAAACCATAAATATAAAAATGCAGGTAAATAGATAAAATGGTAAAGTCACTTTGAAAAATAGTTAAATAATTTAGCAAGTCTGTAAAAGTTAAACTTTTGAAGTACCATATAACCTAGCAGTAGATAACTAAAATCTATCTTACATGTATATATATATCTGCATTCATGTACGTGGTGTATAGTATATGCACATAGAGGTGTGAACGTGCACAGTGACCAGAGGAAGATTCTGGGTATCCTGCTGTATCACACCCCTGAGACAGGGTTTCTTTCTGAACCTTGGTAAAGGCCAGTGGTCAGGAAGCCCTGAGATCCTCCAATCTTCACTCCTATAGATGTGGGTTTCCAGGCACACGCAGCTCTTAACATGGATGCTGGGATTCATACTCAGATCCTCATGCTTTCACAGCCACTGGGTGGGGGGGATACACACATACACACGCACATACTCACACACGCGCGCGTATTCTTGCTCTCTGTGTATTGATATCTTGGTTTGTTGAACTTACAGTCCTTCTGTCCCAGCTTCATTAACAGGCATGCACCACTGTGCCTAGCTGGACATGTTCACATGGTATATATTTTAATATTATCATCATCAGCATTATTTTTTTAAAAGCTATCCCACTCCACTAAGACCATCTTTTTTTTTAAAAAAAATATTTATTTTTATTTATATGAATACATTCTTCAGACACATACCAGAAGAGGGCATCAGATCCCATTATAGATGGTTGTGAGCCACCATATGGTTGCTGGGAATTGAACTCAAGACCTCTGGAAGAGCAGTCAGTGCTCTTAACCACTGAGCCATCTCTCCAGCCCCCAGCATTATTATTTTTAGACAGTCTTATATAGCCCAGACTGCCTTCAACTTCTTTTTTTTTTTTTAAAAGATTTATTTATTTTATGTGTGTGAGCACACTGTAGCTGTCTTCAGACACATCAGAAGGGGGCATTGGATCCCATTACAGATGGTTGTGAGCCACCATGTGGTTGTGGGGAATTGAACTCAGGACCTCTGGAAGAGCAGTCAGAGCTCTTAACCACGGAGCCATCTCTCCAGCCGTGCCTTGAGCTTCTGATGCTCTTCCTTTACCTCCTGTGTGCTGGGATTCAAAGCAGTCACCACCACACTTGGTTTGTATGGTGCTAAGGATGGAACCCGGGCCTTCATGCATGCTTGGCAAATACTCTAGCAACTAAACAAAATCTCCAGCCCACCGTTTATCATTTTTCCAAGAGTAGGTTTTATGGTATGTGAATTGTGTCTCCAATACTCATAAAAGCAGCCAGGCAATAGCCTAGTGTGTGATACAAGCAATGGTAGTAAAAATTCCTGTTGACTTACTATGCCTTATCTAAGTTCCCCTATGTACTTGTACACAGAATAAGTACTCTATTGTCAGGTAGCATATTTAAAGTCATTTCTACAGTATTTGGCCGGTGACAAACAGTAAATATTAGCTACTAATTTTGAAGACAATATATAACTTCGTTTATTCTCACAGTAACCCTGTGAGGTGAATTGAGAAAACATTGTCCACCATTTTACATACAAAGACATAGACTCCCAGAAGGACTCATTTGCTCTGGGTTTTGTGTGAACAGTGTCCAGCTGGGCATAGTGGTACACGGCTGTACCATCTGCTATTCACAGAGCTGAGACAGGAGGATCACAAGCGCAACAAGTAAGCCTAGATATTAATACATAGCAAGACACAATTAAAAAAATGCATATTTTATTTTATATGCTTAATCATATTCTGTGAAATATTTTTATTTTAGCTCTGAATATATAGACCCAGGCTGGCTTCACCATGTCTAGGAAACTAACCAAGGAGTCAAGGAAGCCATAATTTTTAGGTCAAAGTTTGACTAACATTGGGTGGTGGCTTTGAAGTTGCTAGTTTGGGGAAATGCTTCAAAGTCACAGACAGCCTCTCTTCTGCTCTGGTCAGTTCACCTATAATGGTGTGTCCAAGATCCCCATTTTTTTTAATGTGTTAAAGTCTAGTTTTTGTTTTTTATAAGTGGCCTTCTCAGTGACATGGGTCAGTTAAGGATACAGGGCTGGAGATTACAGGAGGATGTCACAGTCTGAGGCCATGTGGCCAAGCACCCATTCTTTTCCCATCTCTAACTCTGGGGTGTGTCTTGCTGTCCTTGGGACCTGACAGTCACTGGTGTCCAGGAGGGCTGCCTGCTTTGGTTCTCATTACCCATCTGTGTGTAGACGTCCAAAGTGCCAAGGTAGCAGGATGTGGTTCCATGTCCAGAAGTTCGAGGCCACCCAAGCATCGTCTGAAACCAATAGCAAAGGGCTGGTTGACAAAGGTTTGTAAACCCCAGCACCTAGGATGCAGAGGCAGCACTCTGGAGAAGAGGGCATCTGATGATCTGGAGCTGGAGTTACCGATGGGTGTGAGCCACCCAGTGGGTGCTGGGAACTGAGCGTCTGCAAGAGCACCTACTGCTCTTAACCATGGAGCCATCATCCTAACTCCAACTAAATAAAAAAGGAACAGAAAGATAATACCCAGTAATGACAAAACTACAGTGAGATGGCCAACGGTATAAACTTGAATATTCACATTGAAAATTACGGAGAAAAAAATGCAAGGGATAAAACAGGAACCAAACAAAACCCCAACAAGCCATGAGACACTTTAGATGCCCCGGAAAATGGTTGTAAGTCATGACATTCTGGGAACAGTGGGACTCCCTAGGTCAGCAGCCACCCTGGCTGGGAGGGTAGCTTAGTGGTATAGCCCCAGCCTAGCATACACAAGGCCCCAGGTTCACTAATCCAAAATTTAACAGCAGCTCTTGCTGGCTATCAGTCACTATCTCAGTTCCAACTCCAGGCTCCCAGTGATCTTGAGATACTGAGTTCTGTCCCCAGTGATCTTGAGATACTGAGCTCTGTCCCCCTTTGCTCTTTGCTCCCTGTTCTCTTCTGCTAACAAGAAGCATACTGAGCCTTGCCTGAGGACTGGTTGCTCTCTGCTAGGATGAAAAACCACTACTGGTGTGACCCAGATAAGGACAGCAAGCAAGCAAGTCAGGTTTTTCCTTCAGCCCTCCAGGTCCCCTCTATATGACTTTCCTCCAAGCTCTGAGGTGTGGAGGCACAAGGACGAGCACTCAGGAGATAAGCACTTGGGAAATTTAGCACTAGGAGAACCAGGAATGTTAACTATGCAGTATTGTCTCTTCAACAGGGCAGGTATATACCTGGTTTCCCCTGGGAAAGCTGGGAATGGATGTATTTAGTAGCCTGGTGATCTCTGCTATCTGAAGGACCAGGCCACACCTGAATTCCCCAGACTATTAAATTTATCCCAGACTCTTCCTCCCTAGACCCTTAAGCATTGCTTCTCAGTCAGCAGACCCTATCTTTATGGAAGAGGCCCTTTGTACCTTGTAAAGAGTTTCAATATAAACTTAAGCTTTGTTTATGCACAGGATTGAGTTCTTTATCAGGAATCCTTTTTTCTAAATTCTGCTGTGCTTAAAAAAAGGCTAAAATAAACTGCCCCACGTCAGACTCTAGAAGTTTGAACCCACACTGGCCACCGAGTCGTATTGAACTGGATTTCCTTCTTGCCTAGAGCGGATACTCTGCTGGCCCTGGTGTCACAGAGACCCTACACTGAGGTGGCGACACCAGCTGTGTCCTGAGGTTCTTTCCCCAGCTGCCTGCACCCTCTCTCTCAAGCTTCTAGGATCTAATGATCCCAAGCTCTCCCCAAGCTCAGATGCAGGCGTTATCCCCCTTTGCCCTGTTTACTCCTCTCCATCCTGTGCTACTATTATTCCCTATGTTAAAATAAGCATTGTAGTCTCTTTTCTCAGTGAAACCAGATCGATATCAGTGGACTAAGGTACATCTTCTAGCCAACATTAGTATTGATCCCTCCTGTCAGTGATTAGCCTGCAGCAACAAGAAAACTTTGAAATTAGCGGTCACAGGCACCGTTACAGGCAGGCGCATTTGTGTGCATGAATGCGCATATGTGGGGCTGAGGATTGGAGCCAGTACCTAACATGCTGGGCATATGAGCAAGCATCCTCGGTGAGCATATCCCGTTATTCTCACATGCGTGACTCAGAAGGAGAACTGACAGCCATTGGTCCTTGTCAGAACCTAGTTCAGTTATTGGGGTCCATACCACCTCTTGCCCTCAGTTTAACAATACATATACAGACCATGATGTTTCCTTTCCTGGGATATGTGGCAATAATTTATGAGACCATACATAGACATAAAAATTGTTACATGCCTGCCTGTAACCTGAGCATTTGGGAGACTGAGACAGGAAGATCAGGAGTTCAAGGCCAACTTTGTCTACATAGCAAGACCTCTGACTAAAGAGATAATTGGGCCAGTTAAAGCAATTAGGAACACTTCTTGCTGTGGGGTTTTAGTTTCCAGCACCCACATGTGGCTACGCACAACCATCTGTAACTCCAGTTCCAGGGAATTTAACACCCTTTTCTGGCCTCTATGAAATTTTTGTGGTTTTTTTTTTCTTTTCTTTCTTTTTTGTTTCTGTTTTTTTTTTTAATTTTAGATATTTTAGTTTTATTTATTATATGTGTATGAGTGATTTTATTTTTTTTTTTGTTTGTTTGTTTGTTTGTTTTTCGAGACAGGGTTTCTCTGTGTAGCCCTGGCTGTCCTGGAACTTACTCTGTAGACCAGGCTGGTCTTGAATTCAGAAATCCACCTGCCTCTGCCTCCCAAGTGCTGGGATTAAAGGCATGCGCCACCACTGCCCGGCATGAGTGCTTTTAAAAAATCACAAAAATGAGCTAGTTAGCTGGCTCAGCAGACAAAGTTGCTTACCACCAAGCCTGACAACTGTGCCTCATCCCCAGAATCCTGTGGTAGGAGAGGACTGTCTCCTGTCCTCTGACCTCTACTCGTGTGACACATACACACACACACACACACACACACAAAATAAATAAATGTAATTTTTAAGTTCCAAAATACAAATATTTTCATACAAATGAAGTGGTGTGACTTTTGAATTTTCTTAGCCAGACACCAGTTAGATTTCAGGAACTGAGCTAGAATTAGTGTTGAGGTATTAGGTCTCTGAATGCCTCCCTTTTTTTTTTTTTTTTTTAGACACACTGTATTTGGTTTATGTGTGGGGGTGTTTTGCCTGCATGTATGTCCATGCACCATATGTGTACAGTGTACCCAGAAGCCATGATGGACCTCTGGGGCTGGAATTACAGGTGATTATGAGCCTTCGTGTGGTTGCTGGAAATTGAACTCAGATCCTCTGGAAGAGCAACCTGTGTGTTATCAGCTGAGCTATCTGTCCAGCCTCCCACCCACCACCCAACCCCACCCACAAACTCTAGGGACTACTATCATTCTTGTTTGTTTAGTTGCAGTTAGGGTTTGAACATGGTACATCCTCCTTAGGCTCACGTGTGAACATTTGGTCGCCAGTTGGTGGCGCTGTTTGGAAAGGTTATGGAACTTTTTTTTTTTTTAATGTTTTCTCAGTGTAGTCCTGACTGTCCTGGAACTCACTCTGTAGACCAGGCTGGTCTCGAACTCAGAAATCCGCCTGCCTCTGCCTCCCAAGTGCTGGGATTAAAGATGTGGGCCACCACTGCCGGGCTTGGTTATGGAACTTTTAAAGAAGAAGCCTTGCTGGAGGAAGTTTGTCACTGGAAGCTAGCTTTGACTCATGTGTATGCAAGGAGCCTTCTTCCTTCTCCCCTTCCCCCTCTCCCTCAGCCTTCTCACTGTCCAGGTGCCCTGCTGTCACCCACACTTGGCACACAGACCCTTGCTTTGCCTGGATCACCCTCGACATATTCCCCGCTTATACTGTCAGGGTGCCAGCAAGTTAGATCATCCCAAACACTTCCCATAAAAGTCTCCGTTAATTTCCACCCTCCATTTTAGTCTGCTTCAGTTTTCTCTGGACCACTTGACAGTTCCCTGGTGCTGTCGTGTATTTATTAGTCACTCTTCCCAGCAGAACACTACCTTTGTACATAATTATGTTTCCTGCCCCCATCTTTGGTTTTGATTTTGTTTTGTTTTGTTTTAGGGGGCAGGGGGAAGGGTGTGTGTTTCTTTGAGGTTATTTATTTATGTATGTATTTATTTCGTTTAAGGATTTGTGGAAACATTTTTGTTTTTATGAATTTCTTGGAGATAAAGTCTTACTATGTAGCCCTCACTTGCCCGGAACTCACTGTGTAGACCAGGCTGACCCCAAACTCTGCCCAAATAATATATATGTTATTATTTGGCCCTGGTGTTATTATTGCTGTTTTATTGATTTAAGATTGATTTCTAGTATTTTGATTTATGTGTGTTGTATATATTTCTATGTGCATATACACCCATGTGGATAAGTGTACATGTAAGTTCCTGTGGGGACCAGAGGGCATTGGGATTCCCTGGACCTAGAGTTTCAGGCGGTTGTGAGGCACCCAATGTGAGTACCGAGAACCAAGCTCTGGTCCTCTGGAAGAGCAGCCACTGTGCTCTTAACTGATGAACTAGCTCTCGACCTCCAGTGAGACCAAAACAAGTATGATATACCTACCTTTCCGGTGAAGGTTACCATTTGCAGTCAAGACCGTTAAGAAGAATTTCTGTGCAGGTTAAAGTTTCTGTTTGTAGTTAAAGAGTGTTTCTGACACTGTATAGCAGCCAGTTCCCTTGCCTCTGTGACACTTTATCTCTCGCATAACAGGAACCTCAAGAGGCTAAAAGGGGCTGCTCTCCAAAATCCCAGCTTAGGGAGAGGCAGTTGGACTGGCCAGTCATGGGTACACCCCAAAATACAGATTGCTTTAGTTAAACAATTGTGGCCTTGTTTTTCTTCTCAAAATCCTAAGGTAACATTATTAGTTTTTTGAGATGGTGTAGTATAGCCCAGGCTGGCCTTAAACTTGGTATGTAGCTGAGGATGACCTTAAACTCCTGATCCTTCTGTCTCCTCCTTCCATGTCCAGCTCTTATTTTTATTTCTTTATTTTTTGAGACAGGGTTTCACTCTGTAGTCTGGGCAGGCCATGTAGCCTAGGCTGGCCCCAATTTTGTAATGATCCTCTGCCTCAGCCTCCTAAATGTTGAGATTTTGGTGTGTCCCACCATACTTGGCTACTGTTTGCTTGCTTTTTGTTTGTTTGTTTGTTTGTTTGTTTGTTTGTTTTTTCAAGACAGGGTTTCTCTGTGTAACCCTGGCTGTCCTGGAACTCACTCTGTAGACCAGGCTGGCCTCAAACTCAGAAATGCGCCTGCCTCTGCCTCCCAAGAGCTGGGATTAAAGACGTGCGCTACCACTGCCCGGCTAAAATACTGAATCTTAAATCCTGACTTCTCGTGTCTAGATTTTTCTCATGTATACGGGATAGCACTTGACCTTTCTGAGACTTGCCACATATTGTAAAGATCGAGTGAAATGACTTCCTCTCTCTGTCACATCCCATTGGAGTGAGTCAGCATCCTCCTGGCAATCCTTTCCTGGCCTCTCTCCTCATGGTCTTTATCTTCCTGTCCAGCCCAAAAGTCCAGAAGGTAGTTGTGGTAGTCTGAATAGAAATGTTATATCTACAGGCCTTTAGGAAGTAGCACTGTTAGGAGGTGTGGCCTTACTGGAGTGGGTGTGGCCTTACTGGAGTGGGTGTGGCCTTCTTGGAGGAAGTGTGTCATGGTGCGGGTGGGCTTTGAGATCTCAGCAGCTCAAGCCAGACCCAGAGTTTCTTTTTTTGCTGCCTGCGGATCTGGACGTAGAACCCTCAACTACCTCTCCAGCACCAGGCCTGATTGCATGCTGCCATGCTTCCCACCAAAACGATAATGGACTGAACCACTGAACAGCAGAGGTCACATGGTACCTCTTCACAAGAGAGCTGACAGCAGTCTTACTTACAGCAACAGAAGCTAACTCAGAGAGGCCAGGCGACCACTTTCCCATCCCATTCATACTAATACATAAGTGGCTCTGTGACTCTGTCAGTCCCCCTGGTAACAGAGTTCCCTCCTCCCCCAGAAAGCTGATGAACAAGGACGAGGAGAGAAGTAGCTGTGGAGGAAGGGCGGTAGATGATAACAAGCCCGAGCCTGAGACAAGGACATTACTATCTCGAAGGAAAGAAACCACTTGAAGGCTCTAAAAGCACCTATCTTGACTTCAGCCTTCCTCATCTGAGAAACAGAAACTCGTGGTTGCCGAGTTATATATATGGGTGGGCAAAGCGAATGAGCTGGGGTGGAATGCTTCCGGGACGAGCTTAGCATGGAGGCCTTGGTGTGTGTCAAGAACGCCAGGCGGAGGGGTTACATTTCAGTTCTGTCCCTCCTGCTGGCCACTGTCAGGTCACTATGACACAGCTGGGACTGCAGGGACCACCTTGTGACCGACTTTTAACTGCCCACATATCATTTATGGGCTGTGACTTTTCTTATCCCCTCCTCTGATTTTTGTCAAATACTTGTGGTCTTGGTATCTTATTGATCTTACTTAGCTTGCTTTTTGTGTTTTATTGATTGATGCTAAAAGATACGTACGATTTAAAGCTTCAATGTGAGTAATGAGGCTGATAGCGCAACCTTAAGTATCTGAAGCCAAGGCACTTGGGGTTTAGGATGTACAAGCAGAGGCTACGCATACGGCTCAGTGGTTAAGAGCACTGGCTGCGCCGGGCAGTGGTGGCGCACGCCTTTAATCCCAGCACTTGGGAGACAGAGGCAGGTGGATTTCTGACTTCGAGGCCAGCCTGGTCTACAGAGTGAGTTCCAGGACAGCCAGGGCTACACGGAGAAACCCTGTCTCGAAAAACAAACAAACAAACAAACAAACAAAACCAAAAAAAAAAAAGCACTGGCTGCGCCTGAAAAGGACCTGAGTACGGTTCCCAGCACCCACCTGACAGCTTACAGCCATCTGTAACAATACTTTCAGGGCCTCTTCCAGAAGTGCCCTTCTGCCCTCTGTGTGTATCAGGGGTGCACTTAGTGCACAGACATATGTGCATGCAAACATTGATACACATAAAAATAAATCTTTTGGGGCTGGAGAAATGGCTCAGTGGTTAAGAGCACTGACTGCTTGCTCTTCCAGAGGTCCTGAGTTCAATTCCCAGCAACCACATGGTGGCTCACAACTATCTGTAATGGGATCCGATGCCCTCTTCTGGTGTGTCTGGAGACAGCTATCTACAGTATACTCATATACATAAAATAAATAAATCTTTAAAAAAAATAAATCTTTTTTTAATTTAATTAAATTTTATTTATTTTTTGTTTTGTTTTTTCGAGACAGGGTTTCTCTGTATAGCCCTGGCTGTCCTAGAACTCACTCTGTAGACCAGGCTGGTCTCAAACATAAAAATAAATCTTCACAAAATGTATAAATAGAGCTTGGTGGATGCGTATAGCATTTGCTTGGTAAATGCATGATTATTAGAATTAGATTTTGGCTTTTTCATTTTTTAAGGATTCACTTATTTTATGTATGAGTGCCCCATCTGCGTGTACACCTGCACGCCAGAAGAGGGCATCAGATCCCATTACAGATGGTTGTGAGCCACCGTATGGTAGCTGAGAATCGAACTCTGGGACCTCTTAACGGCTGAGGCAACTCTCTAGCCCTGTTCTTTCCATTTGGACAAACTGACTGAGGGGTGGAGGGAACACAGTGGTCAGCGCTAGTCCAGTATGTAGGAGGCCCTAGCCAATCCCTAGCTCTCTAAAGGAAGAACAAAAGGAATGAGAGGTAGGGAGGGAGAGGAAAAAGAAACCCCTCTAGGGACTGGAGACAGGGCTCAATACCGCCCTTGCAGAGGACCCAAGTTAAGTCTCGAACCTTCATCAGGAAGCTCACAATCACCTATACCTTAAGCCCTAGGGCATCCAACAATGTCTTCTGGCTTTTTTTTTTAATTTATCTATTTAAATGAGTACACTGTAGCTGCCTTCACACACACCAGAGGAGGGCATCAGATCCCTTTACAGATGGTGGTGAGCCACCATGTGGTTGCTGGGAGTTGAACTCAGGACCTCTCGAAGAGCAGTCAGTGCTCTTAATCACTGAGCCATCTCTCCAGCCCTTTGTTTTTCTTTTTAAGACAGGGTTTCTCTGTGTAGCCCAGGCTGTCCTGGAACTTGCCCTATAGATTAGGCTGGCCTCTAAGTCAGATCTGCCTGTCTCTGCCTCCCAAATGCTGGGATTAAAGATGTGTGTGCCACCACTGACAAGCTATAGCAATTCTCTAAAAAAGTAAATCTCTTCCTTTGTAGTCCAGGGAAGAAGACAGGAACCAGGATGGGAAAATGGATGTGCTCTACTTTAAACTTGAACTTCCCCTGCAGTCCACAGAGCATGTGCTCGGTGTGCAGCTTATCCTGACCTTCTCCTACCAACTGCACGTGAGTCTGTCCTCTCTGAGCTGCAGCGCAGATGGCTCCCGTATGGAAGGTTATTAGAAACTTAATATAGATAAGTTGAATATTCAAAGTGGTAGGCCAGAGGGTTCTGGGCAGAAAGGTTCCCGAGTGGGCTAGCACACACATGCCAGGCCTGTCAACTTCAGCCGCTGACAGGTGACTTGTGAACCCCCAGGCTCCTCAGACCTGATGATGGCGTCTCTCTCTCTCCTAATGATTTCAGAGGATGTCTACATTTGAGATGCAGAGCATGGCGTTTCTACAGTCCTCCTTCGCTGTTCCCGGGTCACAGCTACACGTGAATGGCGACCTGAGGCTTCAACAGAAGCAGCTGCTGAGCTACCGTGGCCTGGATGTCAGATACAACGTAAGGATGCCCTTGTGGTCCAGCACCTTCATGCCTATGTTTATCACCGTCCTCAAAAGACAAGAATTTAAGCTTAGAAATAGCATTTGGTTCTTCTTACATGCATGAGTGTTCTCCCTGAATGGATGTTGTATACCACAGATGTGCAGTGCTGGACACAAGCCCAGGTCCTCAGAAGACAGTCAGTACTCTAAACCACTAAACCATCTCTCCAGCCCCATCATGAATTCTTTCTTAATGTAGGAAGAGAGTTGGAGGGTTGGCTCAGTGGCTGAGAGCACTGGCTGTTCTTCCAGAGGACCCGAGTCTGATTTCCATCACCCACGTGGCAGCTTACAACTGCTTGTAGTTCCACTTCCGGTGGATCCAACACCCTCTTCTTCTTTTTTTTTTTTTTTTTTTTTGGTTTTTCGAGACAGGGTTTTTCTGTGTAGCCCTGGCTGTCCTAGAGCTCACTCTGTAGACAAGGCTGGCCTCGAACTCAGAAATCCGCCTGCCTCTGCCTCCCAAGTGCTGGGATTAAAGGCGTGCGCCACCACCGCCTGGCCCAACACCCTCTTCTGACCTCCTCAGGCACTGAGCACACACAGTGCACAGAAACACGAGCAGACAAAACACACATACACATGAAAACAATAATTTTTTTTTTGTAGACGTAAAAAAGGCATACCATGCTTTATACTCTGAGAGAGAGGGTTCTTACTGAAGAAGTAAACTGTCTCTTGCTTTCAGGTACACACATTCCGAATGTATTCTGTGTTAGTTTTTGTTGTTTGTTTGTCTAGTTGGTTTATTGGTTTTGTTTCTTCAAGACGGGGTTTCTCTGTGTATCCCTGGCTGTACTGGAACTCGCCCTGTAGACCAGGCTGGCCTCAGACTCTCAGGGATCCACCTGCCCTGCTGGGATTAAAGGCGAGCACCATTACCAGGCCACTTTCTGTTAGTTTATTGCTTGCTGTGATCCAATACCTGACAGAACAACCCAAAGGAGGAGAGATCTATTTTGCTCACAGTTTCAAAGGTTTTAGGCTGTCCCAGTGTGGGGAAGGGGAGGGAAGAGCTTCACGCTGTGGCCTGCAGGAAGCAGAGTGAAGCAGGTTGGGACCGGAACGAGATGCAGCCCTGAGGGACAAGTCCTCATGCCAGGCTTCTTCCAGCCAGGTCTCACCTTCCACAGCTTCACCCCAGTCACTCCCAACCATCCAACGTCTGCCACATTGTGTACCCATCAGTGGGTCAAACCATCCATCAGCTCTGAGCTGAGCCCTCACTTCCTACACTTCTCTGGAGATGCCCTGTACCCAGAGGTGTGCTCTCCTAAATCTTCCGAGCGTTGCTCAAGCCAAGCAATATGACAGTCAATATTGACTGTCACATCTTCCAAATGATCTCATAAAATGCCTATGTAAATAGATTTTTTAAATTGCTAGTCACCAGTCATTGAACAGGTGACATATGCCAGCCCAGAGTGAAAAAGTTTACAGGTGGGTGTGGTGGCATGCCTGCCTTGGCAGCCCCTGCTTGGGAGACCGAGGCAGGAAGATGACTTGAAGCCAGGAAGTGAAGACTAGCCTGGGTAACTGAGCAACACCCCATGTCAAACAGAAGTGAGAAAGAGCCTTGCTCATCTGTCATGCTTCTCTGTCATCACGGTGTAAATGAATGACACCTCATCTCAAACAGAAATGAAAAGGAGGTTTATGAATGTGGGTTCCAGCCAGCTCAGTGGCTTCCTGAGACACCGGCTGGCTCAGCGCTCAGCATTGTTTGTTTGAAAGGCCTATGGCCACAGTGCATGCCAACAGGACCAGGGGTGGAGGGAACATACGGACAGCCATGTGGTTAGCATAGCCCGTTTTCCTAGAACAGGAATTGGAGACAAACTTGTTTTTACATAAAAACAATATAGACACATGGGGGGGCGGGGGCAGGGATCTCACCATCTCCAGCTCTGCGGCCTCCTGTCCTTTCCTCATGCCCTCGCTTTATCCAGCTGCACGGACAGCCCTTCTGCTATTCTTTAAACCCACAAAGCAGCTCCTGCCCCTCTCTCTCTCTTTCTCTCTCTCTCTGTGTGTGTGTGTGTGTGTGTGTGTGTAAGAGACAGAGACAGACAGACAGACAGATGAAACCTGTGGTAGGTAGACATTGGCCCTTATTTCTATCACTATAAAAGGTAAGATTGAGGGCTGGAGAGATGGCTCAAGCGCTTAGGAGCACTGACTGCTCTTCCAGAGGTCATGAGTTCAATTCCCAGCGACCACCTGGTGGCTCACAACCATCCGTAATGGGGTCCGATGCTGGTGCTGTCTTCTGGTGCGTCTGAAATAAGACATGAAATAAATAAATCCAGAAGGGAGTGCTTCCCCAGTGAGACTGTCTGGGAGAAAACTTAATTTTTTTAAAAAAAAAGGTAAATTTGAGAGCCAGATGATTTCAATTATTAGAGAGAGCTTACTCATTCTCAAAGAAAAGGCTGGTGAGATGTTCGGTTCCCAGCATCCACATCGGGTTGCTCACAAACACCTGTGACTCTAACTCCAGGGGCATCCGATGCCCCTGGCCTCCCTGGGTACGTGTGCTCACAGGTACATGTTTACCCCCCCCCCTGGCACACTCACATATACACATAACTGTGAACAACAAAAATAAAACTACATAGGAACGATTACTGCAACAGGGCTGGGTCACAAGAATAAGAGTTCCGTCTCTGGGCCAGGGTGGCCTCCAGGAGTGAGCCTGGGTGAGCTGCTGGGTGGGAAGAAGCAGAGCGCTCACCGCTCGTCCTTCCGCCCCGCCCCAGGTATCCGTGATCAATGGGACTAGTCCTTTTGCGCACGACTATGACCTCGCTCACATTGTTGCCGCCTACCAGGAAAGGAATGGTGAGTCGTGGACCCCCGCTCACAGACTGCCCAAGCTGAGGGGACCGTGAAGACAAACCACTGGGATCCTGTTCGTGATGAAAACCGCAAACCCAGTGGAGGCTCAGGGATGGGCATACCGGAACTTGTCCTCTGTCCACTGTCCTCAGAGCCACGTCATTTCCCACAAGCCACCTCTCCCACAGCCCAGCATATTAGCAGTCACGCGCCTTATTTATCCAGTCACAGGCTTGGCTGCTTTCCTCTCCTTAATGTGTATTTAAGCCTAATTGAGTTATCTCTCACAATACACCTACGAAAGAAGCCAGGGACAATTTGCTGTCCTCACTTGCCAGACAGCGATGGCTGATGTGTGTCAAGCAGTCCGCGTGTGTAGGCTGGTAGAAGAGAGGCACTGCAGATCTGACTGTGGGCAGTGTGTGTTCTCTAGAGTAGCATCCCCAGGCTTCAGTCAGCACACCAGGTTGGCTGGGTTGGCTGGTGGTGATAGCCATAGGCGGTTCACAAGGGGGGGGGGGGCTTGCAATTCCACTATTTCCTCTTAATTTTATGCAGTAAATACAATAGCAGCAATAGACTAGCAATATTCCTAAAACTAAATGTGACCGCCAATGGCCTGAAAATCAATTCTTTTCCTCTTTATTTCATTCGCTCTTTTTCCATGTATAGTTTCACACAACCTTCATTCTTTGGGGCTGGGAGCTAGAGCTTTTGCTTAGCATGTACAATACCCGAGATTCAGTCACCAGTACCGCATAAAGCACAGTAGCACACACTCATAGCCCCAGCCCTCAGGAGGTAGAGTCGAGAATATCAGAAATTCAAGCTCACCCTTAGCAATATAGCAAGTCAGAGGCCAGTGAGTTACATGAGACTCTGGGGGGTGGGGGGAGGGAGAGAGGGAGGGAGAGAACCAAAGAGCCAAAGAGATGGCTCGTGGGTGGGTAAGAGCGTTTTCCATTAAGCCAGATGACCCGAGTTCTATCCCTGGAACTCACATGGTGGAGGGAGAGAGCTGGCACACACCCCCAACTCCTCCCTCCACGCTTGCACAGGTGCATGCTCGTGCACACACACAAAGTAAATAAATGTATTTAAAGGGGCCAGCACTTGTAACACAGATCAGCAGTTAAGAGTGCTTGCTACAAGCCGGGCGGTGGTGGCGCACACCTTTAATCCCAACACTTGGGAGGCAGAGGCAGGCGGATTTCTGAGTTCGAGGCCAGCCTGGTCTACAGAGTGAGTTCCAGGACAGCCAGGACTACACAGAGAAACCCTGTCTCGAAAAACAAAAAAACAAAAAAAAAAAGAGTGCTTGCTACTCTTCCAGATCACTGGGCTTCCCGGCAGTTGTGTTAGGCTGTTCTTGATTGCCTATAACTAACTTCAAGGAATCCAATAGATCTGGCCTCTACAGAGACCCTCATACACAAATACACACACGCATACGCACACACACACACACATGCACATATATACACGCACGCACACACAAACAAGCACACATTTGGGATCTGTATTCAAAGACTACTCATAGCCCTTCACTTTGGATTAATGGTTAATGTTTGTGTTGCAGTTACCACCGTCCTCAGTGACCCCAACCCCATCTGGCTGGTGGGCAGGGCTGCTGAAGCTCCTTTTGTGATCAATGCTGTCATCCGCTATCCCGTGGAAGTCATTTCATATCCTTTCTCTTAGGCAGTCAGTGGTAGCTCATTCCCACTAAGAAAGGAGAGCTTCCTTAGCTACCTCAAGTAGGAACAGATGTGGGACTCACAAGATAGGAAATTGCTTCGGCTCTGTAGCCCCACACAAATGCCTGCTGTTCCCACAGCAAAGACAAATCAATTTCCTGTGCCTATTTCTTTCTAAACAATCCTTCTGGGTCAGAATTATCCATATTTATATCTTAATAATCTCTGGCCATCCATTTTATCTGAAGAGTATTTGAAATATTATTTCTATTTCCCATCTGACCTGAGCTTTGGGGTAACTGTCTCTTACATGCGGCTGTTGTCTCCTTAGCACTTTGCACTTACCAGCCAGGGTTCTGGGAGATGATAAAGTTTGCCTGGATCCAGTATGTCAGCATCCTGCTCATCTTCCTCTGGGTGTTTGAAAGAATTAAAATCTTCGTGTTTCAGAACCAAGTAGTGACCTCCATCCCTGTAGCCGTGTTCCAGGGAGAGATAAGAAAAGAGCACTTATCATAAGAAGATCCCATCAGGAGACCAAGGGACCATGGCTACCTCATTCCTGACTTCTGAGACCTGCCGTTTCACAACATTTCTGCAAAGAGCCCGCTGGACACTTTCAGGCCTGCATGTTTCACTTCAGAGACAAAGAATGGGTTTTCCAGTGTTGTACTGCACAAAGCCCACACCTTCAAAACACTGAGGGAGCTCACAAACACTAGTTTGTGGAAAGGTCTCAAGGTTACTGGAGGCTGTGATTTATGCTTTGTTTTGTTTCTGGTTTTGCTTTGCTTTGGCCTTGAATTTCAGGAGAAAATTGCAGAGTTCATACATCTTTGAAAGAGCCCCACCTCTGGTCAAACGAGAAGTTTACCTCTTTTGAACTGGGATGCCCTGTGCACTCCTCCCTTCTGTCATAAGCTAGCTATGCTTTTTAGCCTCCTCAGGGGCTCTCACAAGAAACATGCAAGCCCCTAGTACTCTCGACTCCTGGGTATCTACACAGTGCTCATTCAGAACTTGGATTTCCAGAACTGAAGCCTTTAACTGGAGACCGGAAGGGGGCAGGGCAGGACCTAAATACAAGAGTCTCAGAAACATGTGCGTGCTGGCGGGTAACTTAAGGGCAGGAGGACCAGACACCTGCCCTCAGGCTAATAGATGGGGGTCTGTCATCAGCTCAGCTGAACAGGCCTCTGTTCCTGCCCTGCTGTGGCTGGCTCTGTGCCCTGTTTCTTGCCCTCTGTCTGTGCCCCTGGGATGGCGGCTGGAGTCCGAAGTGCTGTTACATTCCGTCTGTCCCCCTACCCCCAGCACCAGCGAAGGATGTCGGGCTTCTAACAACAGGTTCTTTCTCCCTGGCCCTCACCCAACAGCCTGGCCACACCCCCTCCTCGATGGCCTTCCCCCTTTCTGAAAGGATGTGGGTGACAGAGGGGTGGTTGTTGGCATTGGCTTCCACTGCCTGACAACCACAGGGTTTATTTGGAGGCTGAGCTGAAGACTCAGTTGTTTGCAGTTCCCTTGATTAAGGAACAGGGTACTTACCAGAGGGGAGACTTAGGAGAAGGCATGAGGAGCAGAGAGTGAAGGGAGAGACTGAGCAGAGCGTCTAATCCAACCTGGCCATTAACAGAGTGAGAAGGAGACCAGATAGCCCTCTAGTCTATAGAAATATCTACAAAGATGTCTACTGTGCATAGAAAACTGTTATTTGGCCCCATTCCTGCCCTGAGCAATTGTTCTTAAATTCACCGTATCATTAGCCCTGGAAGGACATACCTCCTCCTACCGCCCATGCCTCATGTCGAACCCTAAACACTCCTCACTACATGCGCCCAGTTTACCTTGGAGACACCCCTCTGTCAGACTGAGGAAAGAACGAACTTTGAAAGCAAAGCTATTTTGAAGTATCCAAGGAGAAAAACTCTAGTACTAGTTTCTCTGACTTAACACGAACAGCTGATTATATGCCTGACTGGTTTGGTTTTTTTTTTTTTTTTTTTTCCTGGAGATTTACTTGGAAAATGGTCTCTGATTTCAATTTCAAAAAGATTATGAGAGGGCTCGGATGTGGCTCAGTTAAAAGAAGTCCACACTCAGAACCCTGGGGTCTATCTCCAGCTACACATAAATCTTTATGGTGGTTTCAAGCCTCTAACCCCAGCACATTGGGGGTGGAGGCAGGAGCAGAAATGCAGGATCATCCTTAAGTTAGAGCCCAGCCTGGGACACTTGAGACTCTATCTCAGTCAAATAAGGAAATGGGGTTGGGGGCACGATCAGAAATATATTGTATGGAAAAAAAAGATACCTAGATACAGAAAGATGACCAAAGATACAGGCTACTTTGCATTATATTAAACTATCCTGTGCAAAAAATTGTATAGAGAATGCAATGATGTTTTATAACTTTCTAATTAAAATGTTCCAAAAGAAAGTTTCCTGTGACTTCTGAAAGACAGGGGCCCTGGGTGTGGGAAGAACAGGGAGGGAAGAGCTTCCACGTGATTCTGACTGACTGACAGCCATGCCCTGCCAGCCCCCTACCTAAAGATGTTGGAGCTTTCGTTAGGTCTTTGGTAAAAGTCCCCTGATAAAGGAGGGTTTTTCATTGGAATCCCTATGGCAAGTGAGAGATGCGGGCTGGAAAATGAAAACTGCTTGGTGAGTAGCAGCTGTTGGATGGTTGGTTCTAGGCCTCCATGGCACAGAATGGCAAGAGGAAAAATAGTGGAACATATACAGGACTGCAGCTGAGGTAGATAACTCAGAGTGTGACTTGGTTACTCATCCTGGGAAGGAGGATGGGGGAAAGGTTTGGTTTTGTCACGGGATCTGTTCTGATTCTGTTTGAAGGAGATGAGGCCTGCACTGGCACAGCGTAGTTCTCCTTTCTTCCTCCCTTCCACTTCTTCACATTCATGCATTTCAGAGTAAGTTTTGTACATTTTTTTTTTTTTGACCAGGTGAATTCTAAAAGTGTCTCCTGGAGAAACTGTGTAAATCTCAGAAGCCTCAGTTAAACTTCTTTATTTTTGTGGAAGCAGGATCTTGGTATGTAACCCAGGGCGGTCTTACACTTCAGGTAATCCTTCTGCCTCAGTTTCTCAAGTCCTAGATTTACAGGAATGATCCACCAAACCTGACTTTAAATTTTTGTTTTATTTTTCAAGACTGTTTCTCTGTAGCCCTGGCTGTCCCAGCACTCACGCTATAGACCAGGCTGGCCTCAAACTCAGAAATCTGCCTGCCTCCCAAGTGCTTGCTGGAATTAAAGGTGTGCCCACCACCACCCAGCTCTGACTATAATTTTTAAATAATGTAACAGCTGTCTAAATACTTTACCCAAGAAGTTAATAGATGGTGTTCTCTTAGAATGCAGCTTTTTTTGTGTGTGTGTGCTCATTGTAGCTTTTTTCCCCAATGTGCTAATACCACTTCTTTGAAAGTTATATATAAATCTTTGTTGTTGGTTTATTTTCTTAAGATGGATCCAGAAAGAAGTTACTAGCTCAGAAAGTTCAGGGCCACGGTTAAGGATCCTAATTTTATCTTGCCAAGCCGCACCCCGGAAAGGCTGCATTGATATACATTCCCAGAAGGAACTTGGACCCCACCACAGATTTACAAGTGTCCCACAAAGCCCCGTCTTCTGCATAAGATTGGGCTCCGCCCTATTACTTGTAAGAGGAGAAATCTATTTTATTGAAATGTGTCCTATGTTTATCTGGACCTGTTATCAAGCCCACACCTCTGGGTAGATTCGCGTACCCGAAAAGGTTGGCAGCTGCTGTTCTTGCTGCAAAAGTTACCTGTCCTCTCGGCCCCGCCCCACTCCTGTGTTGCTCAGGAGGCATCTGGGTCCCCCTGGCATCAAGGTGTCTGTTTGGATAGTTGCAAAGATGCCATCCTCAGAGGAGGAGGGCAAGATAAAGATTCAATTTCCTGCACAAGGGCCTTTTGTCCTCTGAGAAGCTTCTCCCCTCGGGACAGATTTTTCGGTCCATTAGTGGGCCGAGCGGTGGCTCTGCCAGCAGGCTGGATCCATCCTCCCTACCCAACTCCCCGGGAGGGGGCGGTCAGTGTTCCTGGAGCCCACCTGTGTCCTCTCTCTTCCTGACCTCGACACCCTCTCCCCCCCCCGCCCCCCGGGCGTGGCCCGACACGGTCACGCCTGGGAAGGATAGAGGAACCCCAGGCCAACTGGCTGCTTTCTTGCTCCGATCCCGCCCTGGCTCCCGCGGGCGGCCCCAGGCAAAGAGCCACCACTGACTGAGCGGCTCATTGTATGCGCCCCGGGCGGGCAGCGCAGAGCAGCGCAGAAGTGCAGCCGGCAGCGCAGGTAGAGCCGGGCCGGGCAGGGGGGTCGGGTGGGGGGATGGCTGCTCTAGGGTGGGGAGCCTGGGTCTCCGGGATAACCTTAGGACTCCTCAATTCCAACATCTCGTTCTTACTGCTCTAAGGTTTCCGTCTCCCTCTGGGATTCCTATGTGGTTTTCTCCAAGTGTTTCCTATATGTTAGTACCCCATCGGTGCCCTCTAGATTCTCCGGGCCAATGTCACCGGAATGTCCCTTCTTCGCTGTGGGATCTTAAGAACTGAGTCAGTCCCCACAGGGCTGCCTGTGGGGTGGAACTCGGAAGGGACCAGTCCTAGGAGCCTCTGTTGAGCCTGTGGGGGAGAGATGTCCTCGTCCGGGCGCCAGGGCCAGTTCATGGGCAAACTCCAAGCTTTTGGTTAGATGAGTAATCAGGTCTCCAGGTGCGATGTTCCATTTCAAGGGGGAATTTGGGCTGAACTAGAGATGCAGCTTGCGTAGCTCATCGGTCTGAGAGCTTAGTCAGGGTTGGTGGCGAGAGTGAATTGTGAGTGATGTGTATGTGTCACGGAGACAAGTTATGATTCGCAGGGTTCTTGGAAATGGTCGGTCCATCGGGGACTTCACCCCTCTTTTCCCTCTCCATCTACTGGAGCATCGTTTTTAAGCTCACTCAAGAGCTTTGTCACAAAATGCTTAAGAAAAAAAAAAATAGTTTGGAACCAGATCTAGAATTTGGGTTTGATGGTTTGGCTTCTGGTTGTTCAGCCTTGGACACAGCAGTAGGTTTCCTTGGCCCTCAGTATGTGTCCACCCCAAAAATGCTCCTTTCTCTTCCCTCCTAATAGGGAGCAGAAAGGGGAAACAAACACACTTCGGAAGGAGGGCTTAAGGTTTCTGAGATTTGAGGCCTGAAGACTCTGTACAGTCCAGGTTGTCCTTGAAGTCACTGTAGCCCAGGGTGGCCTGGCCTCAAACTCATAAATGCTGGGATTACAGGACAGTGCTGCCATGCCCTTAGCTAAATAAATCAAATGCCATCTTTTTAAAGATGAGGGAATTGAGACTTGACCAGCAGGGGGGCTGGGTTGACTGGACCCCCCCCCCCCCCCCCCGCATAAAGAGCTACAGAGAAGAGAAGACAGTGGGTGGGGTGACTCGTTATAATCTCATTTTACCAAGGAACTTGGCCTGGAGTGGTTTAGTGACTGGCCTGACATAGGATATGAACCCAGTGTGACTCCAAAGCCAGGCTTCCAGACATTATTTCTAGTAGAATTCTGTGTCGTGCGCTCTTGTGTTGTCTGTGCCTGTCCTTGCTGTCTTTTGTTTGAGTCAGAGGGTCATCACAATCTGTCCAGACTGCTGTGCTGGGGGGTTTCTTATGCTCGGAATTTCTCTTAGGTTCATAGAATAATATAATTATGACCCAGATCACATGCCTGGTGTTATTTTTAAGTGCTTTAGAAATATGATCATCCCAGTCTCGAGACCTAGCCCATAAGTTAGGGCTACTATTTCTTTTGTTTTGTCAATTTAAAGTAATAAACAGGGACAGAGGGATTAAGTAACCTGGTCCCCCCATGCAACAGGGTCCAGCTTCTAGCCTCACTGGAGGACACAGGCCATGTAGACTTGCACGGACAGGAGTGTACTGGATGGTACTGGCAGCACTCACCGTCGCCTAAGACAAGTCCATAGTGAAATTTCTCTTATTATCTCTAAGATAGCTTCTAGTGATTGTTTTGTCTTTTCAAATCAGAATATGTCCTAAGACACCGTTTGACTGTTTAGAGTTCCTTTCTTCTCAACTAATCCTTTTTTTTTTTTTTTTTTTAGTGATGTCATTGACTTGGGAGAATAATTTACTCTTTTGGATATAAAGTCATTAAAAAATTAAGCTGAGGGCTGTAGCTGGTCTTTTGCTACTTTGGGGGTTCTTTTTCCCAAACTTTATCCTCTCTACCTCCCCAGGTTTCAGCCTGAATCACTAGATAGGAGAGAGAGATCTTTGAATCTAATTTCTTTTTGTTTCTGCTTTGAGCAGGACCACTGACAAACCACAACCGACCTACCCTGAACGACCACCAACCCCCGCCTAGTGGAGCGCTAGCATTTACATACCCTCTAAAAAGTTCCCAGAATTCCAAGCATCGCATTTGCAGAAACTACCTCCAGCTAGTTAAACCACGCCTCTGCTAGAGCACGTGGCAAGAAAGAGTCAGCTGTTGCCGTGAAGCAGACCCGCATCCCCACACACGATGTTAAAACAAAAACATGTTCTGATAGTGTTTCTGTGTTTTTTGTTTTTTGTTTTTGTTTTTTTAAAGAATTCTCACCGGGCGGTGGCGCACGCCTTTAATCCCAGCACTTGGGAGGCAGAGGCAGGTGGATTTCTGAGTTCGAGGCCAGCCTGGTCTACAGAGTGAGTTCCAGGACAGCCCGGGCTACACAGAGAAACCCTGTCTCGAAAAAACCACTACAGAGGGTCGTGCGTGGCACACGTCTTTAATCTCAGAGACACAAGCAAGATGATCGGAGTTTGAAGACAGCCCACTCTACTGCATAGCACATTCCAGGCCCGACAGAGCTACAGAGTGCGACCCTGTCTCTAAATACATTAATAAAATAAATTAATAGAATACATCAGAGAACATTCTAGATGCTCTCTATAAGTGCTCTGCCAAGGAAGCACAGGAATATGCTAAATAAATGTACACCCCCTACATGATGTCCTGTGTGTTGCTATGGAGAAGGAGTTTCATAGTTCAGGATCCCTCTATATGATTCTATGGTTTTTAATAATTCTTAAAGATATTTATTTTATGTGTATACATGTATTCCCGAGTGTATCTACAGGTACCAAGTACATGGAGCCAGGAAATTAAAAGAGACACCAGATTCCTTAGAACTAGGTCAGTTCTTTTTTTCTTTTCCTTTTTTTTCAGACAGGGTTTCTCTGTGTAGTACTGGCTACCTGGAACTTACTCTGTAGACATGGCTGGACTCGAACTCAGATCTGCCTGCCCCTGCCTCCTGAGTTCTTAGGCATGCACCACCACTGCCTAAGATACTTCGTTTTCATTGACAATTCCTGACTCAGAACACTCTAAGGCACATCATACAGGTCGTAAAAACTAGAATTTCTCTTTTTTTCCCCAAGTCAGGTCATAGAAACTCAAACTCACTTTCTCCCTCCCCCACCCCCTCCCCGAGTGTGCCTTGGAGCTGCTGGTTGTCCAGACCTTGTGTGAACTAGACAGATATCATGAGGGGTCTTGCTCCATACCCCATGCCCTGGAGGAAGGAATGCTACACAGAGAAGTCAAGAATCTAGACTGACAGGCTGTGCTGGGTTTCTCCACACAGTGTAGCTAGCATTAGACATACAGGGGAATGTTTATAAAAGTGCAAAGGGACAGAGTTCAGAGAGAGTACTTAAGGTCAATGCACCTGAAGAGGACCATGATGTTACTCCTTCTTTTTTTTTTTTTTTTTGGTTTTTCGAGACAGGGTTTCTCTGT
>NW_021604632.1:3820946-3838016 GCF_004785775.1 Grammomys surdaster
CCCCCCCCCCCCCCCGCGCATAAAGAGCTACAGAGAAGAGAAGACAGTGGGTGGGGTGACTCGTTATAATCTCATTTTACCAAGGAACTTGGCCTGGAGTGGTTTAGTGACTGGCCTGACATAGGATATGAACCCAGTGTGACTCCAAAGCCAGGCTTCCAGACATTATTTCTAGTAGAATTCTGTGTCGTGCGCTCTTGTGTTGTCTGTGCCTGTCCTTGCTGTCTTTTGTTTGAGTCAGAGGGTCATCACAATCTGTCCAGACTGCTGTGCTGGGGGGTTTCTTATGCTCGGAATTTCTCTTAGGTTCATAGAATAATATAATTATGACCCAGATCACATGCCTGGTATTATTTTTAAGTGCTTTAGAAATATGATCATCCCAGTCTCGAGACCTAGCCCATAAGTTAGGGATACTATTTCTTTTGTTTTGTCAATTTAAAGTAATAAACAGGCACAGAGGGATTAAGTAACCTGGTCCCCCCGATGCAACAGGGTCCAGCTTCTAGCCTCACTGGAGGACACAGGCCATGTAGACTTGCACGGACAGGAGTGTACTGGATGGTACTGGCAGCACTCAGCGTCGCCTGAGACAAGTCCATAGTGAAATTTCTCTTATTATCTCTAAGATAGCTTCTAGTGATTGTTTTGTCTTTTCAAATCAGAATATGTCCTAAGACACCGTTTGACTGTTTAGAGTTCCTTTCTTCTCAACTAATCCTTTTTTTTTTTTTTTTTTTAGTGATGTCATTGACTTGGGAGAATAATTTACTCTTTTGGATATAAAGTCATTAAAAAATTAAGCTGAGGGCTGTAGCTGGTCTTTTGCTACTTTGGGGGTTCTTTTTCCCAAACTTTATCCTCTCTACCTCCCCCGGTTTCAGCCTGAATCACTAGATAGGAGAGAGAGATCTTTGAATCTAATTTCTTTTTGTTTCTGCTTTGAGCAGGACCACTGACAAACCACAACCGACCTACCCTGAACGACCACCAACCCCCGCCTAGTGGAGCGCTAGCATTTACATACCCTCTAAAAAGTTCCCAGAATTCCAAGCATCGCATTTGCAGAAACTACCTCCAGCTAGTTAAACCACGCCTCTGCTAGAGCACGTGGCAAGAAAGAGTCAGCTGTTGCCGTGAAGCAGACCCGCATCCCCACACACGATGTTAAAACAAAAACATGTTCTGATAGTGTTTCTGTGTTTTTTGTTTTTTGTTTTTGTTTTTTTAAAGAATTCTCACCGGGCGGTGGCGCACGCCTTTAATCCCAGCACTTGGGAGGCAGAGGCAGGTGGATTTCTGAGTTCGAGGCCAGCCTGGTCTACAGAGTGAGTTCCAGGACAGCCCGGGCTACACAGAGAAACCCTGTCTCGAAAAAACCACTACAGAGGGTCGTGCGTGGCACACGTCTTTAATCTCAGAGACACAAGCAAGATGATCGGAGTTTGAAGACAGCCCACTCTACTGCATAGCACATTCCAGGCCCGACAGAGCTACAGAGTGCGACCCTGTCTCTAAATACATTAATAAAATAAATTAATAGAATACATCAGAGAACATTCTAGATGCTCTCTATAAGTGCTCTGCCAAGGAAGCACAGGAATATGCTAAATAAATGTACACCCCCTACATGATGTCCTGTGTGTTGCTATGGAGAAGGAGTTTCATAGTTCAGGATCCCTCTATATGATTCTATGGTTTTTAATAATTCTTAAAGATATTTATTTTATGTGTATACATGTATTCCCGAGTGTATCTACAGGTACCAAGTACATGGAGCCAGGAAATTAAAAGAGGCATCAGATTCCTTAGAACTAGGTCAGTTCTTTTTTCTTTTCTTTTCCTTTTTTTTCAGACAGGGTTTCTCTGTGTAGTCCTGGCTACCTGGAACTTACTCTGTAGACATGGCTGGACTCGAACTCAGATCTGCCTGCCCCTGCCTCCTGAGTTCTTAGGCATGCACCACCACTGCCTAAGATACTTCGTTTTCATTGACAATTCCTGACTCAGAACACTCTAAGGCACATCATACAGGTCGTAAAAACTAGAATTTCTCTTTTTTTCCCCAAGTCAGGTCATAGAAACTCAAACTCACTTTCTCCCTCCCCCACCCCCTCCCCGAGTGTGCCTTGGAGCTGCTGGTTGTCCAGACCTTGTGTGAACTAGACAGATATCATGAGGGGTCTTGCTCCATACCCCATGCCCTGGAGGAAGGAATGCTACACAGAGAAGTCAAGAATCTAGACTGACAGGCTGTGCTGGGTTTCTCCACACAGTGTAGCTAGCATTAGACATACAGGGGAATGTTTATAAAAGTGCAAAGGGACAGAGTTCAGAGAGAGTACTTAAGGTCAATGCACCTGAAGAGGACCATGATGTTACTCCTTCTTTTTTTTTTTTTTTTTGGTTTTTCGAGACAGGGTTTCTCTGTGTAGCCCTGGCTGTCCTGGAACTCACTCTGTAGAGCAGGCTGGCCTCGAACTCTCCAACTCAGAAATCCGCCTGCCTCTGCCTCCCAAGTTCTGGGATTAAAGGCGTGTGCCACCACTGCCCGGCGACGTTACTCCTTCTTTCCCACCCTATATGTATGTTTTTATCTGTGTCCTCTGTAAGAAAATGATGAAGACAAGTCTTCCCCTGAGTTCTGTGAGTCAGTCAAATAAATTAATTGAATTCTAGGAAGGAGGTACGGGAATTCCAATCTCTAGCTGGTGGGCCAATCAAGCAAGCTAGGACTTGTTAACTAACACCTAAAGAAGGAAGAAGGGGAACGGGACTGTGGTCCTGGAATTGTGTCACTAGGAAGCTTGAGTCAGCATTGAATTGACTTAAATGACGTGTCTCCAGGAAGCTTGAATTGAATTGATTTACAAGAGGCGCAGGTGCTGCAGGATTGATCTCTCTTATGGTAATAAAATTCCCCACCATGCTGGAGCTCACAGGAGTCTTCAGTGGTGACTGTGATATGAGAATAGGAAAAAAAAATCAAAACGCAATCTTTTTTTTTCTCCACAATCCCCCCTCCTTTTTTTTTTTTTTTTTTTAAACTGTGGGGAACGAATCCTCGAGTCTCCTGCGTGCTAGTCAAATGTTCTACAACCACTGAGCAGCGTTCTCAGCTCCAGAAAACTGTTTCTCCACAACAGACTTTCAGAAGCTCAAAACTAAGGAAAGCAGTGTGTGGGTACATGTGTGTTCGCATGTGTGTTTGCTTGTGTGTGTGTGTGTGTTTGGGGTTGTATGTTTTGGTATCTGCTCAGGAAAGCCTCAGAGGGACTGTGAACCGGGGAGATCTTGAGGAGTTTTTCAGTGATTGGGGATTGACCCTAGGGGTATTTACATGCAAGAGCTCTGTCTCGGATCTATATCCCCAGCTATATCCTAAACTTTGAGGTATGTCCTGGAATTTGCGATCCTCTTGCCTTAGACTCTAAAACTACTAGGAATATAGCCTGTTCCACCAGCCCTGGCTTTCCAGACTGATCTTAATTCATTTCCCAATAGATGATGTTTTTAGACAGGGTCTCATGTAGTCCAGGCTAGCCCTGAACTTCTGATCCACCTCTCATTATTTTTTTTATTGCCAGGGAATTCTCTTTGCCTGTTATCATCATCATTATTAATTGCTATTATTATTAATAGTGGTATATATATGTGGGCGCACACATGCATGTGTGATGTGTTCAGGTGGAGGCT
Organism: Grammomys surdaster; assembly: GCF_004785775.1. Taxonomy (NCBI): domain Eukaryota; kingdom Metazoa; phylum Chordata; class Mammalia; order Rodentia; family Muridae; genus Grammomys; species Grammomys surdaster. The sequence goes on from NW_021604632.1 coordinate 3,824,643, forward strand.
CATGCATGCCATGACCCACATATGGAGGTCAGAGGACAACTTTGGGGAGATACCTCTCTCCCTCCACAGTGGATTCTGGGGATCAAACTCAGGTCATCAGGGTTACACAGCCAGTGCTCACTCCTGCTGGGCCAGCTCCTTGGCCCTTGAACTTGGCAGAGAACTTTCTGTTGTGAGGTATAGGACCATTTTGCTTATCAGTGGATAGATATTTGAGGTGTTTCTGCTTTGCGTTTATTACACACGACACTGTTAGGAAAATTCCTGAGCGGGCTTTAAGTGGGCATATGTTTTCACTATTATCGGGTCTATAGTCTGGATGGGAAGAACGACATCATGTGCTGACTCCGTCCAGCCTTCTGAGGAACTGCCAGAATCTTCCACGGCACCATTTTCCATTCTGGTCAGCACTGGATAAGGGCCCGATTTCTCTTATTTCCAGTAACATCTGTAATTTTAAAACTCCTGGCTTGTAATATCAGAACTAGGGAAATGGACCATGAGCTCACAGTCACCCTTGGCTACACTGCAAGTTTCTAGGCCAGCCTGGCTACATGAGGCCCTGTCTCAAAAAAAAAAAAAAAAAAAAAAATCCTAAAAATCCTTCCAGCTCTTCTCCTTCCCTCCCCTTCTCTTTTCTCTCTCCCCAGCTGGCTTAGTACTACAAGCTACTTAATAACTCTACTGTATCCCTTGCTTGCACTATCTCTTTTTCAAAATCAAGTACACTGTAACTCTCTTCAGACACACCAGAAGAGAGCATCAGATGCCATTACAGATGGTTGTGAGCCACCATGTGGTTGCTGGGAATTGAACTCAGGACCTCTAGAAGAGTAGTCAGTGCTCTTAACCGCTGAGCCATCTCTCCAGCCTCCCTCTTTTTCATATTTTTGGAGTTTTTTTTTGTTTGTTTGTTTTTGTTTTTTAAGCTTTGGCTAGCCTAAAATCAGCCTCAAACTCATAGAGCTCCACCTTCCTCTGCCTCTGAGTGCTGAGCTTAAACACATGTACCACCTTATCCAGGACCCTCTTTAAAAAAAATACATTTATGTCCAGGTGTATGCACCTTGGAGGTCAGAGCACAACTATTAGAAGTTGGGCCCTGGGGCTGGAGAGACGGTTTAGCAGTTAAGAGCAATGACTGCTTTTCCAGAGGACCCAGGGTTCAATTCCCAGCACCCATATGGCTGCTCACAACTATAACTCCAGTTCCAGGGCTTCTGACACCCTCACACAGACATAGATGAAGGCAAAATACCAATGAACGTAAAATAAAAATCAATTTTATTTATTTATTTATTTATTTTAAAAAGGAGAGGTTGGTTCTCTTCTACTCTGTGACCCCAGGGATCAAACTCAGGTTGTCAGGCTGGGCAGCAAGCGCCCTCACCCACTGAGCCATCCTCCTGGGGCTTCCAGGGCTCTTTTACCTACTGGGTGATTTGCATTTCCCTGGTGATTAGGATGTACTTGTCAGTTATTTGTGTATTTTCTCTGGAGGGGGTGAGGGGAGGTCTTCTTAATCCTTTACCTGTTCACAAGAACTCTTTACTAGTCTCGGTGTAAGTCTCTTTCTAGGTATGTGATTTGTAGCTGTCTCTTCTTGAATCTGTTTTTGCCCCCTTGGCATGTGTGCACTTTTAACACAATTGGTGTTATCTGGAGTTACTTTAAGGTACACAGCAGAAAGGAATGTGGGCTAAGCAGGCAACAAATCCCCTTTGAGCCTCTGCAGGAAGCTTGCTAGAGTCCAGATTCTGACTCAGCTGCTGTAGGAATCCTTAAGGTGAGTCTTAATCTTCCTAACTTCAGTTCCCTCCTCTGTAAAATAGGGGCAATCATTGAACCTGCTTCCTCATTTCAAGAATCATATCAGAAAACAGACAGGGCTTAGCCTACAGGAATCCCTCACTAAGTGGTATTTACTATGCTGCCTCTTTTTAATATCCATCTATCTATCTATCTATCTATCTATCTATCTATCTATCTATCTATTTTGATTCAGATTCTCTCTCTACCTCATCCTGGCTGTCTTGGAGCTCGCTATGTAGACCATGCTGGCCTCGAACTTACAGAGACCATCCTGCCTCTGCAGGATGTAAGACGTGTGCAACCATGCCCATCCACTACGCTGCCTCTTAATCCACCACAAGTCTGGTTCCTCTCCTCTTTCTTTTCTCTCTCAGTTTCCTTTTCTCCTCCATTCTCTTTCCCATCCATCCTTCTCCCTGAGGAGCACCCTGGTTCCATCGCAGCAGAGTTTTGCCTCGCCGGACATCCTTGAGGCGTGATGTTTCCTGATCTCCTCACCTAGAATCTGATATGTCCAGCCACTGGGATTCCTGAGCAGGGATGGACACCAAACTGAGAGAAATCTGAGCCTGCCAGTATCATGTGTCACTCTCTTAGATTCCATGCCAGGGCTGGGACAGGCTGGTGACAGGAGCAGCTGTCCAGTGGAACTTGGCTGGAAGTTCCTGGGCGCCGGCGATGGCAGACACCCCTTGCCTTGTATCTCCAGTTTCCCATCTACAAACCAGGCAGAAAATAGCCACTCTAGTATTTCTTAGGCCATGAAATAGCAAAGGATGTCTAGGGAACACCACTGAAAGAAATCAGGGTGGCGAGGGGCCGAGGGGAACCTAAATAATTACTCCTAATTAATTAGACTTGAATGGTGGGGTATCTGATTTCAATTCAGTAAACATTTATTTATGTCATGTACTCATTTGGACTCACCCCACAACCCAGGCTACCCTGAAACTCATCAGTTAGCCCAGGCTGGCCTCAGACTTGCAGCAGTACTCTTACCTCAGCCTCTAGAGGGCTGAGATTACAGGAACGAGTGACCATGCCTGGCTCTCCATGTGGCCTTTCAACAACTGTCTTATTGACATACAGCACCTCGGGCTGGAGAGATGACTCGGTGGTTAAGAGCATTGACTGCTCTTCCAGAAGTCCAGAGTTCAATTCCCAGCAACCACATGGTGGCTCATAGCCATCTGTAATGGGATCTGATGCCCTCTTCTAGTATGTGTGAAGACAGCTACAGTGTACTAACATAAATGAAATGTATAAATCTGGAAAAAAAAAAAAAGAAATACAGCACCTCAGAAAAGAGCAAAGAACGCAGAGCATAGAAGTATCCAGATGGGCCTGCATTCTCTCTAAGATAATTCCAACTAAATGTAGGACAAACTGGTTTCAAAACTTCTGGTGATCCTCCTGCCTCTGCTTCCCAAGTGCTGGGATCACAGGTGTGCCCTACCACACCAGACAGATGAACTGTCATTGATATATTCGTGTAGTTAGCTCCCATATGGAGAAATAGCATAACCAAGCACTCAGAAGCTCTGTGTACCCTCCAACACCAGCTACCTAACCAGAACTCCTGATTGTCACAGAAACTCAACTTGCACTGGTTTAAGCAGAAATGGAATGCTTTCTCCAGTGGAGAATCTGCACCCCTGGCTCCAGATGTTTACATGATGCTGTCAGCTTGCTTGGGGGCCTTCCTTATTTCTCTGGTCAGTTCTCTTCTCTTGGCAGTTTCCCTCTCTCCCTTGGAGACTGACAGGTCTCCTTTTTTAAATTTTTTTAGGTTTACTTTTTTCATTTTATGTATACGAATGTTTTGCCTGCACGTATGTCTGTGCCTGGTTCCAGCAGAGGTCGGGGGTCAGGGGCTCAGATCCTCCTGAACTGTAGCCATGGATAGTTGTGAGCCTCCAAGTGGATGATGGGAATTGAACCCAGGTCCTCTGCAAGAGCAACAAGTGATCTTGACCTTTGAGCTCTCTCTACAGTCCAGTTGTTTCATTCTTAAGTCATTTCTAGATGAGGCCCGGAGTTGGAAAGGTAAGTATGTAGACAAGTCCTCTTAGCAACCAAGGAGTACTGGATCAATTGCTTTCAAACTGTTGATTCACCAGTTAAGACTGCCTGGGTATTGGGCTTAAGCCAATAGAAAGTCTTTATTATTCAGCAGGCAACTAAACTCTGGGTGTTCAGGATCCCAGTATAGCCCCAATCCTTTCTCAGGGTGAGCATTTAAACACAAAAACCATGTCCTAGGTTGACATACTTCAGTTAACAAGAACAGTTAGCCAGAAGCAGAACTACAGAAACCAAAAAGCAAGCTTAGTACATTTAGAGACCTTCTTAGAAGTATAGCCCCAGCACTTGGGAGGCAGAGGCAGGCGGATCTCTGAGTTTGAGGCCCTCTGGTCTGCAGAGAGAGTTCCAGGATAGCCAGGGCTACATAGAGAAAAATCTGTCTTGAAGAACAAACAAACAAAATCTTGACCCAACGTTAACTTGTTAGCTTTCTTTCATTAAACTGGGGGTAACCACCACAGCTCTTAGACAGGTGGGCTATCCTGTGGCTATAGGATCAAATCATTTGGACAGATACATCACAGGACATTTTTATGCCCCCAAACTTTGGGTTAAAAGTTAAGTCTTTTGTTTCGAGGACAAACAGATGAAAAGGTTTTGAGACTTGTGGGTATTCCAAAGCTGGAGCCAAAGTCAGAGCTGTTTTTTTGTTTTTGTTTGTTTGTTTGGTTGGTTTTTCGAGACAGCGTTTCTCTGTATAGTCCTGGCTGTCCTGGAACTCACTCTGTAGACCAGGCTGGCCTCGAACTCAGAAATCCACCTGTCTCTGCCTCCCAAGTGCTGGGATTAAAGGCGTGTGCCACCACCGCTCGGCCGTGTCAGAGCTGTTTTTAAAGCCTCAAGTACGTTTTGTTAAGTCTCAGTCCAGATGAGGGGCTCAGTGCCACGCTTTGTGCTGATGTATAGAGGCCTTGTTACTTCCACAAACTAGTATCTAGAGGCAACAATATCCAGCCACACCTAGGAACTCTTGAACCTGTCTCTTGGTCTTTGGAGTTGGGATCTGAAGGATGACGGCAATCCTACTCCAAGACAGGCTCCTCCACTACCTCTCTTTATCTGGTAGCCAGGATAAGTAACCTTCTACAAAGTTGGCCTTTCTTTTTTTTTTTTTTAAAGAATTATCTATTATCTTATGTATAAGAGTACACTATCTTCAAACACACCAGAAGAAGGCATGGGATGGTTGCTGAGAATTGAACTCAGGACCTCTGGAAGAGGAGCCAGTGCTCTTAACCGCTGAGCCATCTCTCCAGCTCAAAAGTTGGCTGTTCTTAGCTGACATTTTGTAGCCTGATGTCTGTAATTCTAGCTGCAGTCCCTTAGTGGTTTTTTTTTTTTTCTTTTTTGGTTTTTCAAGACAGGGTTTCTCTGTATAGCCCTGGCTGTCCTGGAACTCACTCTGTAGACCAGGCTGGCCTCGAACTCAGAAATCCGCCTGCCTCTGTCTCCCAAGTGCTGGGATTAAAGGCATGCGCCACCACCGCCCGGCTTTAGTGGCCCTTTTATAATCTGTTTTTCCAGGAAACCTTTGATGGAAGGACATTAGTCTGCATTTAGTGTCTTTAATCCTGGGGCAACCTGGGTCAGGTCTATGGCTTGCTTCAATCTCACACTGGGTCTGTCTATTTAAAAGCAAAGATGAGTTGACTCACCCTGGCTAACGGGCAGCTGAAGAACACATTTTGCAGGTCCAAGATGGTATATACCTGTTTCTCTGGAAGAATCAGACTCATGAGAATCAGAGGTTCCAGGTTCCTTTATCAGTAGGAGAGGCCTATTCCATGGTGACTGGTAGAGCACCAAAATGCCTGTCTCTTTAAGCTGGGCAATACGGACTGCAGTTTCCCCTTTGTTTCCAGGATCATGGGGTATTGTTTAATATGGAAGGACACAGATGAACTGGTTAGTTGAACAATTATAGGAGCTTGATATTGGGCAAGTCCTGGGGAGCTGTTTTCTACCCATACTGCCCGGGGCATCATTGTTGTCAGTCTGAGAGATAGTCTAATTGTATCTTTTGATTGAAGGCAGAACTTACAGCTAGGAGATATTTTCTTCTGGCAGAGGGTAAGACACCAAAATTTTACTTCATGTCTGTAAGTCTGTGTCTCATCATCAGAGAAGGTGACCTGGCTTTCAGTTGCTGGGAACTGGTCTGGTGCTGTGTATACAAATGCTAAATTCTGAACCCCAAGATCTGGTTGTCCACAACAAGGAGATTCTCACGTAGGTTAGCCTTGTGTTCCACCCGAGTGTAATCGGGAGCTGTCTCACCGGAAGCTCGACCCCTCTGGTTCCCTTCCCCATCAGCCATTTAGCTCTCTCCAGCTGCCACCCTACCTATCTTTGCACTTGTGCTGCTCTTGGGAGAAGCCATTGTTTGGGAATAGACATGGTGTTCAAAGGCCAAAGCCTGACTGCTAATCTCTGATGTTTTAAGCACCTTCCAGCTATTTCAGACAACTGAAACCTATTTATACCTTTCAGTTTTTCTAACTTTTCTAACTCTTAAATTTTTCTGGGGCCGACTGGATGACAAAGGAAATCGTTTTAGCAGCTGTCTTTAATCCCTTTTTAAAAAACCTCGAAGAAAAAAATTTAAAGTCTCCCTCCCTGGTCAGTGTTGGACAGAAGGGAAAATCTGTTCTGTCTGCCACTGTATTGTCTGGCATTGGTCTCCCTGCCTCACCCAGGGATTTTTTTTTTTCCTTAAATGGATCATTGGTTTAAAAGATGACATAAACCATAAAATAAAAAGAAATGGAACTTTCTCTTTTCCTTTGGGCTCAGCCCAGGGAAACTTTCCCCCTTCCCCAGAGAAAGAAATGGAACTTTCTCTTTTCCTTTGGGCTCAGCCCAGGGAAACTTTCCCCCTTCCCCAGGGTTGTTTAAAGCAGCCATGAAGTGAAGCAGAGAGAATGCTCACTTGGGGGAACTACTTCTCCCTCCCTCTGTGCATTTTGCCTAGATGGCAGGGGTCCCCAGTGAGAGGCCTTGCTCCTCCCTGCCCCCACACAGGGGCCATCTTTGACAGTGAGCAGGAGTCAACCAACAAAACAAGCAAGCACTCCTGCTCCTAAAGTGTTATGTTCCCCAACAGGAGTGGGCAAAGGTCTTAAGCTGGGTTCTGGGAGGGTCTCTCACTAGAGAAAGCCACTGGGCAATACAGGGAAACAAAACTGACAGAAACACATAGAAACACACATGCGCGTGCACACACGTGTGCATGCGCACACACACATACAGGGAAAAAAAAAAAAAAAACAAGGGTGGTTGCCAAACATTCATACACAAACAAGACAGATCCACATGGATCCAGCCACATACCTGTCCTTGGTGGCCAAACAGAAGGCACCTTAACCAGATTTACCATTACCTCTGCAGGTGGCAGACCAGATGACTTTCTAATTTCAGGGTGGAGGTGTCAGACCCCTCTAAAATGTTAGGCAGTGATTGATCAAAGGGAGCCCTGGGAACCTTCAGGTTACACATATCCTAGGAGTCCTCTTACTACTGCGTTCTTCCTTGCTTCAAGAGGCTCTGAGACTCTCGAGGCACTGAGATGCTCCGTGTCTTGAAGTCTGGTCTCTGGCATCTCTAGTGGTCTCCAGAAATGTTGCGGGGTCTTATTTACCAGAGAAGACTGTTCCGACATAGGTTTAAGCCAATAGAAAGTCTTTATCAGCCAGCCAGTGACTACATTGGGTGCTCAGGATCCCAGTGTAGCCATGAGCATTTCTCAGGGTGAGCTTTTAAGCACAAAAATCATGTCCTCGGTTGACATACTTCAGTTAACAAGAACAGTTAGCTAGGAGTAGAACTACAGAAGTCAAAAAACCAAGGTTACTACCTTTAGAGACTTTCCCATAACTATAGACTTTGATGGACTAGGCCTTTGTTTTAGTTTTGCCAGAAGGTACTGTCTACATGCTGAGTTTTACAGCCTGAATGATATTTCTATCATGGAATCAGTTGTGCTAAGGTCTCAGGGCCTACTAAGGTCTAGGGCCCTGTTACAAACACCTGGGTACTTTTGAATGAATGAGCAATGCTTCCTCATAGAAAATCTACAGGTTATTTATTTGTCTGGTTTGTTTTCATTGTTGGTAGTTTTGTTTTGTTATTTTTGAGACGGTTTCATTCAGCTCAGGCTAGCCTTAAACTCCTGATCCTCCTGCCTCCACATCTCAAATAGTGAGATTACTGGTACATGTGCCACCATGCCTAGTTTAGAGGCTGTCTTGCAAAGAACACATGCCTAGCAAATACAGACATAATCAGACTGCTCATGCATTGCCAAGCCCCATACTAGATCCCCGAGTCCACAGGCAGTGGTGGCACACACCTTTAATCCCAGCACTTGGGAGGCAGAGGCAGGAGCATTTCTGAGTTCGAGGCCAGCCTGGTCTATAGAGTGAGTTTCAGGACAGCCAAGGCTATACAGAGAAACCCTGTCTCAAAAACAAAAACAAACAAAAAACAAAAAACAAAAAAAAGAAAAGAAAAAGGAAAGAAAGGAAGGAAGGAAGGAAGGAAGGAAGGAAGAGAGAGAGAAAAGAAAAAGGAGAAAAATCCAAAACCACAATCCTAGCGTCATACTTTCTATAGGCAAGAAGGAGAAATGGAGTATGGCATAGGCAGAGCTACTTGCCTTGAGAGATGTGGGCAGCAGGTTATATCAGAGGGAGATGAAGTTATTCTATGTGAACATAGGGTGGGGAACTACAGAGCCGAGGGAGGGTTTGGGGTCATAGGACCTGGAAGCTCTTTTGATGAGCCCTGCAGTACAGGATTCTGGATGGGAATTAGTAGCATAGTCCTGAGACACCGTCCAAGAGGGTTTGGCAGAAGCAGAGGGGTGGATTAGACCAGAACCCAGGAAAGAGACAGCTGTGACACTTCCAAGTTTGGGTGTCTGGGCCATTCACTGGTCTTTTGATCATCCATAGACGAGTCCATCCCCCCGTTTTGTTATTTATCTTTTTTACTTTGTTTGTTTGTTTTTTGTTTTTTATTTTTTGTTTTTCGAGACAGGGTTTCTCTGTATAGCCCTGGATGTCCTGGAACTCACTCTGTAGACCAGGCTGGCCTCGAACTCAGAAATCCGGCTGTCTCTGCCTCCCAAGTGCTGGGATTAAAGGTGTGTGCCACCACCGCTCGGCTTTTTTTTTTTTTTTTTAATTTTATTTTATGTAAGTACACTGTAGCTGTCTTCAGACACCCCACAAGAGGGCATCAGATATCATTACAGATGGTTGTGAGCCACCATGTGGTTGCTGGGATTTGAACTCATGACCTCTGGAAGAGCAGTCAGTGCTCTTAACCTCTGAGCCATCTCACCAGCCCTTATCTTTTTTAGATTGACTTATTTTTATTTTATGTGTATGGATGTTTTGCCTGAATGCATGAATGTGTGCCGTATGCATGTGTGATACCTGTAGAGGCCAGAAGAAGGAGCCAGATTCCCTGGAACTAGAATTATGGATGGTTGTAAGTTGTGAATGTGGGGGCTAGGAACCAAGCCCTGGTCCTTGCATGGTCAAGGACCTTGTGAGAGCAGCAAGTACTCTTAACATTGAAACCTTCTCTCTCACACCAAACCCCATTAGGCGTGTCCTAATGTCCGTAGCTAGACTCCACAGTCGGGCCCTTCTGCATTAGACCCTCTGCCCTGAGGCTCTGGTTTTCCGAGTTCTCTCTTTTCTTTCTTCTTCCCGTATTCCTTCTATTTTATCTCTAGCACTCTTTCTTGTAACTTTAACAGCTAAGGGGCTCTAATCCCAAAGAAAACTGTTTTATTATAGCTTTTATTTGGGTTTTTGTTTGCTTTATTGAGACCAGGTCTTGTGTTGCCCAGATGGCCTCAAACAATTAATCCTCCTGTCTCATCTTCTCAAGTGCATGAGATTACTAGCATGAGTTAACAGGTGCAACTTTTATTCGTTTTACTATCAAAGGTAAGAAACGTATTAAAAGGAAACACCCTCCTAAGCACACTGTGTGTTGTAGTTATCAACCGCCTTTTAAAATCCTATCTTGTACATTTTAATTACTGATTTAACCACATGTTATAATGGGCATTTAAGGATAAAAAATAAGTATATATGTGTAAAATGGCAAAAGGCCAGTACAGACTCTAGCTGGTTGTCCCCCAGCTCAACACTACCTCTGAGCAGACAGATGGCCCAATGTTATTTGTTTGCTTGCTTGATACAGGGTCTAATGCCTACCAGGCTGGCCTCCAACTCTTTGTGTAGGAGAGGGTGACCTCAGTTCTACTCTTTGTTTGCATCAGTTAAGAGCTGGTAAGGGGGGCTGGAGGGATGGCTCAGCGGTTAGGAGCACTGGCTGTTCTTCCTAGAGGTCCTGAGTTCAATTCCCAGCAACCACATGGTGGCTCAGAACCATCTGTAATTCGAACTGATGCCCTCTTCTGGTGTGTCTGAAGATAGCTACAGTGTACTCATATAAATTAATTAATTAATTAATTAATTAATTTTTAAAAAGAGTTGAAAAGGGCTGGGAGTAAAGGTATTTGCCACCTTGCTTGGTTTATGGGGGCAGGAGAATCAAACCAGGGTCATATTTTTCCCCCGAAACTGGGAGCTTCGTTGTTGGCTAGAGTGGTTGGCCAGCAAACCCCAGGGACCTGTCTGTGTCTACCCCCCATTGTTGTGGTTCAGAACATGTCACTATACTGGCTTTTATGGGGGTTCTGGGGATAGGAATTTAGGTCCTCAGGCTTGCTTAGCAAGCACTTTATTAAAATAATAATAATTCCCTGGACTTATTTTTTGTTTTTATTCAAGTGTAGGAGGGGCTGCTGGGGATTGAACTCATTACTCTACCACTCAGCATCAGCACCAGGCCCACACTCTGCTGCTAAGCCACAGTCCTTTGCTCATCTTTGCTGACTGGGTATTCCTGTGTCTGAACTCTAGTTGCCTCAATGAAAACTGATAGGGGAGCCGGGCAGTGGTGGCGCACGCCTTTAATCCCAGCACTTGGGAGGCAGAGGTGGGTGGATTTCTGAGTTCGAGGCCAGCCTGGTCTACAGAGTGAGTTCCAGGACAGCCAAGGCTATACAGAGAAACCCTGTCTCGAAAAAACAAAGAACAAAAAAAAAAAAAAAGAAAGAAAGAAAGAAAAAGAAAACTGATAGAGGGAATTAGCTCCACCTTCTAGGAACCTTGAGAAGGTAAAACTTGACCATGAAGATAAAAACACATATCACTGCCTCCAACCATATGGCAGTTAACCTGTGTGAGAACAATGGAGTCCCTAGTCCCTAGGAGGTTTAAGCCCAGGTAGGACCTGATGACCCTGGATGGCTCCGAGAGACCCTGGATGGCTATTTGAAGTTCTTCCTCGTTGAATTTCAGTAGCAAGGTCAGGTGGCACTACCTCTAGTACATGAGTCACTTAAGAAGAGCTCTGGCTTTCCTAGAACGCAAGTGACAAACACCTTGCCTTGGGTCAAGACGAAGTCCTGGCCAGGCAGCTGTCTTTGGTTTCAGAGAAAGCAAGAAAATAATCAGAAATAGGATAGACCTTCATCAGATAGTCTATCAGTCTGATAGACTGCCATCAGATGCTCCAGGAACTTACAGACTGAAGTCTCGAGCTACAGTCCTGCCTGCCTCTCCAAAGCCTTGAATCCTCCAACTAAATCTCAGCGATCATAAAGTCTACCGCAGGGGCAGTTAAGTTAAATCACTGGCTTAACATAAAGCAACTAGTGCTTGTCGGCAGATCTGGTGATGTGTGCAGAGCAGACAGGGGCTATTCCCTGTCCTCTGGGTTCTCTAGGGCTGGGTGTGTGATGCAGGAAGACCCCCAGAGTCAGCAGGAAAGACAGCTTTAAGTATTCTTTCCCCCCCCCAGACCTCCTGGTGAGAGGAAGACACAGAGAAAGAATGGGTTCCCCATTTAGACCTTAGCTTTTCCGCATAATATTTTGGCGTTACTCATCGGGGAGCAGGTGAGGTGGCAGAGAAATACTACAAAAGCAAGGAGAAATCTTCCACTCTCTCCCTACCAAAGAAAGGATGCCTGGCATCATTTGCAGAAGCAAAAGGTACATAGATGGGAAACGAGGACCTTAGACGTTAGAGGTAAATCTATCTTAGAAGATACATAAGTGGGCTCCAGATGGCTCATTTTCCCAGAGACCTTCGGGGCCAAGGCCTCTCTCTTCACAGGTGTTTACATCACAGCAACCCATTGTAACAGCCCGTTCTGTACCACGTTTGAGGGCCACTTTGTCCCAGCCCTAGCTGCTGCTCCAGCCTGCAGGTCAGGGTCTAGCAAGAGGGAGGGTGGAGATAGAAGGGCAAGAAACTCAAAGAATGGAGACAAGACAGAAAGTCTGTTCAAGTCCCATTTATTGAAAGGAAATCCTGGGTATATATAAGCACAAGCAGGAGATGCAGCTGAAGACACTTTACCACGGGTACCTTGCAGCTGGGGGCACTAAACAGCAAAACAAGATATGTGAGAAAAATAAGATGTTTATCAGCGTGTGCTCAGCTGTTGTAGGCTGTTGAAAAACAAGTCTCTTGTCAGGGTATATGGCTCGAGATAGCTACAAAGATGATAGCCACTTTCCACTAGGAGTCGGCTCCCAACAACCCATGAAGTTCAGTGTCTTCGCAGCTGGTCGTGGTAACAGGTGCCTATAATCCTAGCACTTGGGAGGCTGAGGCAAGAGATAGAGTTCGAACCCATGGGGATGGGGTTTGGTGAAGAAAGTGTTTGTGTAGCATGCATGAAGCCTGAGGTTTGATCCCCCGAACCTCACACACCAGGTATGGGGATCCGTGTCTGCCATCACATTTGGGAGGGGGATCAAAAGGTCACACAGTCAAGGTCATTCTCAACACACAGTAAATTTGAGGCCAAAGATTGACAGAAGGAATTAGAAGCTTAGAGAGATCAAATCACGTGTTCCAGGCTTTATTGTTCCCACCTGGCAGTTTGGGGACTGAAAGCCAGCCCTCTCTCCTCTTCCACCAGGAAAGCCTAGAGGTTCCTTCTTATTTGGAAAGCCAATGGCAAGGCTCAGCCCCCATCCTGGAGAGCTTTCTGCGAACCAGGCTAGCTCCCTTCTGGGGCTCTGACCAGTCTTCCTCCTGTGTTCCCAGGCTCCAGGAACCTCCAGGCTCCTCCCATGGATTTATGAGCAACACAAGCAGCTCTCTGGACCCTAGACAGCAGTGAGTACTCTCCACAGGGGAAGGGCCAGCAGCCTGCCATGGGCACACCTCTGCTCTGTCTCTCTGCTTCCCTACCTCCACACTGCCTCCCACTTCACTGGGCTCTTCTGAAACTCATGGCTCCCAGAGAACACCCTTGGTCTAGAGTCCTTCCATCCTAGCTTCAGCACCTTCTCTCCAGAGGTGATGGCAATGAGATTGTCTATTTTATTTCTCTCTCTCTCTCTCTCTCTCTCTCTCTCTCTCTCTCTCTCTCTCT
>NW_021604632.1:3838026-3849292 GCF_004785775.1 Grammomys surdaster
TCTCTCTCTCTCTCTCTCTCTCTCTCTCTCTCTCTCTCTCTCTCTCTGTCTGTGTGTGTGTGTGTGTGTGTGTGTGTGTGTGTGTGTGTGTGTTGAACTTGGGGCCCTGAGCATGCCAGGTAAGAGTTCTACCGTTGAGCTATGTCTCCAGCCCGTTGTGCTTGCTTCTTTTCTTGACTGAAAGTCTCAGGTAAGGTCGTAGACTTGCCTCAGCACTTGTAGCCGAGGATGACTGAACCTTTGAACCTTTGATCCTCCTCCCTTGTTTTCCATGTTCGAGGGGTCCTGCTGTGCAGTGTCATCTTTGGCTTGTGCTGTGCCTGAGATGCAGGGCTTACTAAGCTACTCGGTCCCCTCACCCCAATTCTTTGTGTGGAGGGGTGGGTGGGATGCAGGTGTGGGTATCTATATATGTGGAGGTCAAAGGACAAGGACAATTTTTGGGAATGGGCTCTGTCCTTCGACCGTGTGTTTTTCAGGAATTCAACCTTATCAGGCTTGGCAGCAAGTGCTTTACCTGCTGCGCCATCTCACCAAGCCCTGTTTATTTTTAATGACAAAAATCGTGCTGCTTGTTCATTAAAAAAAAAATCATACAGCACAGGAGCACACCGTACTGTAGAAAGTTCCAGTCTTCAACCGTGGGAATTCCTACACTCTCCTTCCCCTAAGCGTCCTTCAGTCGTCCCCCACAAATCCTGGAAGCCAGATGGTTGCGTTACCCTCCTTTAACAGATCAGTAAATAGAGTTTTAGTGAGATTACCTGGTCCTAAGATCACAGAGCAGGAAGTAACGAGGCAGGACCCTGAAAAACCCGGCAGATCAGAGATGGCCAATCACCTAGCAGTGACTCCGTAAGAGGGATTCTTAAGCGAAAGGAAAGAACTTTGTTTGAAAAATAGTATTTGCTAAACCAGGTGTGGTAACACATACCTGAAATACCGGCACTTAGGAGCCAGAGGCAGGAGGAGCAGAAGTTTAGGGTCTTTCTACAGCTACACATATAGTACAGCTTACACTGGGCAGAAGTTAGGCCTGCGTTCAGGTCACAGTTTCTACCTAACCCTGCCCCTCCTTTTTTAAATTTTTTTTTACAGGCCCTAGCTAGAGGCATGCGACTACCCCGCTTCTCCAGCACTGTCGTGCTTTCCCTCCTAATAGTACAGACTGGCATCCTGGTCTTCCTTGTCTCCCGGCAAGTGCCATCGTCCCCAGCAGGCCGTGGGGAGCATGTGCACGTGCTGGTGCTGTCCTCATGGCGCTCGGGCTCGTCTTTCGTGGGTCAGATCTTCAGCCAACACCCCGATGTCTTCTACCTGATGGAGCCAGCTTGGCACGTGTGGGATGCGTTGTCGCAGGGCAGTGCCCCCGCACTCCACATGGCCGTGCGCGACCTAGTCCGTTCTGTGTTCCTATGTGACATGGACGTGTTCGATGCCTACCTGCCCTGGCGCCGCAACATCTCGGATCTCTTCCAGTGGGCGGTGAGCCGCGCGTTGTGCTCACCTCCGGTCTGCGACGCCTTCGCTCGCGGCAACATCAGCAGCGAGGAGGTGTGTAAGCCTCTGTGTGCAAAGCGGCCCTTCAGCCTGGCTCAGGAAGCCTGCAGCTCCTACAGCCACGTAGTGCTCAAGGAGGTGCGCTTCTTTAACCTGCAAGTGCTCTACCCGCTGCTCAGCGACCCTGCGCTCAACTTGCGCATCGTGCACCTGGTGCGCGACCCGCGGGCCGTGCTGCGCTCCCGAGAGCAGACAGCCAAGGCACTGGCACGGGACAATGGCATCGTCCTGGGTACCAACGGCACGTGGGTGGAGGCGGACCCCCGGCTGCGTGTGGTCAGCGAGGTGTGCCGAAGCCACGTGCGCATCGCGGAGGTAGCATTGCAAAAGCCGCCGCCCTTCTTGCAAGATCGCTACCGCCTGGTGCGCTACGAAGATCTAGCCCGGGACCCACTCACCGTAATCCGTGAACTGTATGCTTTCACTGGCCTGGGTCTCACACCGCAGCTCCAGACTTGGATCCATAACATCACCCATGGCTCAGGGCCAGGCGCACGCCGTGAGGCCTTCAAGACCACATCCAGGGATGCGCTCAGTGTGTCCCAGGCCTGGCGCCACACGCTGCCCTTTGCCAAGATTCGCCGGGTCCAGGAGCTGTGCGCAGGTGCACTGCAGCTGCTGGGTTACCGGCCTGTGCACTCAGAGCTTGAGCAACGGGACCTCTCTCTGGACCTCCTGCTGCCAAGAGGCATGGACAGTTTCAAGTGGGCATCTTCTACAGATAAGCAACCGGAATCTTAGAATTTTAGTGGAGAGACCCAGCTCTGACATTTAGGGTCTATTGGTGTATTGTATGATAAGGGGCTTGGACAAAAGCAAGTGGCTGGGAGTGGTCTTGCCCTGTACTAGGAGAGGATGGAGTCCAAATCCCACATCTCTTTCTGTCCAGATGATAGTTTCCCTTTGGGTCCTTGAGGGTTTGGATTCCCATCAAGTAACTGTCGAATGGAAATTGAAAGCTCTGCCCGCTTCCTTTGGTCACAGAGGCAGCCAGACTCGTACTAAAGCGTTCCCTTTCTCCTTGATTTTCTTCCCTCTTTGGTCATACCATGCAATAGCAGGGGGTGGGCCCCCCGGGGGGGGGGGGGGGGGGGGGGCGGGGGGCAGGAGGGGCTGCCGTGGGCTGGCTCCTAAAAATCTGTGCGTCTGCCTCTCATCTCTCACCCTGACCTCTGCTCACCCCCATGCCCTAGTCTCGCAGTCCATCAACGACTTGGACAGTTATGTGTATGGTCAGGAAGGAACCAGAAAGGATGGCTCTGTGGTTTCCCCTTAGAGTCTCTGCCTGACCTTCTAGAAGGGAGCCCGGGCGTACACCCCCATGCCTGGGGAGGATGACATTTTAATGAACCTTTGATTTGTCCTGAGATGAAAGATCCTAATTACGGAAATAAACATCATAAATTCAACGTGATGCAGGGTGATCCAGACTAGAGCCTATCGCGTCTGAAAAGCATCTTAAGAAGTAAGAGAACTTGTTCAAGGTCACATTTTGGGAAAAATAAAGGGAGGAAATGGATTTGCTCTTTGCTCTGGGGCTGTAGTGGGTAATTTAGGTTTTCATAGATCTGTCGTCTTTTTTTTTTTTTTTTGGTTTATTGAGACAGGGTTTCTCTGTGTAGTTCTGGCTGTTCTGGAACTCACTCTGTAGACCAGGCTGGCCTCAAACTCAGAAATCCGCCTGTCTCTGCCTCCCAAGTGCTGGGATTAAAGGCGTGCGCCACCACCACCTAGCTAGATCTGTCTTCTATCAGCAATAATCCCTAGATATACTTTCCCCCTAGAAATACAGCTAGGGGAAACAGGAGATGCTAAGATACTAGGTCCAGAGCCGAGAATTCAGAGCATAACCTGGAGGAGCCTAGAAGAAGGCAGAGAAAGGAGAGAGCTGGGGAGGTCTGGGCAGCAAGCCAAACAGACAACAGTGTCCAGGAGGCCCGTAGGGGCAGGTCATGGGGTGCCTGGAACTCAGGCTTACTAAGAGCTTAGAAGAAAAAATGGCTTAAGGGTGGTTCTGCCATGCCTTCATCCTTCCAAGCAGAGTTAAGAGTACTTCCTGCAAACCACACCCAGCTCTGACGGCAAAGGGCTCACTTAAGGAATACTGGGTGTGCAGAAAGCTTAGTCTCAAACTCGGGAAACAAGAGCCAGCAAGTGTAGAGTAAATGTTTAAAGGAAGAGCGGGCTTCCTTCCTCAGGGGAGGACAAGGAAGTGGATTTGAGTCCACACACAAAGCACTGTAAATCACATGGGGGCATACACTGATCCAGGAACTCTAATTGTTGCCACAACATTGTCACCATCATGGGTGCTAGTTCCTGATTCTCAGCATAGGTATGGCCTTCAATAAGTGTTGGAACTTAGGACAAAGAATAGAATCTGAAGACTCTGAAGACTCATTTGGGGAGGACAGTTATGTAACCTAGGCTTTCTTCAAACTCATTATTTATCTAAGAACGACCTGGAATATGTGTGTGTGTGTTTGTGTACACACGCGCGCATGCCTTAGTTACTTCCTATTGCCATGATAAAACAACATGGCTAGGGCAACTTATAAAAGAAAGCATTTAATTTGGAGCTTGTGGTTTCAAAGGATTAGAGTCCATGGCCATCATGGCAGGAAGCATAGCAGCAGACATAGCTCTGGAACAGTAGCTAAGAACTCACATCCTGGGGGCTGGAGAGATGGCTCAGCGGTTAAGAGCACTGACTGCTCTTCCAGAGGTCCTGAGTTCAAATCCCAGCAACCACATGGTGGCTCACAACCATCCGTAATGAGATTGGATGCCCTCTTCTGGTGTGTCTGAAGACAGCTACAGTGTACTCATAAATAAATAAATAAATCTTAAAAAAAAAAAATCCTGAGAAAGAGAGAGCTAACTGGGAAATAAATGACTAGGGTTTCTAGAACCTCAAAACCCAACCCTCCTCCAACAAGGCTACACCTTATCTTTACCAAATAGCTCCTTCAAGTATTTAAATACATGAGCTTCTGGGCCCATTCTCACTCAGACCACAATTCATGTGTGTGACGAGGGATGTGTGTATGTCAAAGCATGCAGTAGAGATCAAAGCACAACCTTGGGTGTCCTCTCTTTCCACATTTTTTAAATAACTTATTACTGTATGTATGATGTATGTGTGGGAACTCACAGGTGGAGGTCATAGGTCAACTTTGTAGGTTCCAGGGATCAAACTCAGATCACAAGCCTTTTGTGTCAAGTGCTTTTACTCCATGAACATTCAGCTGTCTCTTCAGCTCTGGTGTGTGTGTGTGTGTGTTGTATGTACTTGTTAGTGTAGGCCTGTACATGTGTTGTGAACTAACATGTAGGTACTAGGAATTGAACCCAGGTCCTCTGGAAGCCATCTCTCCATCTTCTTTAAAACAGAGTCTTGGTTTTTCCACTGAGCACACCAGACTGGCTAATCTGTGAGGTTTGGGGACTCTCCTGACTCCACCTCTTATTTCACTATAGCTTTTATGTGGGTGCTGGAGATTTGAACTCAGGTCCTCAGCACAGGCAAACACTTTTTATCACTAAGCTGTCTCCACAGCATAGCCTAGAACTTATGATCCTCCTGTTGCTGTGAAGTAGAGACCCAAAGACCACTCAACGTGACCAAAGTTTAAGTTGAGAGTCTGTGTTAAGCTGGCTGGTGACTGCCTGGTGAGACTCTTCTCACAGAACAGCCCGGAATGCATACTACAGGGAGCCCTCAAAGACAAGGAACACAGAAAAAACTACATCCTTGTTGGCAGTAGCAGCGGGGAGCAAGCAAACAGTTTAACAAGAACCAAGAACAAGAAGTTATCTGGGACATTTCCACCATGGGTTTCTAGAACAGGGTTGGGTGCTTTCCCAAGGGACTTTGCAGGGCAGGAGGCAGAAACCAAAGATGGCTTCAGCTGAGGCAAGGTGAAGAAACCTTCGCCCTGTTACACTGCCTCCACCTTCTGAGTGCTAGGATTAAAGGTTCTATGCTTCCATATCTGGTTTATGTGGTACTAGGGTTTCAGACATGCCGGGCAATTATGCTACCAACTGAGATGTACACCCCTCTTTCTTCTTCCAAGCTATAGGTCGGGCCACATAGAAATCTGTTTCTGCCCCTGCTGACAATATGAACATATTTAAAGCCCCAATTTTATCTATCAACCAATCAGTTAATCTATCTATCTATGTATCTATGTATGTATGTATGTATGTATGTATGTATGTATCTATCTATCTATCTATCTATCTATCTATCTATCTATCTATTTTTGATGTGGGGTCTTTCTACATAGCCTTGGCTGTCCTGGGTCTCACTACATAGACAAAGTTGGCTTCAGACTCAGAGATCTGCCTACCTTTGCTTTCGGAGTACTGGGATTAAAGACGACTAAACTCTAATTTTATTAATGGGCAGCTCAGAGAGTGACCTTCACCTACAAACATAACAAAATGCCTCAGACTGTGCCTGTGCCACCCTTCTCACAGCTGTTCAGAGAGAACAACTTAAAAGGGATGGAACAGGGCTGGAGAGACAGCTCCGAGTTTCTGAGATGTCGTTTTATTGCGACAGAAAGGTTACGGTGGAGCTGAGCAAATCACTTAATGATAACCAGGAAACAGAAAGGGGGCTACTTGTACCAAGGTACAGCCCCGTGAAGTGTTTGTGTGTTTCTTTCAGCTAGCTCCTACTTGTGACAACTTTCCAGTAATTCCATCATATTGGGAGTCATTGAAGCTATTCATTCATTAAGTCAGAGCCTTCATGGTCTAATGGTCTCGAATAAAGTCCTCACAGACACACCCAGAGGCGGTACTTTACTAATCCCCTAGATAATGCTCAACCCAGTCAAGTTGAGCATGAAGATCCCTCAACACAGACTGTGTAACTTATAAACAATAGGAAAGCAGCCTGGAGCAATGACTCAGTGGTTAAGACCAACTGCTGCTCTTCCAAAGAACCAGAGTTCAGTTTCAGCTCCCATGTTAGGTGGCCACCTGTAACTCCAGCAACAGGAGATCTGGCCTCCCTGGGCACCCACAATCCTGTGCATATACATATCATTAAAAGTAATATAAATCTGAAAAAGAAAATAAAAGACACAATCCGACACATACCACCCCCCCAAAAAAAAGAATATGACTTCCACAAAGACAGCAATTATAGTTCTGTGCTCAGCTTGTAGGAAGGGATAGAGGGATAGGGTAGCTCTCTGGAACCTATTTATTTTTGAGACCAGGGCTTGTTATGTATTAGAATAAAGCCCTAAAGTGGCCTGGAATTTACTATGTAGCTAAGTACAACAGGTTTGCCTCAAGCTATGGCCATCTTCCTAACCATGCCTCCTAAGTGCTGCTGCTGCTGCTGCTGCTGTTATTATTGGCCTTTTTTGAGGTCAGGGTTTCTATGTGTAGCCCTGGCTGTCTTGGAACTCATTCTGTGAGTTTGAGGCTAGCCTCAAACTCAGAGATCCACCTGCTTCTGCCTCCAGAGTGTTGGGATAAAGGCGTATACTACGACTGTTGGGCTCCCCAGTGCTGGTATTACAAGCCTGCACCACCACATCCAGCCTCAGGCTTGCTTCGTAAGGAGACCCTACCATTGTGAGGGCTTCAGCCTTTTTTTTTTGTTTGTTTGTTTTGTTTTGTTTTGTTTTGTTTTTTGGTTTTTTGAGACAGGGTTTCTCTGTGTAGTCCTGGCTGTCCTGGAACTCACTCTGTAGACCAGGCTGGCCTCGAACTCAGAAATCCGCCTGCCTCTGCCTCCCAAGTGCTGGGATTAAAGGTGTGCACCACCACTGCCCGGCGGGCTTCAGCCTTTTAGTCTGCCTAGTTGTCATTCTACAGTCTGCCTCCTAATGCCACCACCTTGGAAGTTAGAAGTTATTCTTTTTGTTTTTGTTTTTGTTTTTTTGTTTTGTTTTTTCGAGACAGGGTTTCTCTGTGTAGCCCTGGCTGTCCTGGAACTCAGAAATCCGCCTGCCTCTGCCTCCCAAGTGCTGGGATTAAAGGCGTGTGCCACCACCGCCTGGCTAGAATTTATTCTTGCTAGCTCTCTTTTCTCCTCAGTGTTGTCTGAGCTGGCCTCAAACTCTCAGTCCTTCTGCCTCTACTTCCTGATCTGGGTTAGAGATACATGCCACTATACCCAGCACAGGATCTAACATATGGATTTGAGGGTCCACAGCAGAAAGACTTGGTTTATATGACTCAATTCACAACTTGGTCTTTAACACTAATGGTCTCAGCAAGTGAACCATACTAAGGATCAGAGTAGACCAATGCAAAGGACCTCACCAGGTTTAGAAAGCAATATCATGTGACCTTGACTATGACATGGTCCCTTGAGGTTTGAGAGTCACCCAAGCACTTGTCTGCAAATATCTCAAAAACCAAAATGGCAGTATAGTGGGCTGTTGCAGTCCCTCTGCCTTATCCCTTTGCTGCCTGCATATTCCTCCCTAGTCTGCCTTCCTGCCTTGTGCTGATCATTGCAGATCAAAATAATTAGCTTCACTGGGCAGTGGTGGTGCATGCCTTTAATCCCAGCACTTGAGAGGCAGAGGCAGGTGGATTTCTGAGTTCGAGGCCAGCCTGGTCTACAGAGTGAGATCCAGGACAGCCAGGACTACACAGAGAAACCCTGTCTCGAAAAATCTAAAATAATAATAATCAGCTTCATCCCTTTTCTAAAGGAGACCACAGTCAAATGAGAGGGTCAGCCTAGGAACAGACCATCCCAGTTACTATGGTGTGTGCAGGCATAGCAAGATGAAGCAACTGCTTAGGATGCCAGAGCTAAGAATGAGAAGATTCTGGTCTTTATTGGGATCCAGGAATCTGGTATAGGGCTCAGCACCTCACCTGACAGTGGCAACCTGACAGTGGCAACCTATGAGTTTCCTTTGGCTCAAGTCACGTGTTCTATTGATAGCATGATGAATAGCATATTCTATTTTATATACATTGCTATATGATTCATTCTTTTTTTTCTCTCTGATTCTGGAGGTGCTGGGGCAGCTGGCTGACAGCGGCTTAGCTTTCTGCGTGTAGAGCATCACAGGCAAGCCTTGGGGTGAATCCTGGACTCTCGTACATTGGGCACTCAGAACAGGGCTCGGAGTGAGTCTCCTGGCCCAGTAGGTTTCAAACAACCCTCAAAATCAACCCAGATGGGGTTCAGGACAAAAGTCGGAGGTGTGGTGGCTGACTGGGAACAGCAAAGACAAATCTGAGAACCCAGAAATGATTATTTTGTCACTCTGCCAAAGTGTAGTCATCACTGAACACTGCCCAGCCTTGATTGATTGGCAGTGCCCTGTCAAGTTATCAATGACCCCACTCACACTCTGTAACATGACTATATAGTATCTGCTACTAAGAAGATGTGCCTTTCTCCCTCTACCCCTCCCCCACCATCTCCCCACCCCCTGTCTCCCCATCCTCCCTTGTTGAATCTGGGCTATTGCTTTGACTTGGTTTGGCTGGTATAGTATAGTCTAAGGGCCAGCACACCAATTCCTAGGCTAGACCTTGTAGAGAAGGTATCACAGGTTTTCAGCTGAGACTCTGCAGTAAAAAGATAGATCAAGCTGAGTGGGTTTTGTTTTTTTGTTTGTTTGTTTGTTGTTGTTGTTGTTTGAGACAGGGTTTCTCTGTATAGCCTGGGCTGTCCTGGAACTCACTCTGTAGACCAGGCCAAGCTGAGTGTTTTAACGCATGC
Source organism: Grammomys surdaster (assembly GCF_004785775.1). Classification (NCBI taxonomy): domain Eukaryota; kingdom Metazoa; phylum Chordata; class Mammalia; order Rodentia; family Muridae; genus Grammomys; species Grammomys surdaster. Next base: position 3,847,307 of record NW_021604632.1, read on the forward strand.
CTGTAATCTTGACACTTGGGAGGCTGAAGTTAGAGTTGTTTCAAATTTGATGCCAGCCTGGATTGCATAGTGAGTTTAAATCTAGCCTGGGCTATGTAGTGAGACTTAGCTAGCCGATAAACAAAAAGGCAGATTAACATGAAGGAAAAATTTACTAATGATTGCCTTGAAAAGTCACATAGGCGAAAAAGAGCAACTCAAAGCATCGTCTTACAACATTAGCTAGCATGTTTAAAAAGAATAGGTAGGGCCAGAGTATGGCGTGATGGTACAACACTTGTAGTCCACACAAGGTTCTAGGGTCTTTCCCCAGTACTCCCTCCCCACCACGCCACAGAAGAGCAAATTTGAAGAGCCAGCAGGGTAGGCTCAGTGGGTAAAAGGACTCGCCACACGAAAGCCTGGTGACCTAAGTTCCATCTCTGGATCCTCCAGTGGAAGGGGAGAACCAACTCTGGAAGATTGTCCTCTGGCCTCCACATGCTCCCTGTGGACACCCGCATGCACACACACTACCACTAATAATAAATATGATGGAAATCAGAAACAACAAGAGTGTTCATAGAGAAAAGAGAAAAAACAGAACTGAGAAAAAGAGTCTCAGGCTCACAAGGGCAGGGTACTGTGGAAGACAAATCTGTGACAGGAAATGAACGGGGTAGTGTTTGTTTGCAGATCTCCATGGTTCTATCATGGTTCATGCCTGGGATGCCAGCACTCTCAACTTCAAGACCTAGTGAGGTCCAGGCCAGCCTGAGCTATAGAGTCAGACCTCGTCTATAGGCAGAAATAGGTGGGGGTAAAGAAAGGTCTTTTGGTGTTTACTATTTCTTATGACTACATTTACTGGTTTGTTTTTGTTTATTTATTTGTGGGGCACGGAGTGTTGGGAAGACAGGTTTTTGGGGATCCCAGGATTGAATTCAGGTCGTCGGGCTTGCATGGCAAGCATTTTTGCCCTCTGAGCCACTTCTCTGGCCCAATGGCACACACTAGTTCTTTTCAGTGTTTACTCAAGGTCTTAAGCATGTAACCCTGAATGAACGGGAACTCCTGTGAAGACCAGACTCAACTGCCTTCGCCTCCCAAGTACTGGGATTAAAGGCCTGCCACCACACCTGGTGGTATTTGCTATTTCTTAATTGCCTTCAGCTCAAATGTAATGTTTACATTAGAAACCTCTTTTTATTTTATTTCATGGGTTTGTGTGAGTGCCTACATGTATGTGTACCTGGGTGACAGGTGTGGAAAATCCTTTTGCTTAACCCACACTTTATCACAGATCAACTTGTAAACAGGTGACAATTACTGATGTACCTAAATCAATGAGCGGCACTCTGCTCCCAGAGCCCCATGTTCAAAGGCACCTTGCTTCACCTGGAGTCATGCTAATATTGCCCTTGTTCTGTAGCATGTGTCTAGGATAGTGATTTTTAACCTGTGGGTATCCACCCCTTTGGGAGTTGCCTAAGACCATCAGAAAACCTTACAATTTGTAACAGTAGCAAAAGCACAGTTATGAAGTAGCAACAAAATAATTTTATGGTTGGGAGTCAACCATACTATGAGGAACTGAATAAAAATATTACAACAATAGGAAGGATGAGAATCACTGATCTAGGAGTTTGGCTAGTGAAAGGCTTAAATTACCTAGTAAGTAACTGGAGAGAGCACTGGCTGCTCTTGCAGAGGACCTGGGTTCAATTCCCAGCACCCACGTGGCAGCTCATAACTCTCTGTCACTCTAGCTTCAGGGGAACCGATGTCCTCTTCTAGGGTCCATAGGGACTCCACACACAGTACACATTCATGCAGGCAAAACATACACAGATAAAGTAAGAAAAAAATAAACGAATCTATGGGGGGAAATTGCAGGTCAGACGGCTGAGTATCTAAACACATTTGCTGTCGAGTTTGGTAAACTGAGTCTTCAGGATCCATGCTGTGGAAGAAGATAACCAATTCCTGAATGTTGTCCTCTGACTT
>NW_021604632.1:3854292-3860745 GCF_004785775.1 Grammomys surdaster
AAAAAAGGTAATAGAAGCCAGACATAGTTTGCACAGAAGGTTGCAAGCCAGACAAGACTACTCAGCAAGACTTCGTCACAAAACAAACAAACCAAAAAGGTAATAGAAGTTGTGGGAGTTTATTCCAAAGGAGAAGTGAGAGGATTGGATGACTAGGAAAGGCAAACATCAAAGGCTCAAAGTACAAAATATTGATGCTTTGCCTTCTAGGCCCTCCCACTTTGCTGTCAAACTGCCAGATTTTCATTTCTTTATAGGCAATCTACAGGTTCTCCCTGGAAGTCTTCTAGGGACCTTTGTGTAGTTCTTGGGATCAAACCCAGAGCTGCAGTCATATGAGACAAGGCATCTGTCGGAGCTATATCCCCAACACAACTTTTTTTTTTTTAACTTCTTTTCTTTGGGAGGGAGTTGAGCAACATCTGGGTGTTCCTTGGATACAGCACACTTATGGGAAAAAGCTGTTGGCATTGCTCACTTTATCATGTAAAAACAACAATCCTACAAAATCTAAAATGCTGACTAGGTGTCTAAATCTACTAAAAAAGCAGCTGCCTCAAAAGGTTTTAAAATTATTGATTTATTATATGTGTGTATTAGTCTGGATTCTCTAGAGGAAAAAAACTTACATTTATTAATGAATATGTTAAATTATTTATTGAATTATATATATATATATATATATATATATATATATATATATATGATTTATTAGAGTGGCTTACAGGCAGTGGTCCAGCTAATCCAGCAATGGCTGTTTACCAGTGGAAGGTCCAAGAATCCAGGAGTTGTTTAGTCCATGAGACTGGGTGACTCCACTGGTCTTCAGTATACACTGGAATCCCAAAATAGGTTCTAATGTTCTAATGCCAGTGTCTTAGTTAGGGTTTTACTACTGTGAAGAGACACCATGACCAAAGCAACTCTTATACAGGCAAACATTTCACTGGGGCTAGGTTAGAGTTTCAGAGGTTCAGTTCATTATCATCATGACAGGAAGCATGGCAGCTACCGTGCATGCTGGAGAAGGAGCTGAGAATCTTGATCTGAAGGCAGCGGAAAAGACTGTCTCTTCCGCACTAGGCGGAGCTTGAACACTAGGAGTCCTCAAAGCTTGCCTATCAGAGGATAGATTCACTTCCTCTAACAAGGCCACACCCAGTCCAACAAGGCCACACCCAGTCCAACAAGGCCACACCTCCTAATAAGTGCCACTTCCCATGGGCTAAGCATATTCAAACCAGTAGATGGTGTGGTTCAGATCAAAGGTGGATTTCCCACCTCAAAGGCCCAGATTATGGGTATTCCTACCTTAAATCCCGCACAAGTTTAGCCAGCCATTGGGGTTTTAGTTCATTCCAGACGTAGTCAAGTTTACACCCAGGGATAGCCATGGCAATATGTGTGTGGTAACCTGTACCATGGAGTGTGAAGGTCAAAGGACAACTTGCAGTTAGTTATGGGTTCTCTTTTACCATGTAGGCCCTTGAGATGGAACTCAGGTCATCAGGCTTGACAGCAGGTACCTTTACTTGCTGAGCCATTTTGCTGGCCTCAGAAGGTCTCTTCATTTCAGCTCCTAAAAGTTTCTACTTCGGCGACTTACAAAATTTGTGGTCCATTTTTAAAGTCTTATTTTTGCTTGTTGGTTGTTTAGAAATTGAACCTACAGTCTGTTTTGCTTTGTTTTGTATTTGCTTTGGTTTTGTTTTTGGCAGAGTTTCTCTGTGTAGCTCTGGCTGTCCTGGAACTCACTCTGTAGACCAGGCTGGCCTCTAACTTAGAAATCTGCCTACCTCTGCCTCCTTGAGTGCTAGGATTAAAGGCGTGCGCCACCACTGCCTAGCGAACCTACAATCTTTGACACGCTAAGCAACTGGGGTTGGAATCTAGGATACTGTGCAGCTAGGCTGGTTCTGTCAATTCATATTCAGCCCTACAGAGAAATTTGAGTAGGCTACCGGTCACCTCATATCTATTTGTTTATGTATTTATTTTTGGTGCTGTATCTTTGCCCACTATTTTTTTAAGTTATGTGAGTGTATGTGTATGCGAAGGTAAAGAGACAACCCATGGGAGTTGGTTCTCACCTTCCACCATGTGAGTCCTAGGGATGGAAGGCAAATGCCTCATGCTTGGAGGTAAGCGCCTCGCCTCTACCTGCTGAGCAATCTCACCGGACTTGTCCTACTTAAAGGTGGCACTAAAGTAAAGGACAGAGTCCAACACACCCAGACGGAGCAGGAGAGACTAGCCACTAGGGGCGCAACATGCCGAGGGTTTCTCTAATCGAACGCAGCGCCAGAGGGCGGGAACAACCGTTGCCCCGCCCCCTCCGTCTGCGGCGCCCTGTGATTGGAAGGAGAAACGATTACTATAGCAGCGCCGTTGGAGTGGGCGGGAGAAGAGGGCCGGCCAAAGGTGACGCCGTGGCTGCGGAGGTGCGGTGCTCCCCGGCGCTCCGGGCGGTGGATGGCGGCGGGATGGAGCGCGAGGGGAGCGGCGGCGGCGGATCAGCCGGGCTCCTGCAGCAGATCCTCAGCCTAAAGCTCGTGCCGCGGGTGGGCAACGGGACCCTGTGCCCTAACTCCACTTCGCTCTGCTCCTTCCCAGGTACGCCCCGCCCCGCGCCTGCGCACTGCGCACCTGTCGCCTGCCTCCCAGGGTGAGGCCAAGGCAGCCCTGGAATCGCACTTGGGGAGGAGGCTGTCCAGTCCTAGGGACTGCTCGTATACTTCCTCCGAGAGCATGTGTGCTGACCCTGTCCTCTGACTCTGACCTACACCCATCTCCCCACCAGCTTGTCTACGGAGGACTCACTTGCTCAAACCTGTTGATCGTTCCCCCACCCGCAACTTGAAGAACTTAAGACACAACTTCTAAATTGCTCTTAGCTCCTACGCGAGCTTCGCCGCCGCCTTTCTGCCAGTAGGGGCTTTTGAAGTTACAGTTACCCCGTAGAAGTGCTACAGTTCAGAAAGTTGTGGGGAAGAGAATGATCCCCTGGGATCATTAATAAAGGCCTTCAGGGGAGGGCATGATTATTTGCTTTGGATTTTTGAAGGCAACACGACAGAGGCGGGGGTGGGAGGGGGTAGGGGTATTAGGACACTGCAGCAAAGAAAAACTGGCCCAGTGACGTTGTAAAAGACGCCGGTTGGGATTGCTGACTGCAGCCTTAAGCCAGACACCTGTGAGTCTCATCTGCTGGGCAGCGACTGCCAGGCGCCTCTCGGTGGACACCTGGGACCTGCCTGTGTAGTAGCCGACAAGGTTATTATCTTTTTGTTTTGTGGCAGCTGAAGATGTTAGCTCGTGATCCTACCCACAAGGAGAGTCTGGAAGTTCAGATTGTTTCCAGAAGTATTAGTGTCACACCTGACAGTGATTACAAATAAATAAATATACATATAAATAAATCTAACAGTGATTACAAATAAACACACACAATCATTCTCGAGACCCTCTCCAAAAGATGAAGGGTTCATACTTCCCTAGGATTCAATCAGTCTATTCTTATTCATTTTCTTATTTCTCTCCTAACTATTTGGTATCTTTCCAAACCTGAGAACATGAAACATAGAATAACAAGTATCCATATGTTTAGGCTGGGTGGTAAAAGTCACCCGCCTGCTTAAAAGCTGAGGCTCATTAGGCAATTGTGAGACCATCAGAGGTAGAGTTAGACAAGCCAAGATGGCAGGCTGCTTTAGATTATAGGGCCACAGTTAGTTGTATATTTGGCTTGGGTTAATAGAAATCTCATTATGCAAAGCAAGACTATTCTGGTTCTTACTGTCTTGGTCACATCAATGCACTTGTGTGTACACATTTTAACTTCCTATAATGCAGAAGTCATGACACTTTATGATTCTTAAGGTCAAAACTTCTGAACCAGGGGTGTGTCCTGTCACAGTGCCCCCAAATCACACCACTTCTTAAATCTGTAACACAGATAAAGTGATGTTTATTTAAACAGGCTTTATTTAAATTTTTCTCCAGTTCACCAAATAGCTTTTTTTTTTTTAAAAAAAAATATTATTTTAAATATGTGCATGTGTTTGGTTGTGTGGACAGGAGTGTAGGTGCCCACCCAGGCCAGAGGCAGGGAGTTACAAGTGGCTGAGCTATCTGACCTGGTTGCTGGGAATCAAACTGGGGTCCTCTGCAAGAGTAGCAATCTTTCTTTCCCTCTGGCTTCTCCTTTGTGGCTTTTTTGTTTGTTTGTTTGTTTTGTTGAGACAGGGTTTCTCTGTGTAGCCCTGCCTGTCCTGGAACTCACTCTGTAGACCAGGCTGGCCTCGAACTCAGAAATCCACCTGCCTCTGCCTCCCAAGTGCTGGGATTAAAGGTGTGCGCCACCACTGCCCGGCTCCTTTGTGATTTTTTTTTTACTTTGTATCTGTTTTTGTTTGGCAAGAGAAAGAGTTGTTTTACTAATAAAGAGTAAGAAAAGAGTTTTACTGTGAGCTGAAAAAAGAGAGCCCGATCAGAAGTCCTGCTTAAGTCCAGATGCTAATGAAGAGTCAGACCTTGCTGGGTGTGGAGGCTCACAACCCTAACCTCAGCACTCTGGAGTCAGAAACAATCAGATGTCTGAGTATTGGAAGCCAGCCTGGTCCACAGAGCATGTTCCGGGCCAGCCCCAGCTACATAATAATAGAAGCAGACCCTGAATTCAGTTGGTCCTGGCTGTCTGGTCTCATTTACCCTGGACCAGCTCTTCAGTTTACTTCAGCTTTTTTGGTTTTTGTTTTGATACCTGGAACTCACGGGGAAGGAACTGAAGTCATGTCCTCTGGAAAAGCAGCAGCCGCTCCCAACTGCTGAGCCATCCGTCTCTCCAGACTCTCTCCCGAAAATGCTAATCTACATGATGTATTTAGGTTTTACTCCTGCTGAGGCTGTAAGGACCATTCCTTCATCAGGTTGCCCTTCTAGCCAATGTGGACTCCAGACCGGAAGTATAAACATGGATAGGATCACAATGTGCTAATCACAAGGCTAATGCAGAACAGATAGCCCTTGACCTCAAGCTGACCAGAGTGCATTGTAAACACACCCCCTCCCTGCAGTGTCTCTTCTTTATTTGGAATTCTGGTTATAATGGGTACCTGAAGTTTTCTCCCTGGTTTAAGACACTAAGGCCCTCTCACTAGGAATCTTATTCAGAATCCTGAGCCTGATTCCCTCTCTATTTTGGGCACACAGAAAAAAGGTTACTTGTATTTTATGCCATCTCACGGCAGATCATTGCCCTAAAATGTTCTGTGGTTTCTCTGCACTAAAAAGCTTTGAATTGATTTTTTTTTTTTAAATCTGCTTTGCAATTTATCCATCTAGGATTTTGCCAAATTCTCATTCTAACTTTATCAGAGCCCTTTTGCTGCCTCTTTGTGTTTGTTTGTTTGAGACAAGGTCTCATTATGGAGCTGAGGTGGCCAGAGAACCTGAGCCTTCCTGGTGCTAGTGCTGCAATTCTAGGCCTGCACCCCATGACTGGCTTTTAGTTGTCATTTGTAATAATCAGGAATGACATTCTCTATGTTCATTCTCTGAACATAGGGTTTCACTAAATTAACGTCAAATTAATCAAACCCAAGGATATTTTTAATGTGTTATTGCTGGAGTCAAGAATGGATGCAACTTGGACAAGTCAGTTACTCATTTACTGAATAAGTATTTACTGATTATGATGTACCTGTTTAAGTTTTTTTTTAATTTATTTATTTTATGTATATAAGTACACTGTCACTGTCTTCAGACATACTAAAAGGGGGCATCAGATCCCATTACAAATGGTTGTGAGCCATCATGTGGTTGCTGGGAATTGAACTCAGGACCTCTGGAAGAATAGTCAGTGCTCTTAACTGCAGAGCCATCTCTCCAGCCCTTAAGATTTATTTTTATTTATGTGTATGGGCATATATGTATAGATGCCCATAGGGAACAGAAGAGGGCATTGGATCTCTGGGAGCTGGAGTTACAGGTATTTGCCCCATGTGGGTTTTGGGATGTGAACTCTGGTTCTCTGCAAGAGTGGCAATGGCTCATAATTGCTGAGCCATCTCTCCAGTCCCGTTGTGTTGGGGTATCTGGTAGAAGGGCCTTGACAGACAAAGCAAAAGCCCTCCCATATGGACCATTCCATGGAGACATGGAGAAAAGGAAGGACACCATACCTGGGGGAGACAGGAGAGAGGGCAGAGTCAGTGGCAGGAGCGTGTCAAGGGATGGAGCGCTGTATTCCATGAAGTGATCAGGTACTGTGGCACATACCTGTAAACACAGCACTTTGTTGGCTGAGGTGGGACGGTTGTGAATTTGAGGCCAACCATCTTGGGCTCATGGCTAAATTTAAGGCCAGCCTTGGCTATTGTTTGAAAAAGAATGCCCCCACCCTCATGGGCTCATACCTTTGAATGCTTAGTCACTAGTTGGTGGAACTGTTTT
>NW_021604632.1:3860845-3874291 GCF_004785775.1 Grammomys surdaster
TTAACATGCTTCCAGTTAAATACTGTCTCTTTGAAGAGTTACCTTGGTCCTGGTGTCTCTTCACAGCAATAGAACAACGACCAAGACAAGTAGAATCAGCAGAGAGGTGTCAGGCCACAGTTGGTCATCCAGAGAATAAGTCATTGTTAGAGCCAAGGGGATAGTTAGCATCTGACGGATAGGAGACAGTTGGCAAGCAAGGAGCATTCTGATGACTGATGTAGACTAAGGGTCCAGGAGCGTCCTGGCAGCCTAGATCCAGCAGACAGTCACAGGAGTGGACAAAACTCTAGTCCTCAGGGGGACAGATGTGGTCTGCTTACAAACCCGCCTTTATAGAAGTTCACCCAGGAACAGGAGTTTACCCGGCTGTTTTGTCCTGGGACATAAGGTTGGGAAGAACCAGCTGAAAGGATTGTTTCTGGCTTGCCTGGCACTCCTTCCGTTCCTGTTTTTTAAGACTGGAGTTGGTCTTGGGACCAGGGTGACCCAGTTTGGGGGGTTAAAGGCAGAGAGCTGGTCGTCAGCAAGCCCTTTTGTTAATTCAGTACATCTGGAGGACACATAGCTCTCCACGGGACTCTGCTCTTCCATTGTCTGAAAGCTCTGTGTGTATGTGTATGTACGTGTATGTGTGTGTACGTGTATGTGTCTCGCTCAAGATTGAACCCAGGGCTTTGATACCACCAGGACCAGAGTTTGAATTTCCATTGCCGACATAAATGCTGTGTGAGCATGGTGGCCAATTTGTAGTCCTGGCCACTTGGGAGGCGAAGAAGGGTTCCTCAGAACAAGCTGGCTAGCTAGACTGGCTGAATTGGTAAGGTTTGCATTCAAGTGAGAGGCTCTGCCTCCAAATATGAGGAAGAGAGGCACCCAGTGACAAACTTTACCTCCACATGTGTGCCCATACACTTGTGATCATAAACACACAAACACACACAAACAGAGAGAGAGAGAGAGAGAGAGAGAGAGAGAGGGAGAGAGAGAGAGAGGTAGAAAAGAAAGCCCCCCACAGTCTTGGACTTCCCAGTTCACAGAACCTTGAGGCAAAAGATTGTGTTACAGCAGTAGAAACCCAACAATACAGCCGCCAAGGAAGCCCCAGCTGCTGCTGCGCTTGGTTTGAAGCAGTGAACAAGGACATGTTGAAAGACAAAGAAACATTTTTGGCAGTGTGTTGAGCCAGAGAAACAAAAGAACTCTACATTGATCAATAAATAGCTATTAAACAGTTGGCAAATTAAGGTGCAGTAGATTAAAAAGAAATCACTTAGGTTTTTTTTTTTAAGTGTTTTATAGATCCAAGTTTGTGATAGCTTTTAAAATCTCGTAATCATCCTGAGAGTATTTTTATAAACTACTCATTTAATGTAATAAAGCCTTCTTTCCCTCTGAAAGTGTTTTAAGTGGTACGATATGTGGGCATTGAAGTAGCTAACACAGATGGCTCGGGTGGTGGTGGGTAGGCGGGATTTGGGGTCTGGGGGGATTGGTGGGTGGTTCATGCCTGTGAGCCGCACTCCACAGCTCAGAATGGTGCCAGTAGGATCCTGGTAGCCTTCCTTGAGTAGGTGCTGTGCTTCAGGGAACTTAGCATGAGTGAGTGTCTGGGTGTTTGTTACAGCCAGGCTGCTGTGACAAAAGTCCACAGACTAGACCATTGAAACAGCTGGTTCTTGCTCAGTTCTGGAGGCTACAAGTCAGATCTGGGTACTAACCAGCAGTCAGGTTAAGGTGAGGACTTCCTTCCTGCCTCTCCTGGAGCTGCCTCCTTACTGTGTCTACAAGTCCTATAAATGAGTGTAACTAAGTCCTGCTGCATTTAAACAGCTGATAACCTGTGAGTGGAAGTTTTTGAACCCTTTAAAAACTCAGTAAAGCTTAGCATGGTGGCAGATGCCTGTAATACACAAGGGAGGCAGGAGGATCAGAGTTCAAGGCTAGCCTCAGGATACATACTGAGTTTGAGGCTATTCTGAGCCACATGATGAGACCCTATCTCCCAATAACAAAAACAAGGTTCTGGGAAGGAGGCTTATAGGTTAAGAGCACGCTCTCCTCTTGCAGAGGACCCAGGTTCAACTCCCAGCACCCACATGGTGGCTCACAACCATCTGCAACTCCAGTTCTAGGAGATCCAGTGTCCTCTTCTGATCTCCATGGGCACTATACATACATACATACATACATACATACATACATACATACACACATACATACATACATACATGCAAAACACATATACAATAAAATGATTAAATCTAATTAAAAAAGGTTTCTCCACCCAACTCTAAAAACCAAAACAAAAACTCCCACAGCAAAACCCACTAGATACAACTTCCTGCTGACAAGAACGGGAGCTGTGGATGCAGGGGCCGGGACTGGGCCCCTTGGCAGTGCCTCACTGGGAAAGCTGGTGACTCTACCTCCCCCTTTTCTCTCCCTTCACAGAGATGTGGTATGGCGTGTTCCTGTGGGCACTGATGTCTTCTGTGTTCTTTCATGTCCCTGCTGGACTGCTGGCCCTCTTCACCCTCAGACATCACAAATATGGTAGGTTCATGTCTGTAAGCATCCTGTTGATGGGCATCGTGGGACCAATTACTGCTGGAATCTTGACAAGTATGTTAGACATTAAAATACCAGTCAAAAACTTGTAATGTGGCTAGTCACCTAGTTTTAGGACTCATTTTAGAAATGGGGGGTGGGGGTGGGAGCCCTGGGAATTTAGCTTGGTAGAAGAAGGCTTGCTTAACAAGCACAAAGCCCTGGGTTTGGTTTCTAGCAATGGGAGGGGGGGAAATGTGTGTGTGTGTGTGTGTGTATGTGTGTGTATTGCATGTGTTTTCATGTGCACACATGCACACACACAATGAGTTTTAAAGAGTTAGCTTTTAAGTATGGCTCTTATTTTTTAATGTGTTCCTTTATTGGGTTTTATTTTGTTTTTTTTTGTTAAACTCTCAAGCTCCTTGCCTGGCCAATCTCTTTGGCTTTCCAAGTCAGATTTGAAATGTTTTGTGATGGGCCACTAGTACAATAAAAGTATTTCCCCACGGATATCTCAGCACCTCTCTGATCCCATTTCCCCTTGACCTGGGCTTTGCAGAATGGTTCACTGATTGCTTCTACTTTTCGGGTATGTCTCCTTTAGGGATGGAGAATAAATCTGTTTAGGAAGATAATTGAGGGCTAGGCATACAAAGTGGAAAAGCTGACGTAGCATGTGTGAGGCCTAGATTTGACTCCAACACTGTACACAAAGGAAGTAAAGTGTCTGATTTGTGTTTTTCTATCTTCTATGTTCCCCGACCCCAGACTTCCTGACTAGAGACTGGAGTAACATGAAAATTACAAACTATTTTTAAACCCGCTTCTTTCTTTTGTCTTTGTTTTGTTTCATGTCCCTGACACAACTAGAGGAATGAAAAATGATAAATCATTTTTAAATGTATACTTACACAGAAGCATGTGTGTTTATTTTCTAGAAATACAAACTTAAAATGAAAATAAAAATCATACTGTGCATTAGTAGACACAGGTTGTATTAAAAATTATTATTTTTATGTACATTGGTGTTTGGCCTGCATGTATGTCTGTGTGAGGGTGTCTAATATTGGAATTGCGAGCTCCCTTGTGGGTACTGGGAATTGAACCCAGGTCCACTGGAAGAGCAGGCACTGCTCTTAACCACTGAGCCACCTCTCCAGTCCCAGCTATTTTTAAATACGTATTCTATATAATATATTTATATTGTATAAATATATAAATATATAAATATATAATATTAAAAATATGTTTATATTGTACAAAATATAATATATATAAAATCATAAATGTATTTATAAAACATAGGAATGTAACATTCCTAATTTGTCACTTATTTATTTTTACTGTAAATTTAAACCCTGAGTTTTGAGCAGAAATGCCCATTTGGAGCCCGGGCTATACAGAGAAACCCTGTCTCAAAAAACAAAAAAAAAAAAAAAAAAAAAGAAATAACCATTTGGTCTCTTTGATTGGCTTTCTTTCTCTCTTTTCCTTCCTTCCCTCACCCACCCCTTTCTTTCTTTTGATACTGTAGCTTTGTTTCTGTGTTCTGTGTCACTAAATGCTGCAGTATCCACACAGAATTCCTGGTCCCCGAGTCAGTAAAGCAGGGGTGGAAGTACCCAACCACACCCTTGAGTGCTGAGGGATGAGAGGTCTGCATGCCAAGGGCCTGGCGCCATAGTTGGCACACAGTAGTTGGGCACATACTCATTCTGTTCCAAGGCCTTCCGGTAGTGTTTCCTTTTCCCGCTCTCTGGGTTTTCCTTTCTTTCCTCCTCATCCATATCTCGTGAGGGCCCAGGTCAGGTTCCTCAGGCTTCTTTCTTTTCTTTAAGAAAGCTCAGTTACAGAGACCCCATGAGACTTGGGCTCTGACACCTCGGTGACATTGATGGCCACCGGAGGCAAAGTCAAATATCTAACACTGTCTGCTTGTCGAAACACATTAATACTGTCTCATGTCACAGTTTAAGAGTGTGCAGTCTTCCTTTATTTTGAGGTGCTGAGAGTGGAACCCACAGCCTTGTACATCCCAAGCACGTGCTTTGTCACTGAGCCACACCCTCTATTTACTTGTTGTAGTTGGATTGCGTTGACTGTGTTTCCTGAGTGTCTATGACTCTGAGAGGGATAGCTGGGTCAACACAGGTCTGGGTGTAGAAGATGAGATGGGGTGTCTGGGTTGGCGCCAGTGTTTCTGTGCTAGGCTCCCATTCTCCAGGAGGTCCTAGTGACTATAAGGAAGGGAAATAACAACCTGGGACACAGAAGGGACCCTGTGCTCTCTGTCCTGGTGTCCTTTGAAATCCCATGTGGATTTCTCCCTCCTCTCTTCCTTGAATGGAATCCTCCATGTCATAGCAAGTGGGGCTAGGATCTCCTGTGCCCTGGAGCCATTTCTTGATCTGTCTCAGTAGCTTGTCACCCATTGCCAAAAATGTTATTTGGTGACCGTAGGCATGGGGTCAGCTAGCAAGAGAGTGAGGGGAGATGCTGGACCAAGAGGGAACTGCTGTCTTGTCATCCAAACTGTCACTTCAGACCATTCAGTGACTATGAGATGCTCAAGCTAAGGGCGTCCAAATATAAATGCTGACTTGCGAACCTCATAGAGAAAGTTAGCTCCGTCACCAGAAAGGATAGAGAGCACGAAGCTTCTCATTCATAACTAAATAATTAAAAACTCTATCTCTGTACAGCAAATATTTTAAATCTTAGATTTTTTGTGATGTCATTCATCTCAGGTTTTGTTTACTAATTTACACCCTCCCTTTCTCATCACTTGACTTTGAACCAGGTGCAGCGATTGCCGGGGTTTACCGAGCAGCAGGGAAGGAGATGATCCCCTTCGAAGCACTCACCCTGGGCACCGGGCAGACGCTCTGTGTAGTGGTAGTCTCCTTTTTACGGGTCTTAGCTACTCTATAGCATACCTCTCTCACTGTGACGTCATCCCTGAGTTTTATAGACTCCTCAAAAGGAATGGACAGTGTCATGGTTTCTTCATTCCTCAAATGGGAGCCACTAGGAAGCCTGAGAGTATGAAGACCACCACAGCCTTTTCTTCTAGTTGAAGCTCCCGAAATTGAAGACCCTTGTGGACACCCATCATTCTCAGCCAAAACAAGCTCCCTGGCTTTTCTTCTCTTGTGGCAACCTAAGAAATTTTACCCATACACCCGTCACCTAAGCCAGCAATGCCTCGGAGTCTGCGTCCTTCCTTGGAAAAAAATGTATCATTGCTGTTTCCCAGCAACCGGTGGGTGGAGAATGCTGCTTGATTTCAAGGGGGCAGGCTGCTCAGTGCTGAGAGCTTAGTGTCCTGGCAGTAAAGCCAAGCTGGTTTGAGTTGGTTGAGAACAAACTAGTGGAACATCAGGAAGAAGAACTGAAGTAGAGTTCAAAGCAGTAGCTTTGGTTTCACTGTCAAAAGTAGGTGACCACTGAGAATGTGACATGTTATGGATAACTATCTTGACCTCTGATATATTTCAAGAGATGTGAATTTATCATTTGATCAAAATAAGCTAGCTAATTGAGTTTTGTTTTTTTTTTTTTTGGTTTGGTTTTATTGTTGTTGTTGTTGTTGTTTTGTTTTAAAGACATGAGGTCTTGCTTTGTTGCCCAGGCTGGTCCAAACTCCTGGGCTCAAGGCAACCACCTGCCTCAGCCTCCTGAGTATCTGGGACAATGGGCATCACTGTCATGCCTAATCGAGATTCTTTTCCCAAAGAATTTCCATGATACTTTTTCATCTTTAACACTATCCATAGACTTTCTTAAGTGGCTGGACTTGACCTTCAAAACGGGGTAGGTTAGGACACTCTTTGGACATTCAAGCACAGATAAGATACTTGCAGGATTCTGCTAGAGGTTTGGTGGTTTTCGTTGATTTGCTGAGTCTGTGCTTGTGCAATGTGCTGAAGGCGTTAGTGGGTATTGGTTTTCCTCATACTGTGTTTACCTAGCAATGGCTCCTCAGCCCCCTCTTGCAGTATTTGAGTATCCACTCCCAGAAAGTGCCTAACACTTCCTCTTCAGACATAACCCCTCTGGCCTGCTTATTTTTCTTCCAAGAGAATTTATATCCTTAGAGAGTAGTAGTAGTTTTTAACTCGGTTTTAGCTATTTTAATTTTTAACTCTACTGCCTAATTTTGCTTTTCCTTAAAAAGGCCTCCAGACTGTGACCTTCAGAAGGGAAAGGGGGTGCAGAACTTAAGCCCCTTTCATCAATTCAACAGTTTTGTATAAACTACAGTAAAATGCAACAGCCTTGTTGTTAACCTATTTTAAGAGTAGCTTCTGGTGATTAACTGACATTTTTAAAAGAACATTTTCATTGTGAGATTAAGGTTCACAACCTATGAGGAAATAAATTTATCTTAAAGCAATATGCTCTCAGCTTCTGGTTAACTACTAGCCAGGAGGGTCTGGCAAGATTGTTCAGCATGAAAGGTGGTTCTCCGGATCCACAGGGTGGTTGGAGAGAACCAGCTCCTGCCGTTGTCTCTGCTCTCCACATGCTGGTCACATGCACACGTAAATAAATAAATGTAATTAAAATTTCTTTTAATTAATCTCTCTGTGGGCACTTGCACCCATGTGCACATACTTCCTGTCCCCCACATACACATGATTTTTAAATCTGATAAAATAGCCAAGCGGATCAATTTGCCCAGTAATGGCTGCAGGGGAAACTGCAGGGATGGCTCCAAAAATAATTGGCTCTTTCCTTTTGACCACCACTTGTCAAAACTGTAGTGACAGTCAGATTTGGTGGGCAACTAAACTGCAAATAAACAGTTCTTCACATTCCCCAGCAAAAAGAACAACTCTTACTTCTGACAAAAGATTTCCATTTTCAGTCTGAGGGACTTTGGAAAACATCCTTTCAGCTGGAGAAACAGGAATATTATACTGGGCCCTGTGGGAGGTGATAGCACCCCTGGAAGGATGCCTTGTCTTACTAAGCATTCTTTGGGATGTAATTTTATACATATGGTGAATAGATGGTTGGCTGTTTCCCCTTAAAAAATAACTTATGAACATATTCATCCATGGTTAGAATGTTAGGTTATTTGTATTTACAACCAAGACACAAAAGTTAGGGTGTTTTTGTTTCCTTATGTTTCATCAGCTTTAAAAACAAAAACTTGAAATATAAGTAATGTAACTTCAAATTATTGAGTGTTTCATCTATCCCAATGTGTGTGAAGCCTTTTTTTTTTTTTTTAATTGGTTTTTCAAGACAGGGTTTCTCTGTGTATTAGCCTTGGCTGTCCTGGACCCACTTTGTGGATCAGGCTGGCCTCAAACTCACATTGATCCACCCGCCTCTGCCTCGCAAGTGCTGGGACTGTAAACAAATGCTATGGGATACCAAGCCGGGCTGTGTGAAGCATTCTTTTGTGGATAAATGTACACAGAGTCCAAAGACTGAGCTCTGGGGCTTGAAATGTTTTCAGGAAGAACCATTTGATTGATTGATAAAGAGTGCATTCCACTTGGATTTCCGTTTTGCTTCCTCCTCTTGTCTTACTTGCCGAGGTTTATGCCGAGCACATCACCTTGAGGAATTTCCTCCCTGTAAGGACTTCCTTGGAACCTGATTCCTATGTGTGTTATCTCCCCCTCTCATCCTCTTTTAAGTTCTGAGACAGGGAGGCAACCCCCAACCAAAAGCTGATCTCTCGATGCCTTAGTGGGATTTTGGGGTAAAAATGAAGTTCATGTGCAGAAGCACAGTGATCATGAGCAGACGCATCTTTGCAGCAAGACACCGCTTAGGAAATGCCGGGAGTCTTGAACAGCACTTCATGCAAGTAAAGACGTCCTTCCTGTGTCCTTTAGGTTTTTAAATTGTGTGTTGGCTTTTGATTCCAATGTCCTTTGTGACTGCCCTGGTTTCCCTTAAGTTACTGTGACAGTGTGGGACATGCCAACTTTCCCTGAGGAACTCTTTCCTGGAATGTGAAACCCCAGTGCCATTAATGGTCCGTGTGCAGAAGGTTTTGTGAACTTGTGTTTCCTTCTTGTGTACTGCGTAAGGCTGGTTATGACCAAAATCAGTTGAACTTTTTATATTCGGTTATTGCACTTAACTGCTATAGTCAAAATGATCAAATCTTTGTACATTAGAGATTTATTTAAATATTATTTTTCTACTGACATTTCTAATGCTAGTATAAATGTTTATTATCAATAAAGAATTACTTTGAATTCTTTGAGTTGAGATCGCATTTTTATTTGTTTTGTTTTGTTTTTAGATTTCATCTGAGGTAATGTCTTGCTATGTATCCTTGGCTAGCCTCTAACTCTTCACGAAGCCCAGGCTGGCCTTGAATTTGTGGCAGGCTTCCTGTCTCTGCCTCTGAGATACTGGGATTACAGGCGTACCACCATACTCAGCTCTGGAGTTGCTTTTTCTTTTTTCTTTCCCAACCCCCAACCCCACTACTACTGCTGCTACTATGACAACGACGACCACCACCTCCTCTTCTTCCTCCTCTTCTTCCTCCTCTTCTTCCTCCTCTTCTTCCTCCTCTTCTTCCTCTTCTTCTTAACTTTTGTTTTTTCTCTAATTATTTCTTGGTTTTTGGACAGGACCTACTAAGCAGCCATGGCTGGCCTGAAACTTGTTTAAGGCTGTTCTGGAAGTGTGATCTGCTGCCCCTAGCCTCCCAAGTACTGGAATTAAAGATATGTGCTACCATGCCTGGATTCCTTCCCCCTCCTTCCTCCCCCCGCCCCTTTTTATTTACTGGTGGGAGCATGGGCACGTGCTTGTCATGGCCTATAACTAGAGGTTAGAGGACAGCCATTTTTAACCACTGACCCATCTTGCCAACCCCTAGAATTATATTTCTATTGCAGTCTTTTATAATAAAATTCTACATGTTTAACTGTATTTCTTTTATGTTCAACTTTATAATAATTTAAAACTAAATTATTTTTCAGAAAACATGGTGAAACTGTGCCTAAAGTGAAGATCACTCATTAACTCTACTGATCAGGCCATTTGTTCATATCAAGAAGCTTCCTATGGGGCCTGGAAAGATGGCTCAGTGGATAAAGGGTTTGCTTTGCCAGCAGAGGACCAGAGCTCATATTCCCAGCACTCACAATAAAAGCTAAGCAGGCATGGGGACCTGCCTGTAATTCCAACACTCAGGAGGGATCCCTGAAGTTTCACCAAGAGACCCCCTCGCCTCACTAAGTAAATACAGTGTGTGGAAGACAACTAATGTTAACTTCTGCCGTCCATATGAATATATGCCTACACACACACTAGAACATGCATGTATACCGCACTTGTGAAAAAAAGCTTTTATATGATCCTATACTAGGATGGATGAGTAGTACACAGATGATTTACAATTTCAATGGTCTACTGGAAGAACTCCACAGATTTCTATAATGTCCTCAGTAACTAATATACCTCTCATGTTTTCAGCAAGTTTGGTCACTCAGTTTGGGGTAATTTATCATCTGTTCTTTGTCTTGTAAATTTTGGGGTTTGTTTGTTTTGTTGAGACAGGGTTTCTCTGTGTGGCCCTTGCTGTCCTGGAACTCACTCTGTAGTCCAGGCTGGCCTCGAATTCAGAAACCCACCTGCCTCTGCCTCCCAAGTGCTGGGATTAAAGGCATGCGCCACCATTGCCTGGCTAATTTTTGTTCGTTTTGAGGCAGAGGCTCACTATTTTCTCTGGCTGTCCTCAAATTCACTGTGTAGACCAGGCTAGTCTCAGGCTCAGAGATCCGCCTGCCTCTGCTGAGATTAAAGGTGTGTGCTACCACACGCAGATGTACAGTAAGCACACAAGTGTTGACTTACAGCTTGGTAATTTTGCACTTATGTGACTACTGGTCAAATCAAGAGACATGTTTCTGCCATCCTGGAAGGATACAGAGCATCATGTATGGACTGTCAGGTTTCAGCCAGACATCCCCATGCTTGTATGGACCTGAGATATAATGAAAAGAGCTTTTAGTTTCCATAACAGTGACAGCCCACACTTGAAAGTGGAGAGTGGAAGATAAAGACCTAGAGGTGCTTAATCATCACAGGCTGATCCCTTACATTATTGCTGAGACAACAGTGAGCCAAGCACCTTACAAGAATTAGAGGCTTATCACTGGTCTAACTGCATTGCCCCTGAGTAGAGGGACCCTTGTCGCCTGGCTCTAGCCTATTTTTGTCCTGCTAGATGATGTCCTCATGTTGCCATATTTAATCATTTTTTTAAAGAGAAGCTGAGACTCTAGACTGTTTGAAACCCATCCATTTTTAAGTGCTGACCCCTTTTTCTTTCTTTCTTTCTTTCTTTCTTTCTTTCTTTCTTTCTTCCTCTCTCTCTCTTCTTTCCTTCCTTCATCTTTCTCTCCCTCTCTCTTTCTTTCCTTTCTCTCTTTCTTTCTTTCTTTCTTTCTTTCTTTCTTTCTTTCTTTCTTTCTTTCTTTCTTTCTTTCTTTCTGACAGCTAGTATTTTATTCAGATAGCAGTCCTATTACACACGGTCCAAGAACAGAAATCAGAAGTTAAAGATTGGTCTTCAAACATCATAGCCAACAATGCCACATTTGCCTATGATGTCTCCGATATAAAACCACATCCACACCTCAGTGACCACCAAACCATTCACAGCTTCCTTAACTGTAAGGTGTTTGAAGCTACCAGTTTTAGCACTTTGAATTTTTTTTTCATGCTCTGAATAGCTGTAGGGATTTCACCAGGGGTTGGGGGAACCAGCTCAGCCTTGGCATAGTGCCAAAATGTGGCCAATTGAGGCTTCAAGTAAGTCACAACAGTGGCCACCATCAATAGTGCCTTCTCTGTGAAGTTGCAGATGAACTTGGCCATGATCTAAGGTGGAAAGTACGACTCCCTGAACCACCGGCTGAATATCACCCCTGGAAGCCCCTTCCCTTTTCTAATCTTTTTTATTTTTGTTGCTAGAACTCAAACCCAGAGCCTTGGACTCATACTACTAGCCTTGAGCTACACACTTGAGTATAGAACGCTCCTAGATGGACCAGTGCATGTTTTAGAGCTTTAGTGGACCTGCTAAGTATCACTTTACAAAAGCATCTGAAAGCCAGGGAGGTGGCTTAGTTGGTACAATGCTTGCTATGTAAGCATGAGGAACCAAATTCAGGTCTCCAGCATCCATGCAAATGCTGGGCAGGTGTGGAGCTCCCTCCGAGAAACCTTAGTGCTCAGGAGATGGAGAGGATTTCAGGGTAAGGTAGCTAGCTCTGGGTTCAAGTCAGAGAGACCCTGTGCAAAATAAGATAGTGAGATTGAAGAAGACATTCAATACCAGCCTCTGGTCTCAAGTATACACACACACACACACACACACACACACACATGTGTACACATGAACATGAGTATACATACATTTCCTCTCCCCTCAATAAATAGACAGGTATGGTGACTCAGGCCGTGATCTCAGCACTCTGAGCCTGAGGCAAGAGAATTGTTACAAGTTAGGCCGATGTGTGCTGCAGAGGTCCTTTCTAAAAAAAAAAAAGAAAGAAAGAAAGAAAAAAAAGGAAGAAGTTATTACTTGACACTGTGCAATAGTTGTCATACTGGTTGGGAATCTTAGTTGGGAATCTGACCTTCATGCAGTGTTAGGAGAAGTGGGGGAGGATTGCTGGCAAATTTCAACATTTCTTCTTTGGAGAGTCCCTGTGTGATGGGCTACACCCAGTTGGTCACAGGAGTGGGGGTGGGGGTGGGGTTTGTAATATTCAAGGAAAGTAAGACCAAGAATAGTGAAATTCGAAAGACTAGGTTTAAATTTTGCTAATAGTCTATTACTTTCAGATAAGAAAAGTCTGCTTTTAGGACCAGCAAAACGTCTCAGTGGATAAATTGCCTGATGACCTGAGTTCAACCCCTGGGACCTGCAAGGCAGGAGGAGAGAACAGAGCCCTGTAGATTGTCCTCTGATCCTGCATGTTCGTGATACAAGCACAGATAAGGGGGCACACACACCAAATACGTTTTAAACCCATTGGTGGCCACACATCTTTAATCTCAGCACTCCAGAGGCTGAGGTAGGTGGATTTCTGTGAGTTCCAGGGTAGCCCTGTCATAGTTCCAGGACAGCCAGGGCTACACAGAGAGACCATGTCTTAAAAAAACAAAAAACAAAAAACAAAAACAAAAAAACCCCTGAGCAAACAAAAAGTTTTAAAAAAGAAAAGTCTGTTTCCAGAAATCATAGGCCTAAAAGTAAGAACAAAAACTCTCTGATCCTAGAAGGATACAAGGTAGAGTCATGCTTCTTGTGGCTTAGGCGGTTTCCTTGGCTAGAACACCAGATGGACACAATAGTAGATAGACTAGACTTCACCAAAATTAAAAATTCATGTTCAAAAGGAATTACCAAGAAGTGCAAAGAGGCCTCAGAAGATTGGAGGAACTATTCTTTAGGCAGAAATATGGGGGACAGATACACAGAATGCAGAAAGTACTTACACTGTCAGAAAAACCAGTTGTAAAATAGGCAAAGATTCTGAGGAGACTTTGTGTGTGTGTGTATAAGAGAAAGACGGTCTCATTATGTAAACTGGACTGGCCTGGAACTCACTATGCAAACCAGGCTGGCCTTGGATTCAGAGATCTGTCTGCTGTGCTGGGGTTAAAGACATGTATTACCATACCTGACTAAAAAGGCTTTTTCTTTTTTTATTATTTTGTTGTTGTTGTTGTTTTTGTTTTGTTTTGTTTTGTTTTTTCCCAAGACAGGGTTTCTCTGTGTAGCCCTGGCTGTCCTGGAACTCACTCTGTAGACCAGGCTGGCCTCGAACTCAGAAATCCACTTGCCTCTGCCTCCCAAGTACTGGGATTAAAGGCATGTACCACCACTGCCCGGCT
>NW_021604632.1:3874391-3896888 GCF_004785775.1 Grammomys surdaster
AACTCACTCTGTAGACCAGGCTGGCCTCGAACTCAGAAATCCGCCTGTCTCTGCCTCCCAAGTGCTGGGATTAAAGGCGTGCGCCACCACCGCCCGGCCCGGCTTCTTTTCTTTTCTTTTCTTTTCTTTCCTTTTCTTTTCTTTTCTTTTCTTTTCTCTTCTTTTCTTTCTTTCTTTCTTTCTTTTTTTTAAAAAGAACGTAAACAATGAGCAATAGGGACATGATATTTAACATCTTCTGTCATCGAGGTAATACAAATCAAGAGTATACCAAGATGCCATTTCGTGGTCTATAAAGCCAGCATAAGGTGTGACAAGGATGTAGATAACTGATGTCTCATCTGCTGCTGATACGTGTGGGGAATCCCCTTGGACAGCAGCCTGGAAAGTCCCCCAAAAGATAAAATATTATGATAGGAGGACACAGTTCCACATTGAGAAATGCCATGCTAGGTATAAAAAGGCACTCACCACAGATCATGCATTGTGTGATTCTGTTTACATAAAATGTCCAGAACAGGCAAGTCCATAGATACTGGTGGTTGGGTGGAAAGGGGAGGTGACTGCTAATGGGGAAAAGGGTCTTGTGTGTGCTGAAAATGTTCTAACACTGATGAGGTAGGGACTACACGAACGAGCTATATGCTTTCAGCAAGTCAGTTTTTGATGTATAGATTGTGTATCTCTATACGCCTACTTTCTTTAAAAAAAAATTGCTGGTACACAGCTATGTCTTTAAATAATTCTAGAAGTGGGTGACCCAGACTCTGTAGTCAAGAGCATCATCCAAACGCATCATCATGAGGGACAACTTGGGGCAGGAAAACAGGTGTTCCTTCACACAAGTCCCCAATAATCCTCAATGTCTTGCCAGCGTTTCTCTCTGGTTATTGTTTCCCATAGTGGATCATGACGATATTTTAATCTGAAAAATGGTAGTTTGTAGACAGTTTTATGGATTCACCTGAAGGAAAAAACTAATGTGTCTATATGTAGTCAGTCCAGAACAGGGTAGATTAAAGTTACTTACAATCACTATGGTATAAAGGGTTGTCTAATGCTTAATTAGCAAGTACTGAATGCCTTTGAGTCTCTGGTCACTTGTCAGGGGATCAACACACAAGTACATATTAGGGTTTTTTTTTGTTGTTCAGATGCCTTATATTATTAACACAAAACACTTTCTAGTAAATGCATTTCACTGGCAACATTTAGATGTAAGTAAGACACTTTTCTGTACTGAAGCTGTTCTTTTTTCATAGACATGAGGTATGAGAAACAGTATAGAAAGCACGACACATTGTGCAGTTCTCTCAGTGAACACAGTGGAGTGCACAAATGAACTCCAAAAAAAAAAACATCAAAAGAATAAGCACTTAAAACTCTATGTATAAAAACATTAAAAGCTCGCTGTTTGCTGGCTCAACAATTAAGAGCACTGGCTGGTCTTGAGTTCAATTCCCACCAACCACATGGCAGCTCACAACCACCATGGGATCCAGAGCTGCCCTCTTCTGGTATGTCTGAAGACAGCTACAGTGTACTAATATACATAAATAAATAAATCTTTTTTTTTTTTTTTTTTTTTTTTTTTGGTTTTTCGAGACAGGGTTTCTCTGTGTAGCCCTGGCTGTCCTGGAATTCACTCTGTAGACCAGGCTAGCCTCGAACTCTCGAACTCAGAAATCCGCCTGCCTCTGCCTCCCAAGTGCTGGGATTAAAGGCGTGCGCCACCACCGCCCGGCAAATAAATAAATCTTAAAGAAAAAAAAAGTAAGTAAAACAAGAACCAAAAGTTAAAACAAAACAAAACAAAACAAAAAACTTGCTGTTTGGTGCTACTGTAGGGATGTAGTGGGTTAGCTAGCCCAGTGTGGCTAACCTGCTCAACTTTGACTTGCTTCCTGAAAACTAAGGGACATATAGGTGGGGCTTATTCTGCAGGAGAGGAAGAGCGGGACAGGTCAGCGGGTCTTACTGCTTGATCATGTGATGATCTGAGCAGTTGCCACTCCCTTCCAGTCCGGCCTGAAAATTTGCATCCTAGTTTTCTGCTTTGCTTCCTGCCTTATTCCTTTATTTTTTCTTTTCTTTTGTTTTTATTTAATTCTCTTTTAAAAATTGAGTATCACAGCCGGGCAGTGGTGGCACAAACCCAAGCCTTTAATTCTAGCACTCAGGGGGTAGATGCAGGCAGATCTTTGAGTTCAAGGCCAGCCTGGTCTACATAGTGAGTTTCAGGACAGTGAGGGCTACACAGAGACCTTGTCTCGAAAGTTTAAAAAAAAAAAAGTATCACTATGTAGTATTGACTGACCTGGAACACTTTATGGAGATCAGGCTGGCCTTGAACTCACAGAAATCTACCTGTCTCTGCCTCCTGAGTGCTAAAATCATGTGCCACCTCACAGGGCTTTCTGTCTCATTCTGTTAAGCATCTCAGTGTAAGGATCAAAAGCAGAGAAGGTGACGTGCTTAAATTTGAGGGCACAACCAAGCTTTGGGTCACATTCTTTCATATCACCCTCCACATCACCCTTTAGACGGTATTCCACGTTGAGATTTTGGCATCTCTTAGGCTGATTCCCACTGTCGTCCTGAAAGCCAGCTCCCACCATGTTTTACCCACTCATCCAGAGAGCATTGGTAACCTACCAATTTCTCTGCTAAGATTTCCTCCACATCTTCCTCCTTCATGTGCTCCAAGACTTCGATTATTCTCAGTATAGTATGTATTACATCTTCATCACATCATATATATATTCCCCCTGAGGTAACTTTAAAAACTTCTAGTTTCTAGTAGTCTGGCCAAACGTTTTTCCAGTAGGTATTGATAGAGCTGGTTTGATAGCATCCAAAGTTATGCCAATGTAACCAATGACTTTGTTTTTTTAGTGAGTTTCAGTAATTCATCGTGGTGGTTTTCTTGTTGGTCTTAAACCTTTCTAAATGAGCTGGGCATAGTGTAGCATGTCTTTAATCCCAGCACTCGGGAGGCAAAGACAGACAGGCTCATCTGTCTGTGAGTTTGAGGCAAATTTGGTCTACAGAGAGAGTTCTAGGACAGCCAGGACTACGCAAAGAAATCTTGTCTTGATGAAACAAGAAACAAACAAATCCTTCTCAAGCTAAATGTAAAGCTTCCTTGTATCATACATCTTGAAAGTGGTAATTATACCCTGATCAAGGTGCTGGTTGACAAAGGTAGTGCTTGAGGCATAAAAACGAAAAATTCTTTGGCTTTCAGTTTCACCATATGATTTTCTGACAGGCTACCTCATGAATCCACAAAGTTTTCAAAATTTTGTTTATTTTTATTTTATATGTAAGCGCCTGCATGTGTGTATGTAAGTGTACCACGAACATGCCTGGTACGCACTGAGGTCAGAACCAGACTCCAGGGCAGTAGTGAACCACCATGTTGGGGATGCTAGAAACTGAATCTAGTTTTGCTGCAAAAGCAACAAGTACTATTAACCGTTAGACCATCTCTCCAATCCTTACGAACTTACAAATTTAACTGCTTTTCCAAAACCCATCTTTCCTGTTGTTTCATCATGCACTATGGGTGTCAATTTAGCACTTTGTGCAGTGGCTTCCCTCACAAGCGGATTTCCTTTTCTCTTTTAGGTATGATAACCGAATTGTTGATTCATTAACGTTGAACTTACTGCCAACAGTACTTGTAACTCAGGCCTGAATGTAACCTACTTAACAGGAAGATTTTCTCAGGAAGGCATGTCACAGCTTTCCTGCGCTTAGAGTATTAGACAGCGTTTCCGTAGAATTTTTGGGAGCCATTTTAGACAGCAAAATCACCCAGAAAAAAAAAAAAAATGCAGGGGAAAAGGCACTAAACTGCATACATTAAAGGACTCTAGCGAGTTGAATCAAGAAGGCGGAGCCTCAGTCTTGCTCAAAAGTTGCCGGAAACTTTAGCATCTCTTCGACTCTCAGTTTTTACTCGCTGCGCATGTCCGGGAGTGACATTTTAATTACTGATTTTAGAGTTACAAAAAAAAAATTAGCGAGTAAGCAAATTTGAAAATAAAGAGAGAAAGAACTATTCCCGCAGATAAGCCATTCTCCATCAAGGATGCAAGATAGCGTTGAAAACTACAAGCCCCAGCATGCATCGCTTCCGGGAGGGGCCGGAATCCCACAAGGGCCCGGAGAGTATAGACTGACCAACCGCACCAGCCGGAAGTGTCGTCTGTGACCACGTGGCACTGTCTGCGCATGTGCGCTCGCCTCTAGGGCGGCCCTAGCTGCTGGTCTTGTACCTCTATGGTCTCGCCCTAGAGCTTCGCTATTTTGGGGCAGTGGCCGCAGTCGTGTGAGTAGCAGGCCCCAAGTGACAGCAGCATGGAGGAATTCGACTCCGAAGACTTCTCCACGTCGGACGAGGATGAGGACTACGTGCCGTCGGGTGAGCGATTCGGCCTGAGGCGAAAGGAGGGTGGTTCCCACGCTTCACGCCTCACTCAAGACTCTCGAGGTCCCCAGGGCGTGGGCCTCGTGGTCGCGAGGCCACCGCGGCGCGTGGGCCCCGGAGTTCCGGTCCTCAGGACCCTGGCCCCCGGCCGGCCTGGAACACGCGTGTGTCGGTTCTGCACAGCTGTTCTCCTGGGCCGCCGCCCCCTCGGAGCGCGGGAACAGGAGCGTGATGCTGGCAGGCTGAGCTTACTGTCTATCGCTCTGAAGCCTTCTGGAAGCCGACCCGGACAGTGGAGGTTGTTTTAAGGGAATTGCCAGCTTTCTCTATGTCCAAGACTGAGTTATCCGCCTCTGGTTCAGAAGGGATCGGCTTTTTAGAAAGTTCACGTGATAATGTATTTTGTCACTTTGCAGTAGCTACCCGTTGCCCTCTTTTAAGAACTTTTAAAAAAAATTTTTACTTTTAGAGATTCATTTTATGTCATGGATATCCGTATTTTTCTTGAATGTATGTCTCTGTGAATCACGTGCATGTCTAGGGCTTTTGGGACGAGATACAGGTGGTTGTAGAGCCGAGCCATCTCGCCAGCCCCTTATTATTTTTGTGTGTGTGTGGCAGTGTATTCAGGTGGCCAGAGAGGACGGGGGGGGGGGGTATTGGATCCCCAGGTGAAGGAGTTAACCAGTTGTGTGCTGCCCAACTCTGGAACCAAAGTCAGATCCTTTGGACGTGAAGCACACACTCTTAATGGCTTAGCTTTCTTCTTTTCTTGGGGTGGGGTAGAGGAACACACTAAGAACCCATCTTATGCGAGGTCCAGACAAATCTTTAAAAAAATATTTAATCTTTTTATTTATGTGTATGGGTGTTTTGCCTACATGCATATCTATCTGTACAATACATGTATAGTATATCTGGTGTTTTCAGAGCCTAGAAGAGGGCAAAGGATCTCCTGGAAGTCGAATTATAGACAGTTGTGGACCCTTGAATGGGGGCTAGGAATTGAAAGTGGGCCCTTTGAAAAAGCAGCCCGTGTTCTTAACCTCTGAGCCAGCTCTGCAGTCTTCTTAATACCAAAACAAACCCCCTCATCTTGTACCTTGCCCTGGCTTAAGCACTCCCTTAAAGTTATTTATTCCAGAGTAGTTGCTTAGGTGAAAAGCAACTCTAGGCGTTGTGGATGAGAAAGCTAGCTTAAGATCTTGATTTCAGATGCCCAGCACCCGCATAAAAGCTGGAGGTATCTCGTGGGTGTCTCTAACTGTGGTGTTTTGTGTGTTGCCAGGCACAATCCTGGGATCTCACTGGTTTAGTGAGCTTCTGTTCAGTGAGAAACACTGTCTCAAAAAATAAGGTATGGAAAGTTATCTCATCCAGGTAGCCTAAGACCATCAGAAGATATGGATGTTTATATTACAATTCATAACAGTAGCAAAATTAAGTTATAAAGTAACAGCAAAAATAATTTTATGGCTGGGAATCACCACAACATGAGGGTATGTATCAAAGGGTCTCAGCATTAGGAAGACTGAGACCCTAGAGCATGAGGCCCACATCTTCCTTAAGCCACACACACACACACACCATTCTTTGTTATTGTTTTTTTTTTGTTTTTTTCGAGACAGGGTTTCTCTGTGTAGCCCTGGCTGTCCTGGAATTCACTCTGTAGACCAGGCTGGCCTCAAACTCAGAAATTCGCCTGTCTCTGCCTCCCAAGTGCTGGGATTAAAGGCGTGCGCCACCACTGCCCAGCAACACACCCCATCCTTATTAATCCATCCAATCAAAAAGTTATGTGGTGCCAGGTATGGTAGTATAAGCCCATAACCCCGAAACTTGTTGGGTTTTGAGGCTGGAGGATTGCTGTAAGTTTGAAAATAGCTTGCTCACCATTGTGAATTCCAGGCCCACCAAGATAATGTAGTAAGACCCTGTCCTGGGAGAGGAAGTGAGTCTGGGGAGACGGCTTCAGTTGGTAAAATGTTTGCCTTGCAAGTGTGAAGACCTGAATTCAATTTACAGGATCCGGTGGTAAAAATGCCAGCTGTAAATGTAAATGCTCGACACTTACATGATGCTGCCAGTGCTGGGAAGAGACAGAAGGAAGAGACAGGAGGATGCCAGTCTAGCCTAAGTGAGCCCATTGTGAGCTCCAGCTCCCAATGAGAGTCCTTTCTCAAAAGAGGTGGACAGCTTTCTTAGGAATGACACTCTAGGTTGGCCTCTGGCACCACAGAAAGGCATGCACTTGAGTGCCACAGGATGTGGGGTGTTCAGTAAGAACTTTTTTTTTTTTAGATTAATTTATTTATTTTATATGAGTACACTGTCACTGTCTTTAGACACACCAGAAGAGGGCATCAGATCCCATTACAGATGGTTGTGAGCCACCATGTGGTTGCTGGGAATTGAACTCAGGACCTCTGGAAGAGCAGTCGATGCTCTTAACCACTGAGCTATCTCTCCAGCCCCAGTAAGAACCTTTTTTACTTTTTAAATTTCATGTATATGTCTGCGTATGTATGTGCATGTGCATGTGTTTTCCTGAGGAAGCCAGAAGAGAATGTCAGATCCTCTGGACTTAGGAGTTAACAGGTGGCTATCATGGGTGCTAGAAATGGAACTCCAGTCTTTTCTGTAAGAGCAGCAAGGGCTCTTAACTGCTAAACCATCTCTCTTGAGTATCCTTCTGCCAAGTTTTAAAAATTATTTATTAAATTGAAAAAATTTTTAAATTGCATTTTATGTACTGGAGTGTTTTGCCTGCGTGTATGCTTGTTGAACGTCATGTCAAATATTTCAAGTCCATTTAAGGAAACTTCTTTCTTCTTTGCTAGTTTCTTTTGACTTTATTCATATGTAATGAGTCTCTTTTTAGCATTCAGGGCTCATTCTCCTGTTTTACCATCCATTCTTCAACCTTTAGGCCCTCTCCGGTTCTCCCACCTGCCACTGTACCTGTTTTGATTAGATAAGTAGTCCGTGTTTATCTTTTTGCTGATTGTATGGATACCCTGTTCATAGCTGAGCCACATGATTGCTTTAACTGGACTACTTTTCTCTGCTATTAATGAATGTTTTGTTTTACAAGTTGTGTGTGTGCATGTGTGTGTCTCCATGTCCAAGTGGTGCATGCCAGAGTGTACATGTATGAGTTAGAGGATAACATGGAGGAATTGGTTCTCTCCTACCATGTGGCTTCCAGAGAGGAGAGCGCCAGTTGTCAGGCTTGGTGGCAGTGTGCATATCCACTGTGCCATCTTGCTATTCCCCTGTTTTAATTTAGCTGCCCATGCGCTTACCATTAATTCGACTCTAGGCTTTCAAAATTGCCAAAATCATCTTCTAGCATTATTAGATTCCTTGGGTTTTTATCTCCATCTCTTGGAAGTTGCTCTCTGCCTTGGCCTTGCTTTATTTTGGTGTGGTTTTTCTCTGCCTTTCGGAATCTGAAACCTTGGGTCTTTCAGCATTATTAGTACTCTTTCAGGCCTTCTTTATTCCTTCTCTGAATTCCCATGCTCTCTCTCTCTCTCTCTCTGTCTTTGTCTCTGTCTTTCTTTGTCTGCTGGCCAGTCTGTCTTTCTCTTTGTCTTTATCTGTCTTTCTGTCAACAAGGTGTCATGTATGCAAGTCTAGCCTTGAAGTCCATATGTAACTGGTGTAACTTTTAAGTTCCTGATCCTCTTTCCTTCACCTATGCAATGATTCTAGGTGTGTGCCACCGTGCCAGCCTCAGATTTCCTTGTGTTCACTGTACATGGTCTTGTTTTTTGCTGTGTTCCACCAAATTGAGAGGAGGATATGTAATGGCTTCCTGAGGAAGGATGTATGGCAGAAACATTATTCTGAGACCTGGAATGTCTGAATGTTACCTCAGGCCTGTTTGATGGTTGGTTGATAACAGAATTCTAGGTTGGAAGCAGTTTTCCATCAGAATTGTGACAGTGTTGCTTCACTTACTTGATGCTGGTGTTGCCATTAAGTCTGTCTTGTGGGCTGGAGATGCAGCTCAGAGATAGAGGGCTTGTCTGGCATGTGCAGCATCTTGGGTTTGATCCCCAGTGGATCTGTTTGTCTCAGAAGAGATCTTCTTCCCTTTGCTCCCATTTTCCTGATGCTAGAGCTCGCCATCGTCACCGTCATCAGACACTGTGGCATGACTTTGCAGTCAGTGAGCCTGCTTCTCCCCAGACTTTTTTCTGTTTTGTTTCTCTGGAATCTTAGGTTATTATGTTGAGCCTGTTAGACCTCCTGCACTGTCGTGGTTACTGTCCCCTTCTCCCGGCACTTTGCCTCCATCAAGACAGGTTCTCTTTGTGGCTCACGTGGCCCCAGTTGCTCCATAGATGCTTGTGTGGATTTTGTTGGGCAGTGTGCTGAATCTGTAGGTCAGTTTGGGGAGAATTGATAACTTAGCAATCTTCTCGACCAGTCTGTGACCGCAGCGTCATGTCTACGTAGGTCTTTTATTTCCATTTGCTTCTCGGTTGCTAGTACCTGAGAACACAGTCCTTCGGCATGCTAAAGTATCGCAGTCTTCACACTTGTTACTACTCACGCGTCAGTTCAGGGCGGGTCTGTAGATCCCGCAGGATTCTCCAGGTAGATAATCATGTCACGGCTGAAGTTTCTGTGATACTCTTATGTTTCTTTTGCTTGACATGATGTACTAGATACTTCTGTGATGTTGTTGAGTAGGAATGATGAGAGGGAGAGAACATTCTTCTCTAGCTTTCTGCTCTCAGTCATAAGGAAGCTCAGAGAAGGACCTCAGTGATTTACGAGTTAGTAAGAGATTAGCTAGTTCCCGTTCACAGATGCCCTTCGTGTGCACGTGCCTTTTAAACACTTCAGTGATAACTTACTACTAACTCACACAGTGCTTCAAGATGTATGCTTTTGTACTGTCCATTTTACAGATGAAAAGGCTGAGGATCAGAAAGCATAGTCGAGGGCCACCAGTCTGGGTTGTAGCTTAGTGCTGGGTGTGGTGGAACATGCCTCTGATCCCAGCATTTGGGAGGTAGAAGCAGACAGACAGACAGGCTCAGAGATGAGTTTGAGGCTAGCCTCGTTTACATAGTGAGTTCCAGACTAGCTGAGGGTGCTTAGTGAGACCGTGTTCGAAGAAAGGAAGAAGAAAGAGGTAGTTGAGCTAGCTGAGCAGGTGTTACTTAGCCATCTCCCTGTAGTGTTCCTCACAGGTACCTTGCAA
Source organism: Grammomys surdaster (assembly GCF_004785775.1). Classification (NCBI taxonomy): domain Eukaryota; kingdom Metazoa; phylum Chordata; class Mammalia; order Rodentia; family Muridae; genus Grammomys; species Grammomys surdaster. The sequence goes on from NW_021604632.1 coordinate 3,884,048, forward strand.
AGACTGAAGTGAACAGCAGCTGGAGAAGGCCAAGCAGCATGTGCCCCACGCTCCTTTCATGCTTTCTCTCCTGCTCCATGTACAGCCTGTGAGCCTGTGGACTGACAGCTTTATGTCAGCCACAGCCATAGCAATGGGTACCACAGCAACAAGATGAGAAAGAACATTTGTCATAGATGACTGCAGAGGAGAGGTGCGAAGGGTATAATGGGCCATGCTCCTCTGAACCCTGTTCCGTTGTGGAAGGACGAGATGAGGGATGAGAGCTAACCTGAGGACAGTAGAAGTGGGAATGATGGCATGGGAGAGAGAGCCTGAGGATCCTTGCCTGCATCACATCATCGAACAAAACTCTTACATCCAGGTTTTAGATAACAAGACCCATAGACAACATATTGAGAAGATTCTGTAGTAAAGAAGAGGGGGCAGTGTTACTTGGCTCCCAGGTTTGATAACACACTTCTGTAATCTTAGCATTTGGGAGATGGAGGTAGGAAGATCAGAAGTTCAACGCCAGTCTCACCTGCATTGTGAGTTTGAGGCCAGCCTGGGGTACATAACTATCTCAAAAACAAGACCAAACCCAAACAGAAATACTCTTGGAAAGAAGGCAAACAGAAAGAAAATGTACAGCTAGAAGAAGCATGGATTTTATTGTTACGGGATTTTTTGTTCTGCCGTGTGTAGTTCTCATCTCTTCATTTGTTCTCTATGAACAATTTCATTCACAACGAAGTTGTGAATGTTTTGTTGCTGGCTGGTTTATGTCAGCTTGACACAAGCTAGAGTCATTTAGGAAATGGGAACCTCAGTTAGAAAATGCCCTCAGCAGATCGGTCTGTTGGCAAGCCTGTGCACTTTGATTGGTAGGTGATGTGGGTGGTGCTACTCCTGAACTGGAGATCCTGGGTGCTGTAAGGATGCAGGCTGAGCAAGCTGTGGGAGCAGGGCACTCAAAAGCATTTTTTTCATGGCCTCTGCATCGGTTCTTGAACCTAGGTCCCTGCCCGGACTTCCTTCATGGTGGACTGTAAGTTGTAAGATGAAATAAGCCCTTTACTCTCCAAGGTGCTTTCAGTCATGGTGTTTTACTTATCTCAGCAATAAGAAACCCTAGTTAAGGCCAGGTGGTGGTGGCGTACGCCTTTAATCCCAGCACTTGGGAGGCAGAGGCAGGCGGATTTCTGAGTTTGAGGCCAGCCTGGTCTACAGAGTGAGTTCCAGGACAGCCAGGGCTACACAAAGAAACTCTGTCTCGAAAAACCAAAACCAAAAAAAAAAAAAAGAAACCCTAGTTAAGACAGCTTCCAAGATGAATCAAATATATGTCTGTCAAAACCGAAGAAGTCTACTCTTGAGTCTGGAGAGATGGCTCAGAGTTTAGCAATGTGAGATGCTCTTGTGGGGGACCTAAGTTTGGTTCTCAACATCCACATGGCATAGCTAGCAATCACCTGTACCTCCAGCTCTGTATTCTACAAGTATCTGCACCCACATGTGCACATAGCCCTACTCACATCATAAACACATAAAACATTTTAAAACGTCTTTTTAAGAAGTAGCATATGTATGATTCTACATCTAGAGCTTTGCAATGTGCCCAAATGCCAGCAATGTTGACTTCTGTCAATACATAGTAAGTTTGAAGAATGAATATGATTCCTATTCATATTGTTACTTTTCTGATTTACTATCTGACAGCTTGATATAACTGACATTTTACTTCTCTTTTTTAGAGTGTGTGTATGTGTGTGTTTCTGTGTATCTTTGTTTCTCTGTCTGAGTTTGGGTGTATTCACTGGAGTATAGGTACCCACATGGGCCAGAAGAGTTGAATCCCTCTGGATCTGAAGTTACAAGTGGTTCAGGTGGTTGTGAGCCTGGACAGGTCCTGGGAATTGAACTTGGGACCTCTGAAAGCACAGTCTATGCTCTTAACCCCTGAGCAGCCATCCATCTCTCCAGCCCTCTTTTATTACTTCTTGATTATGGAAGCTATTATATGTGATCTTACAAGTTTGTTTCCCTTGAGATATTTTGCTTCCTTTGAGACAGGATCTCTCTACATAGCCCTGGCTGCCCTGTAAACCAGGTTGACCTCAAACTCAGAGATCCAACTGCCTCTGCTTCCTGAGTGCTAATTAAAGGTGTGCACCACTGTGCCCAGCCCTGGGTAAGTTTTTGTTTTGTCTTTTTTAGACATGCTTTCTCTGTGTAGCTCTGGTTGTCCAGGAACCCCCTCAGTAGACCAGGCTGGCCTTTTACTCGATATGACATAGCTTTAACTAATGTTCTCGCTTCTGGTACAGCTGGGTGTTCGGTCTCCATCTTTTTTTGGTTTTACTTGCCTGAAATAAGCTAATTTTTTTCCTCCCCTCCAGGAAACCCTTTATATTGTAAATCATATTTTGAAACTACTACTTGAATTTCAGTGATGTTCACTGCTATGGTGGTGACATTGCTTCTGTATTATTCAGTAAACAAATATTTATCTTTATTTTTTGGTTTTTCGAGACAGGGTTTCTCTGTGTAGCCCTGGCTGTCCTGAAATTTACTCTGAAGACCAGGCCAGCCTCGAACTCAGAAATCCACCTGCCTCTGCCTCCCAAGGGCTAGGATTAAAGGCGTGCGCCACCACTGCCCGGCTTTGTTTTGTTTTTTTGAGACAGGGTTTCTTTGTGTAGCCATGGCTGTCCTGGAACTCATTCTGTAGACCAGGCTGGCCTCAAACTCATGGAGATCCACTTGTCTTTCCATCTGGAGTACTGGGATTAAAGCCATAGGCTACCACACTTGGCTAGAAATATTTATCTTAAAAGGGGGATAAAATTTTTGTTTTGTTTTATTGTTGCTGCTGTTTTAGGATTTTTGTTTTGTTCAAGATAGGGTCTCATGTAGCCCAGGCTGGCTTTAGTCTCACTTTGTAACCAAGCACAAGTTTGAACTTCTGATTCTCTTGCGTCTAACCTCCAAAGTGCTGAGCATCAGGTGTACGGCCATACCTGGCTCAGACTTCATTCTTAATATTTTGTGAAAAATCTTTATTCTAGTCGTCTGACCGCCCTGTTCTGTGATCTCAGGTGGAGAGTACAGTGAAGATGATGTCAATGAATTAGTGAGGGAGGATGAAGTGGACGGCGATGAGCAGGCTGAGAAAACCAAAGGGAAAAGAAGGAAGACTCCGAGCATTCCAGCCAGGTGACACTGCCTGACAGTGCTTTCGTGATGTCTGTCTGTCTTTTTGTTTGTATGTTTTGTTGTTGTTTGAGACAGGGTTTCTCTGTGTAGCTCTGGCTGTCCTGGTACTTGCTCTGTAGACCAGGCTGTCCTTGAACTCACAGAGATGCACCTTCCTCTGCCTCCTGAGTGCTGGGATTAAAGGCCTGTGCCCAGTTTGTCTGTCTGTCCGTCTGTTCGTCCTTCCTTCCTTCCTTCCTTCCTTCCTTCCTTCCTTCCTTCCTTCCTCCCTTCTTTCCTTCCTTCTTTCTTTACTTCCTAACATTGTCTCTGTGTGGGTGCTATAGCACAGGCTGGTCTAGAATTCATTGTGTAGCCTAGGCTAGCCTCTAGCTTCAGCCTCCAGAATTGTAGGGATTGTGGGCATGAACCATTGCTCCTAGCTTTATTGCCAGGGTTCTTAACCCCTTCCTGTATGAGGGAAATATTTGTTGATCTTCTAAAATTAAAATCTTGGCGTTCAACCAATTTAAAAAAGTTTTAGGCCTTAATTTAAAAATCACTAAGTAAAATGTGTATGTGGTAAAAGCAGTCTTGTTGCCATAGGATACACCCTCTGGTCTCACCCTGAAAAGCTGTCACCTTAGATGCTATCATACTCAGTGTGGGTACATGCTTCCTGCTCTCTTTGTTTAAAATAAAAATGGTAGCACACTGTACATCATGCTGAGGCTCACTCTTGGACTATGTTGCCCAGACTGGGCTACTCCTAAGCCTCTTGTCTGTCTTCTGAGCAGTGATGTGGTTCCAGGGAGGCCTCACTGTGGTGATTCTCACTTAGCTCATTGCTTTAACGGCAGCCTGGCAGTCAGTCCATGCACACCTGGTCTTTCAGGGACTGTACTGTTACACTTTATGAATAGCCTGACCTGACTTAAGCATCCCTTACTAGGAACAGTTAGATTGTATAGTCTGCTACAGCAAAAAAGCTACAGGAGACATTGCTAGAACATGTTACATACTGGTACAAAGGTTTTGTTTGGTTTTGTTTTTTTAAGATTCATTATATGAGCACATTGTAGCTGTCCTTAGACATACCAGAAGAGGGCATCGGATCCCATTACAGGTGGTTGTGAGCTACCATGTGGTTGCTGGGAGTTGAACTCAGTACTCTTAACCACTGAGCCTTCTCTCCAGCCCATAGTACAAGGATTTTTGTAAGATTTAAAGGTGTAGAATTGTTTGATCTAAGGCTATATAAATTAAATTCTTTTCAGTTGAACTTTTAAATCACCTCTTACCCCCTAACAGGCCATGTTCTGAATTACAGACCCACAACAAATTAGAAAATCATGATGGGTTAAAACTCAGATAAGGTTATCTCCTATAGGACTCTTCTGTTGCTCTTGTTTCTGTCTTGGCCATTGAAGCAGAAAGCAGATTGCAGTTTTTGAAAACAGAGAAAGTAAAGATTAAGTGCTATATTCTGTCTGTAGTTGAACTAGTAGAAATGTACTTTATAAACCCTGGGTCCAGTGCTCTTTCTGTGTTTGAATTTTCGTTTCTTTGATGGTGGCATGAAAGCACTGCACTGTTTAGAGTGTTTGGAAGAGAATGACGACAATGAACTTGAGAGTCAGTAGACGTGTTTCAAGTGGAGTGGCTTTTAGAGGTGAAAAATATTCAGCACATATGTTTGTAGAACCCTTTTTCTGAAAAGAATAATGAAGTAATATTAGGTATTTTTCTTTTTAGCTGTTGGGTTTTTTGTTGTTGTTGTTGTTGTGTTTTGTCTGTTTGTTTTTGTTCTTAGTGTGTAGCTTGTCTGTTCTGGAACTCACTATGTAGACCAAGCTGTCCTCCAACTCACAGAGATATTCAAGCCTTTGCTTTCCTGGATACTGGGATTAAAGGTGTGCACCACCATGCCTGCCTCAGGTGTTTTCTTAGTAAAAATAACAGTCTAGATATAGATACTAAATTTAAGTTTCAAGTGAACGCAAACCACCCCCATTTTTATTTAATATGGGAGCAGGTAATAAAAAGACAATGCTTGCTAAAGAGTTCACACATACAGTGTATATGCTGTATGTCATGTAGGTCCTCCAGTTGCTCTCAGGGTGCAATACACTTGCAATGCAAAGCAGCTTCTTAACGGGGAGTGTCTATATGTAAGTCCACGAGGGGCTGTTATCTACTGGGAGAACTGAATTTTAAATTTTGATTTAATATTCCTGCAGGATATAGTTGAACTTTATAAATACTACTAGATTCAATGTGCTTTATTATTTTAAATAAGGATTTCAGCTATTCAAATTGTAGACTGAAGATAATTAGAAGTATGTTTAAAATACAATATTTAACAATCTGAGAATGTCTAGGATATTGATTTATTGTTCCTGAGTCTCAAAGAGTAACGTGCCAAGAATTTGAAAACACTGAGAAACTTGTGGGTATTTTTTTCACTGTATGGTATACTTCTAAATTGTGCCATTGTTGCTGAATAAACATACTTAAAAACAAATTTAGTCAGGGCTGCTGAGACGGCTCAGTAGTTAAGAACAGTTCCTGCTCTAGCAGAGGACCTGGGTTCAGCTCTCAGCATCCCAAAGGTGGCAATGGTGGCTTGCACGTGCCAGTGACCTCAGTTCCAGGGGATTCGACACCGTCTTTTGACTTCCACAAGCTTATGTGCATATAGTGTACTTACATATACTCAGGAACACACACACACACGCATAAAGAAATGAATAAATATTTCTAAAAAATTAAATCTCGCTTACCTTCTCCATTTCTCTTACTGTGTTATTAGTAATCCCAGAGTTCATCTTTGAGGTGTGTGAGATGATCATGGTTTGAGGAGAGGGAGTGAATGACTTTGCATTCTGTCTTGTCTTCCTTTTTCTGGGTGGCTGTTGGTGAGTAGGAAGAGGAAACAAAGTGGCCTCTTGTTAGACGAAGAGGAAGATGGCAAGGAAGACTCCGGAGGTAGCAGTAGTGAAGAGGGTGAAGAGGAGCAGGAAGGAGGCCCTGGGTCAGAGAATGCGAGGAAGAAGAAGGAGGATGAACTGTGGGCCAGCTTCCTTAATGATGTGGGACCAAAGTCAAAAACAGGCCCAAGTTCACAAGCTAAGGTAAGCTTAGATTGATGGAGCAAACTCCTCTCCAGAAACACCTTCGTTCCCCAGGAGCTTCCTATTGTTTTAATTTGCAAACTGACTTGAGATTTGAATCTCAAATCAAAAAGCAAACTAGATGTCTTCTGATAGTGACTTCACTAAGGGAAAAGCAAAGCATTTCTTTTTTCTTTTCTTTTCTTTCTTTCTTTCTTTCTTTCTTTTTTTTTTTTTTTTTTTGAGGCAGGGTTTCTCTATGTATAGCCCTGGCTGTCCTGGAACTCACTCTGTAGACCAGGCTGGCCTCAAACTCAGAAATCCACCTGCCTCTGCCTCCCAAGTGCTGGGATTAAAGGCGTGCGCCACCACCGCCCGGCACAAAGCATTTCTTAACAGTAGAAAAAATGAGCTGTTTTAATCAGGTAAATTTCCAGCAGACCTTTATAAACTTTTAAAAAATGTATTTGTTGGACTGGAGAGATGGGTCAGTGGTTAAGAGCACTTACTGCTCTTTCAGAGGTTCTGAATTTAATTTTTAGCACCCAAGTCAGGTAATTCACAAAAGCCTGTAACTCTATCTCCAGGGGATCTGATGCCTTCTCTGGCTTCCGAAGGCACCTGTATACATGTGGCTTAACCACACATATACATCTAAATAAAAATAAGTAAAAATTTTAAAAGATTCACTTGTTATTATTTTAATTATGAGTATATGTTTGTGCCTATGTGTGGGTCTGTGCATGTCAGTCCCAGGAGCTCGAGGTACAGGCAGTTACGAGCTCCAGAGGTGCGAAAAACTGAGCTAAGGTTCTCACCGAAAGCTCTTAACTGCTAAGCCGTCTACCCCTCCAGCCTCTCCACTATACCTGTACTATTTTATGTTATTTTTTTATGTGTATAGATGATTTACTTGCTTGTATGCCTATGCACCACATGCATGTAGTACCCATGATGGCCAGAAGAGGGCATCCGAGTATTTGGAACTGGAGTTATAGGTGGCTATGAGGCGCCTTATAGGTCCTGGAAATCTAACCTGTGTCCTGGAGGAACAGTCAGTGCTCTTAATCATAAGTCATCTCTTCAGGCTTTCTAATAGTGTTTAACTGATCAGAGATGAAACGTGAGGGAACAACCCTAAGCAGCATGTTCAGACAGTTCTTTTAGTCTTATACTCTGGTGAAAGTGATTATCTATCTATCTATCTATCTATCTATCTATCTATCTATCTATCTATCTATCTATCTTTTTTTTTTTTTTTTCAGGTAGGGTTTCACTGTATAGCCCTGGCCAGCCTGGAACTCTGTGTAGACCACACTGGCTTCTAGCTCAGAGATCCTTGAGTCTTTGCCTCCTAGATGCTGGCCTTGAAGGTGTGTGCCACACAAGCCTGATTCACTTCTTGCTCTTTTTGTAGGAAGCAGAGGAGACTGAAGAGACCAGCTCAAGTAAACCGCTGGCCAAAGCGGATGAGCTAGAGAAACCTAAAGAATCAGAAAAGGTGAAGATTACCAAGGTGTTTGACTTTGCTGGCGAAGAAGTAAGGTGAGAGGATTTCGGGGTTGGAAACTGTGGTTTTTCCAGGCGGTGCTTCACGTTCTGCTTCACGTCTGTCCTTATCCCCACCCGGCGTAACTGTTTTGGCTGCGTACGTGCATTTGGAAGTTTGTATTTCCATTGCTCATTGCCATGCTTTGTGCTTCGAGTAAATAAATCCTTTATCTCCTTCCGGTGCTGTGCGATAGCCCTGGTGAGATCACTAAGTCAGGCGAGGATTGAGAGTGCTAGGAGGAAGAGTCAGTTTCAGCGTTATTGTGTATTGTCTGAGCTGGTTTATGAGTTTATTTGTCTTAGTTTATAAAAGCAGCTTATTTTAGAGGCTTTTGAGTGGTTCAGCCTCCTGGATGCTTTGTTTAGAGGCAAGATCTCACTATGTAGCCCTGGCTATCCTAGAACTCACTATGTAGACCAGGCTGCCCTCAAATTAACAGGGATCCACTTGCCTCTGCCTCCTCAGTGTTGGGATTAAAGGCATGTGCCACTAAGACCAACTTACTGGTATTTTGTTTGATTGATTTTTGGGGGGAGTTATTGTGGCAGTTTTTTTTTTTTTTTAAATAGTGAGTACACTGTAGTTGTCTTCAGACACACCAGAAGAGGGCATCGGACCCCATTACAGATGGTTGTGAGCCACCATGTGGTTGCTGGGAATTGAACTCAGGACCTCTGGAAGAGCAGTCAGTAATCACTGAGCCATCTCTCCAGCCTCTATTGTGGCAGTTTTAAGGACGACCCTCATGCCTGGAGTTTATTTAAAGTTATAATATAAAAGCTATAGTTCTGTAATTTAGAAGCGATGAGAACAGAATTTAAGTAATAGTTTTGTAATACTAGTTTTGTAAGTTTATTTTCTTTAACAGTAACAGATGAGACTCGGATGTGGTCTGATAATACAGTTTTCTCTGTGTTCATTGCTTTCAAAAACAACACCTGGAGTTGTATTCTTCCCTCTGTGTGTGAGGTGTAGATTGTAGAACCCTTTGGTGATGTCAGAGTCCTCAGATTCTTACATCCCATATATAAAATGGCATGGTGTCAGTGTATAACTTATGCACAACTTCTTTTATACATTAAATATCTGATTTTTTTTTTTTTTTTTTTTTTTTTTTTTGTTTTTTGTTTAAGGGTTTTTTTGTGTTGTTCTGGCTGTCCTGGAACTCACTCAGTAGACCAGGCTGGCCTCGAACTCAGAAATCCGCCTGCCTCTGCCTCCCAAGTGCTGGGATTAAAGGTGTCCGCCACCACCGCCCTGCCAAATATCTGATTTCTAATACTTGATAATGTAAATCCACAAAAGTAGCACCGTATGTAGGGACTAGTAAGAAGAACGATAATGTGTGTGTGTTCTGTACAGATGTAGTCTCCTCCTAAATGTTTTCTGCCTGTATTGGTTAATCCATAGACTATAACTCACTAATATACAGAGTTGCCTGTTTTTTTCCAGGGAAAATATGTTTTGAAAAATTGAAGTTTTGTATTTTTGGTTTTATAAATAATATGGAGCACAACTTTTAAAATTTGTTTAGACTGGGCCTCATTGTAGCCCAGACTGTTCTGGGAGCTTACTGTGTATCCCGAAGTGGATGAAGTTGTAATAATCCATCTGCTCAGCCTCCTGAGTACTGAAACTATGTGCATAAGCTACTGTGCCCAGCAACACCTATTTTTAATTATTTTATGTATGTGGGTCTTTTGTCTGAGTGTATGTATGTCTGTGTACCATGTACATACCTGGTACCTGAAGATGTCAGAAAAGGGTGTTAGATCCCCTGGAACTGCAGTTACAGATGGTTCTGAGCCACCATGCAGGTGCTGGGAATAGAACCCAGGGCCTCTGGATAAGCAGCCAGAGCTCTTAACCACTGAGTCATCTCTCCAATACCAAAGCCATTCATTTGAAAAACTTTTCTCAAAAACATTTTCTTTTGTGCAGTATCTTTAGGGCAGTGTTGTAAGAACATTATTACAGTTAACAGCCATGTGCTTGACACACTCTCACTCAGGTTTACTCATGTTCAGTGTTCTGTGTGTCCTCATGTGAGGGTGTGGCCACTCCTGTTACAGCGTGTGTATGAAGGCCAGAGGACAGCTTGTGATAGTTGCTTCTCTCTCCATGATGGGGTCCTGGAGAGTCAATTCAGTTTGCTAGGCTTGCCAACCTCTACCTACTGAGCCATCTTGGCAAGTCTGGATCCGAATGACTCACCTTGACAACTGGACTGATGTCTGTTCTTTTCAATGCAGTGATTATAATGGCTAAGTGTAAATAATGTGTTCAACAGATGTCCCTGTGCTCGCAGCTGCTGTGCCTCTTGTCTTAGGTCAATAAGAGGTGACTTATTTTTTAAGATTTTTTTATTTTTTTTTACCAGTAACACATAGTTTTGAAGGCCATACTTTGAGTAGATCTATGTATGATTCTGTTACAGCCTTTTAGGCCCCAGTTATTCCGTTACACAGTCAGGACCCAGTTCAAGATTAAATAGTGCGTTTGGTGTTTTAAGAGTACAGACCGTTTGTATTGGAGAACACACTTGAGTTTAGATTATTACTTGCCTTGAATGTTTAGTTTTCAGTTAACCACTTTAGACTAGTAGTTCTCAGCCTTCCTGATGCCGTGGCTTTAGGAATATAGTTCCACATGTTGGCATGACCTAACTGTAAAATTATTTTGTTGCTACTTTACAGCTATATTGCTACTGTTATGAACTGTAGCATAAATATCTGACATGCAGGATATCTGACATGCAATCCTGTGAAAGGGTTGTTTGACCGACATAGTCCCCCTCCCCCCAAGGGATTGTGACCTATAGGTTGAGAACCACTGCATTAAGCAAACCTGTTGCCCTGGCAGTACTAGATGTCCTTCAGGAACCCAACATTAGTGTTGAGTTAAAGGACATGGGCATCTATCAGAACTCCCCATTGTAAGGTACTCCTGGTAGTTAGTCACTTTGAGACCTGTCACATAATTATTGATGATGTGAATTAGTAATGGATTTTGCCTCCAAAAATCATATTGCAGGTATCCAGTATGGAATTGCAGAACATTGACAGTGAACCATCAGTGTTTAAAAACCTGGCCCGGAGGTGGTGATGCGTGCCTTTTTGTCTTTGTTTTTGTTTTGTTTTTCGAGACAGGATTTCTCTGTATAGCCCTGGCTGTCCTGGAACTCACTCTGTAGACCAGGCTGGCCTCGAACTCAGAAATCCGCCTGCCTCTGCCTCCCAAGTGCTGGGATTAAAGGCGTGCGCCACCACCGCCCTGGCAGGTGATGCGTGCCTTTAATCCTAGAGTTTGGGAGGCAGAGGCAGGCAGATCTATGTGAGTTCGAGGCCAGCATGAGATATAGAGTGAGTTTCAGAACAGCTAGGACTATGCAAAAAACCGTGTCTCAATAAACCAAAAAAAGAAAGAAAGGAAAAGGAAAGAAACAAAGCTTTTTTTGGACACAGTAGGGCATTCTGCACATGAGAAGTCGCAGCAGCTGTGACAGCATGCACAGGTCCTGCCCAGGATCATCCAGTCAAAGTCCCAGCGTGGGAAGTGGGTCAGGGTTGAACCAGCTAAGAAGCTGTGGCCACTGATGGCTGCTGAGAGAGGAGGGTCAGTTATCCTTAAGGGTGTGGCCCTGAGAGACTGACTGCCCATGCTCTAGTAGGTTCCCTACACCCAGACTTGTATTAGTGCGCTGAGTGGGCTCCGTGGACTCTTTTAGAAAGAAAAAAATAGATATACACAAGGAAGTTGGAAGTGGATATGGTAGAATGGCGGTAAGGGAGAGATGGGGAAGGAGGGAGTGGGGATAAACTCAGTCAAGACGCATTAAATGCCTGTATAAAAATGTAGAGTGTATTAACATACCACAGAAAATACAAGTTAAAAAAAAAGACATTTAGAGGCAGAGTTGAAGGCTGGCCAAGTCTATAGAGCAAGTTCCATGTAGGACAACATGGTGAGACTGTTGGAAAGCCTGTGTTAGCTTAGATCATTTCCCACATGTAGAATATCTACAGGACAGTCTTCATAAAGAGCAAAATCAGCTCAATTACTGTTGCTTTGAGAAATCCGTAAATTTCTGATGAAATTATGAATTTCATAAATTTGTTTATAAATATTATCATTTAATATGTCTCTGATTTTTTTTTTTTTTTTTGAGATAGAATCTAATGTAGCCCAGGCTGACATTGAACTGATTCTCTGGCCTGTTACTTCCTAAGTGTAGGGATTATATTCATGTGATACTACTCTTGACTTTTTTGTTTGTTTTTTGAGACAGGGTTTGTCTGTAGCCCTGGCTGTCCTAGAACTCACTCTGTAGACCAAGTTGGCTTCAAACTCAGAGGTCCACCTGCCTCTGCCTTCTGAGTGCTGGGATCAAAGGCATGCTCTCTGACTTTCCACTTTTGTAAATATTGAAGTACTCAGGGAGCCTGCATGTGTACAGTTCGTCAGAGGAGGGCAGCATCATCTGTCAAATAAAACAGAATAAGAGCACTTTCTTTTCATTAACTACAATCAACACATGCATCTTATTTATAGTTCTCAGTAAAACATGATAATTTAAAAACATATATTATTGAGAAATGTAACAGAACAAGTGAGTGTCTTCTCAAACTCCTTACCCATAAAGAATACAAAAGCGAGCAGGAGAGATGGCTCAGCGGTTAAGAGCACTGACTACTCTTCCAGAGGTCCTGAGTTCAATTACCAGCAACCGCATGGTAGCTCACAACCATCTGTAATGGGATCCAGTTTTCTTTTCTGGTGTGTCTGAAAACAGCAACAGTGTACTCATTATATAAAATAAATAAATAAATCTTAAAAACAAACAAAAAGACTAGAAAAGCTTGTTAAGGCCTGTGGTGGCGGTACACTCCTGTAATACCAGCCCTTGGGAAGAGGAAGCATGACAATCAAGGCCAACCTGGGCCATGTATGTATAATTGTTTATGTACAGATATAGTATATACAATCATTATGCATTATA
>NW_021604632.1:3896988-4052022 GCF_004785775.1 Grammomys surdaster
ATTTAACGTGTTAATAATTGCTATGTTGGCAAGACTTTATTTGTTTATTTGTTTTTTTGAGACAAAATTTTTTAGGCTGGCCTCAAACTCAGATCCACCTGCCTCTGTCTCCCAAGCACCAGAATTAAAGGTGTGTGCCACCACTGCCAGGCTATTGGCAAGCCTTTTAAAAGCACATTATTTAAGATACTATAAGGAGCTTCCTTGAAGGATCTTAGGAGATTTGAATTTTGACTACCCAGGCACAAGCTTAGTGTTTGTCTTTGAGCATATCTTTTAATTTCTTGGCATCACTGTTTCTTTCCTTTTTTGTCTTTGTCTTGAGCATCACTGCATCTTTCAGAAAAGTGAAAGAGCTAGTGGGAGAAATATCTAAGTGTGAGAATGAGGGAGTGTAGCATGAAGTTAGTCTTTTTAGTGTCTCTGACTTTGTTGTAATGTTTTGTTTGTCTTGCCTCAGTGAGAACTATGTAATTTTTGCAGCCTTGGGAAAGGGAGGAAGATGACCGTTCTTACCCTTTTCTATGGCAGAGCCAGCTGACCCTGTGAGCTCAGACTTTCCTAAATGATTCACCTTTTGGAAAACTCCAGTCATGGAAAAGTTCCATCCAAATAAAGACTTTTCAGGAAGTTGAGTGAGTGAAAATGAAGTTAAAATGGAATTTCTGTTGAAAAACAGGTGAATTAATTATTGCTAAGAGTAGGCCTTTTCCTATCAGGAGTCCCTCTCATGCATGAGACGATTTTTTAAGTTAACCATTCTCTTACTTAAAAGTACTATGATAGCTAAATCCTTCACTGCTTCCTAAAGTGAAGTTACTTTCTGGTACCTGGGGAGGCTGACACAGGAGAGGGCCAGCTTGGAGCTTCCTCAGAGGGCCTGTCTAGGAAAACAAAATGGCAAAAAGAGTGGAGTTGCTCTAGGGATGTGGCCAGCAGAGAGAGAGCAGTCCACCGTCTGTGTCAACTGTCAAGTTCCTGAAGAAGTGCCTCAGGCTACATAGTGTTTCCTGGTGGGTGCTGTAGACACTGGCATGGGAGATTAAGAAGGGCATTCCCAGGGGTTAGACTTCCCCATGCCTACTCTGTGATTTGGTGTGTGTCCTGGATTGTCATGTTGCTTTTGTGATTGGCTGTGTTGCGGGACTGTGAGTTTTTAATGGCAGAAGCCATATCATGTTGCTTTATGTGTCCTGTTGCATCTGGGATGCTTTCCAGAACATGTTTACCTAAGTGTGTATCAGTCTTGTCAGTCCTGCTATAAAACAAGAACAACAGCCAGGCAGTGGTGGCACACGCCTTTAATCTCAGCACTTGGGAGGCAGAGGCAGGCGGATTTGTGAGTTCGAGGCCAGCCTGGTCTACAGAGTGAGCTCCAGGACAGCCAGGGCTACACAGAGAAACCCTGTCTCGAAAAACAAAACAAAACAAAAAAACAAGAACAGCAAAGCCAAACATTAAGTTCATGGTTGCTGCTTTCTTCTCTTTGTTACATGGTTGCTGCTTTCTTCTCTTTGTTACTTGGGCCACTTGTTCTTCATATCCTAGCATTCTTAAAGTTAGGTTGCTGATCCTTTAAAATTTGTTGTGTCAGTCAAGTATTGTGTGGCTCTTTGCTGAAGCTCATTCTTCAATTCTAGACTTTTTGTTGTTGTTGTTGTTGTATTTTTTTCCTTTTCCTGAAGTGTGTATTAATTATTTGAATTCAGACTAGCTGTTGGGCAACAGCTGTGCCTCAGTAGCAAACAGTTAAGTGTCTGTTTCTTGTAGTACATTCGTAGTACATTATGGGTGGGTTCGCACTTTGTCTTGTCCCTCAGCCCTCTGGCATATACAGCCTTTAAGGGTGGCTTTGCACTTAATTCCTTTAATTTCAGGATGGGGCTTTATTCTTTATGCCTGTCGTCTTTGGTTTTTGTTTTCTCTAAATGTGTTAGATCCCTCTGCATCAGCAGTGGTCGGACACAGCCTGTGTTTTGATGTAAGAGAGACCTTGTTGTTGCTAATGCAGACTTTGAGCTGGTTGTGGCTGCCTGCGCCTCTCTTCAACCTTTGATCATTAAATTTAATTAGCCTTTCTTGGGTTCTGTAAAACAAACTGACTTTCTTGTCATCCATTCCACATGGCTACAAGCTTTGGAGATGAGGGGAAACAATGCCAGTCAGTCCTTCCAGACTTGCTCTTTTTTGAGTCAGAATCTCAGTTAGCTGACGATGACCTTGAACGTCTGCACTCCGCTCACTGTCCTCTTGTAAAGATGTCAGAGGCATGTGCCACCATACCCATCTGGTGTGTGACTTTCTCAGAGTTAGATGGACATCTTTTTCTATTGTCTCTCTACTTGCTACTGTGGTGGAATTGGTCACATTAGTTGTCACTGTTAGTAGGACTTTGGTAGGAAGTGGGCAGCACAGTACGTGTTAGTTCTTCATTAGCCTCACCAGTCTTCTGTAGAGTCTATACAAGACGGGGAGACCTAAAGGGCTCTTGTGTTGTGAGTTCAGCATTAAGCCCAGGATTTTGATGCAGGTTTACTTTGGGTATTGATTTAGCAGTCTAACAGATGACCCTAAAGTTAACTAGCTTGCATGAAGCAGCTCGCTGTTCTGTTGCAGTTCCTCACAGGTCCAGAGGCTGCTAGGTCCAGGTAGGCTTGTTTCCTTTAACCGGTGTTGGGACCATCCTCAAGACCACTTATTTCCCGTCCTGATGCTTAAGAACTTAGATACCTTATGATAGGAATGATTCCTCAGACATTCGTGTCTGTGTCTTTCCATGTGATCTATGCTGCAGAGTGGGTGGGATTCTAAAGATATAGTCTCAGAGAAGGCTTCAGAAGGTCTGAAGTACAGAACCATTTATACAGCTACTTGCACAGAACTCCCTTAGGTGACATAGTCATAAAACCCTAATCAGTTTGAAGGGGTTTGCTTTAAGGTTCTGGAGGAGCATATGGGACAGGAAATGTGTGGCAACCAGTTTGGAAAATACCATCTTTTGGCAGACTTTTCACTAGCATTGCTGTGTAGACTCTGTATAGTTGAATTAGCTGAGTAACTGCTTAGATTTCAGTTTTAATCCTTAGGGATGTAAATAAGCTTCCTGTCAGTATGACAGTGCTGTAGAGCAAACCTGCCCAGCATCAGCTGTAAGCAGCAGCAGGTAAGCATTGGAGTGTTGCTGGTGTGTCTCTGCTTTAGCTAGAGTTTGGCTTGTCTCATCTTGGCTCCATGCTTAACTTTGTGCCACTTACATAACACACAGTATTAAGTACAGCAGAGGTAGTCCTTTATTAGAAAATTTATTTTTGAAGGCGGTAGAGACTAGTATACCTTCACAGATGGGTTTTATAGGGTTTATTCTATCATTTTTGGTTAATCTTTGGTTAAACATTTATAATACATTGACTGTAGTTTTGGATCTGCCTCCTGGTAGGTTGGAGTTTA
Organism: Grammomys surdaster; assembly: GCF_004785775.1. Taxonomy (NCBI): domain Eukaryota; kingdom Metazoa; phylum Chordata; class Mammalia; order Rodentia; family Muridae; genus Grammomys; species Grammomys surdaster. The sequence continues at coordinate 3,900,436 of NW_021604632.1, forward strand.
AGCAGAATTCCTCAGATGTTTTTGTTGCTCTGGCATGTCAAAACAGGCATTACATATTTCTCCTCTCATTACCTGGAATATGGGGCACCTTAAGTATCTTTATTTCTTGCTTTAGAACTTTTTATTGGATGCAGTTTTTCAGTTTGAAATGAGGTGAGATTGTGTCCCAATCTGCCATTCCCTAGGCAGTTCTAATTTGCCCAGTTTAAAGAAAGTGCGCTTTGTCTTGGGCTTTAAGGTGTAGAACAGGAAGGAGCCTTCTGCGGGGTATTTCCATTCGTTTGCTTTTCTTGACATGATGGCAATGCCTTTGTCCCTGTGTTGCAGCTCCATCTCACTGTTCATTGGCCCTTTGAGTCAGTGCTGATCTGGGTATTGAGGGAGAGTGCAGGCAGGGTCTGTGTAGGTCTGTGTTAGCAACCAGGTGAGCTGAGACTTGGATGGTGTCGGAGTCTTCATGCTGGCAGATAGAATGGGAAACTTGAAGGTGAACATTGAACTACATTGTGGTTTTGGTTGTTAGTGTCAGTCTGAGAAAATGCCTATTTATAGAACTGTTAGAGTGAACTTTAATCGTAAGACTCAGTGGCCAGAATTTATTGAGAACTCAGTGGTATGTTCCTGGTTTTCATTTATTTCATTTGCTATGATTTTTGCTTTTAAACATTTTTATTTATTTATTTTTAATTTTATGTACATTGGTGTTGCCTGCATGTATGTGTGTGTAAGGGTGGGTCCTCTAGAGCTGGAGTTACAGACAGTGGTGAGCAGCCATGTGGGAGCTGGGAATTGAACCTGGGTCCTCTAGAAGAGCAACCAGTGCTCGTAACTGCTGTGCTATCTCCCCAGGTCCTGATTTCTGCTTCTTACCCGACTTGTAAGTGTGTTGTCTCTTTCCTTGAAATAGGGTGACTAAGGAAGTAGATGCCGCCTCTAAGGAAGCCAAGTCTTTCCTCAGACAGACAGAGAAAGAAACACCACAGGCTCTTGTCACTTCAGCCGCGACACCACTCCCTCCTGGGTCAGGGTGAGTATTTGTTTCAGTCCCAGGTGTAGTTGGCACACTGGGAAAACTGTTCTCTGTATGAGGACCGGTTTCTAACTGCAGCTGTCTCCACTCCTTTGAGACAGGGGAATGAAACTCTGCCTTGTCAGAAGTATTTATTTACCCAAATGGAGTTTGCTAGAAAAATTAGCATGGATTGCTCATTTAATAATCCCAGCCTGAAAGAAGCTCACCCCAAAGCTGAACATGGAAATTGCATACCTAAAATTATTTTTTGCATGACAATATTGGCAGTTCATCAGGACGTTTAATAAGGTTTGAATTGAGTACTTAGTTCCAGGCCCCCCCACCCCATGGCAAAGGAACATCAGAGTAGGCACAGGGGTCTACATCTGTCGTCCCAACTACTTGGAGACTGAGATAGGTAGTTCACTTGAGCCAAGGAGTTTAAGGCTAGAGTAGGCATCATAGTAAGCCCCTGTCTAAAAGAAAAACAGTCAAGAATTATTAAAAAAAGAAATTTCGATAGTTTACCTCTTTTGATCTTTCCATACTTATTTTTAGCTGAAGATTAGAATTCCTTTCTTTTTGAGAAAGCAAAAATTCCTATCTTAACATATATAAAAAGTAAATAAGAGAAGCCCAAGGCTGTAGGCTCTATCTAAGGAAATGACCATAGACTTCATCACAGGGGCATCTTTGACCAGCCAGCAGAGAATTCTGGGTAAGCCAGGCTCCTAAACTGACTTCTATGACTTTTTAGATGGGGACTGTCACCTCATTAAACATAATCACCTTTATTTTGAACAGGAAAGTTGGTGTTTGTTTGTTTTTCTAGTTTTTAAGACAGAGTTGTACTATACAGGCATGGCTTTGCCTAGAGCTAACTATGTAGACCAGGCTAATGTCAAACATCATAATCTATCTACCTCTTCCTCCTGAGTGTTGGGATTAAAGGTGGGTGTCACCATGCCTGACAAACAGGAAAGTTTTATTTTATATTTTTTTTTCCCATTAAAAATTGAGCCGGGCAGTGGTGGCGCATGCCTTTAATCCCAGCACTTGGGAGGCAGAGGCAGGCGGATTTCAGAGTTCGAGGTCAGCCCGGTCTACAGAGTGAGTTCCAGGACAGCCAGGGCTACACACAGAAACCCTGTCTTCAAAAAATAAATAAATAAATAAATAAATAAATAAATAAGCAAATAAATATCTATCAGGTTTTCCTATTAAACTATGTAGGCAGATTTTCATCTCTTTAGCCTGTCTGTGAATAATGCTGTTAAAGTGGTGTACATTGTATGTGAGAGTACACTTGCTTAGCAGAATTCAAGACAAAAGTTTACATGCAAGTTGTTTATTTATATGAGAAGTGATTCCAGGGAGACCCAGAAAGTGGGGTGAAAGGAAAGAGGCCTCTTTCAGATACTAATTGCCTTTTCTGTTAACATATCAGCAGTATTGATTGTCCTGAAGACTGGCTAAGCAGACTCTAAACAAATATGGGCTGATTGGTTATCAGCATAGGACAGTCTCTTTAAATTGACTGAAAGGGATTCCTCCCAAACCTGAGCTGTACAGTCCTGGCATAGATGAGGGTCAGCATGGAAACTCTGCTGAAAAAAGGACAGAGATGAGTCTGACGACAGGAAGGAGGGAATCACCAGGCTGCACAGAAGAGCTCCTGGGGTAGAGGCCAGCTGCTGTTACTGGCAGCTATTCTAGTGAATTCTTTTTCAGAAGATTAATGACCTACTGACTCCCTTAAAAAAGAGGTAAATGAAATCTGTGCTAATCAACTTTGAAAGCTATAATGGAATATACCAGAATATAGAATATCTAAGTATCTGAGTAAAAGTACATGAATATAGGACATTTAAAATCTCAAGTGGCCCTTTAAGGGTAATCTGCTTGTTTTTCTGACGTGTGTCTCAGAAAACTGCTTGGAATACCAAAGGAAATCGTCTGCTTTGGAGTTTGAAAGTAGACTCGTTTTATCATTGAAAATGTTAGAAACTGCAACACATTCCACATGTATGGAAGGTCTTTTCAAGGGGAGAATTTGAGGAGTCATCTAATATATAAAAGAAAAGTAATACGGTAAAATGTTTTCCCTGCTCCCCCGAATCCCCTCCCCCCCAACATACTTTGGAAATTGCTTCAGTTTATAGAAGTTGTGTGTTTTCATTTTCTCTAAACAGATTTAAGCAATACAGGAAAACCAGTGCAGAAGAGTAAAACATCCTGTCCCACATCTTTCAGTAACAAATAAGGACAGATGCAGAGGAGCCAGTGTTTGTAACTGAAAATGCATTTCCTCCGTGTGTTTAAAATAGCATGCCACTTAGGCTATAAAAAGCCAGAGTTTGTGTGTCAGGAATGGAGCAAACCCTCTTTTAATTAGAGGACAGTATCAGGCTGTTACATTTGGTAGCGGAAAGCGCAGTGCTTACTCAGTGTGTCTAAATTCCCATGGCTTCATCACCCAAGCCTCTTGATCTCCCTCTTCCTCTGCACACTGAATTCTTGCATTTAGCTTCTACCAGCAGATGGCTGGCTGGGCTCCAACGCCACACTTGCTCTTTTCTTCCACTCTAACACGCATTACTCCGTTCGTCTCATCAGAACTCGCCGTCCCTGCTGTAAGCACTGAGTCGTTTTTACCGTGTGGTTTTGTCTTGTCTTGCCTCTTGGACACAGGAAAAAAGGCTTTGTTGTTGAATCTCAAACAACCTCCTGGTAGTATCAGATTAAGCAGTGTTTGTCCTAAAGACAGAAAGATTTGTCATAGAGCTGTATGAAGATTAAGTCTCAAATCGATAAGCTGGGTAATGGACTATAATCCTAGTACCTAGAAGTAAAGGCAGTAGGATCTGGGAGTTCAAGGCCAGCCTTGACTACATGGTGAGTCTATGGTCCATCTGGACTGCATGAGTTTTTTTTCACTGAAAACCAACAGTAAATAATGCCTGATCCAGTGGTCTGTCAGTTGTCAGTGTCTCTGACTGTCCCAGGAACCTCACATTTGTGGATAGTTTTCTGTCTAAACAGCTAATGTGATCTTTCCCAGAGTCCTCAGAAGTTGGTAATTATGAACATAGCTTATTTTTAGTTTTTAAGTAAGCATAGTCATTGAGTTTTGATAAAGAGCAGTGACCATTTCTCAAAGTCATAGAAATCAAACACAGCCACAATATTGGGAGGAAGTGTTTCTAGAAATTGACTATCTTAGTTGGCTTGGTTTTTTTGTTTTGTTGTTTGGATATGTTCATATTTTTTTCTCCCATGACATGTTTACAGTTGAAAGTATATGAAAAGCCTGTATCCACTCCAGAGCTGAGTCCATCGAGTGCTTCAGTCAAGATGTAAGACTCCAGCAGGGTCCCAGCAGAACTGTCTAGGATGTCATGAGTAAAAATTGATTGGTACTTACTAATAATAGAGGAAAATAGATATTTTAGCAAATATGACTTTTGATTATATGAGAGATCGGAAAGTGATTTTCTGTAAGAAAACAAACAAGGCATTGTTCATTCAGAAATGTGTATTTGGGGACTGATGAGAGGGCTCAGCTGTTAAGAGCACTGACTGCTCTTCCATTGGTCATGAGTTCAAATCCCAGCAACCAAATGATGGCTTACAACAAAATGAGATCTGCTGCCCTCTCGTGGGGTGTCTGAAGACAGCTACAGTATACTTACATATAATAAAGAAATAAAAAACCCTTGCGCTGGAGCGAATGGGGCGGGAGGGGGGAGAAAACACGGGGCTGGGGGGGGGATGAAATGTGTAATTGGAATATTTATTTATTTATTTATTTATTTATTGGTTTTTCGAGACAGGGTTTCTCTGTATAGCCCTGGCTGTCCTGGAACTCACTCTGTAGACCAGGCTGGCCTCAAACTCAAAAATCAGCCTGCCTCTGCCTCCCAAGTGCTGGGATTAAAGGCGTGCGCCACCACCGCCCAGCTTCTTGTGTTCTTTTTAAAAGATATATTTATATATTTTATATATATGAATGTTGGCTTGCATGTATGTCTGCACATGGGTGTCTCTGTGGGACCTAGAGTGTTGTCTGCCTTGGAACTGGAGTTATAGGTGGTAATGAGCTGTCATGTGGGTACTCAGAACAGAACCTGGGTCTTCTATAAGAGCAGCAAGTCAAGCCAGGCTGTGGTGGTGTTCGAACTATAAGATCCAAAACCAGGGGATGCGTTCCCACAGAAACGCACACGGACAGGACTCACTGCAATCACATGAGGTTTGGTTTAATGAAACTAGTGCACTAGGACTCTCCCGCATGCAGGCAAGAGAGTGCCGAACAAGAGCTGGGTACAGCATTTATGGGTACAGTACAGTTCACGAGGGCAAACCACAAAGTCTGACCTTTCCGGGTTTGGTCCCTAGGTGACTAAGATTATGACAAGGAGTGTCCTCCATTTGCCCAGGTTTATTCCGTTAAGGGCTCTGCTTCCTGATTCCTGGAATGTATCTACACTCTGAGCTCTCCTTACCCGCAGGTGGGTTCCCTCCCCTGTAGTCTGAAGAATGTTAATCAGCCTCTCCCTTCCTCCTCTGAATGTTAATCTAGCAAGTGTCCTCTCACTAAGGAATGCGCCCCTCCCCGGGATGTGTCCCGGGACTGTGGGGTTCTTTCCAAACCCCCAGCACTCAGGAAGCAAAGGCAGGTGGATCTCTGTGAGTTTGAGGCCAGCCCGGTCTACAGAAGGAGTTCCAGGATGGCCAGTTCTACACAGAGAAACAAAACAAAAGGCAGCTAGTCCTCTTAACCACTGAGGTTCCTCCTCAGTCCCCTTTCTGGCTCCTCTGACTTACTAACATATCTTCAAGGTTTATTTTATGTTGCAGCATCTCTATAATTTACTCTGTTTTATTTCCTTTGTGGACTAATGTAACTGTAAGATTATACTCCATTTTGATGAAGTAGGTGCTAACTAATGGACTTAGGGTGGTTTTTACATTTGGCTATTGCAAGTGTTTTGTGAATATTCATGTACAAACTTTTGTGTTATTGGGTGTTTTCACTCCTCTAGGGTATGTCCCTACAAGGCTGTGGATTAGACAGTAACTAAAACAAGCTCTTTAATTTTTCAAAAAATTTTAATCTCTGAGTATGGGAGTTTTGCCTGTATGTGTTTCTGTCTATCATGTGCCTGATGCCCACAGATGCAGAAGATGTTAGACTCCTTAGAGGGTGGTGTTACAGAGATGGTCGTGAGCCACCCTGTAGGTTCTAGGAACTGAGCCTGTGCCCCCTGCAAGAGCACCCAATGCTTTTAACCACTGAGCCAGCTCCAGCCTCCATTAAGTGCTTTTAAACTGTTCTTTAAAACAAACAAACAAAAAACCCAAACACACACACACACACACACACACACACAAAACAACAAAAAAAACACAAAAGCAAAACCTCTAGCTGACTGTGGTGACTGAAGTCTTGGAAGCCAGAGGCAAGAAGGTAGATTGCTGCAGGTTTGATACCAGCTTGTTCCACATAACAAATTCTAGGCAAGCCAGGTATGTTAGCAAACCCTGTCTTAACAAAATAACACAACAACAAAAGATCTACATGTGAAGTCTTCAAAAAGTAAAATTAGGGCGCTGGAGAGGTGAGTCTATATTATAGACCATTTTTGTTGTATTCTTATCATCTTAATTGTGCTCCACTTCTCCTGGTATGAAAAATAGTGAAGTACTTTGGAGCCTTTCTGCATGTGTAGAACGGGCATGTGAAATTACTCCACTTGCAGAACTTACTTAGCTTACCTGTGGGAGTGGGTTTGTGAAGGAGGAGGTGAAGACCTTCATTAAGAGAGCACTGTAATCTCGGGATGGTTAGTTACAGCAGTGAGCACTGAGTGTGCACTAGAGGGCAGAATTAATCCTGAGAAAGCAAGCACTCAGGTGCACCAAGCAGCTCTAAGACTGGATGGCGCTATATATTTTTTGTTTGTCTAATTAGATTAGTCTTTGATAAGAGATTTCTTTGTTCTAATTTCTTTGTTTAATATAGCTAGATATATTAAATTGCAGTTTGGTTTGGTTTCAACTCTACTTTGTTTGGAAAATTATTTTTCCCTCTCATTTTTGTAGTATAAAGTTTTATTTGTGGAGATTTTTTGTTAATCACAAATAGATGTGCTTACAGATGGCACAGCCGTGAAGGTGCTTGTTACCAAACCTCATGAGAGAACTGACCCCACAGGTTGTCCAGTGGCCTCCACACACAGAATGTGGTACTCAGGATAATCATCTCACTCTCCCCCAACAAAAATAAATAAATACAAAAAAATTAAAGAGAGAAACTGTGAGCCACTTCAGGGACTGCATTATTAATATTGATTCCCCCCCCCCCTTTTTTTTTTGTTTTTCGAGATCGGGTTTCTCTGTGTAGTCCTGGCTGTCCTGGAACTCACTCTGTAGACCAGGCTGGCCTCAGAAATCCGCCTGCCTCTGCCTCCCAAGTGCTGGGATTAAAGGCGTGCGCCACCACCGCCCGGCTGATATTGATCCCTTAAAAATGTTCCATGCTGCTCTTCTCAGGCGCTTTTGTGTGGAAGTTACTGTTCTGTCTGTTTTAGTGTCAGTGAAGTGTGCTGTTCACTTGGACCATAACAACAATCAGTGCATCTATGTTCTGACCAAAGTTCTGGTAAAAGAATCTTAGTACTATTTTGTGGATGGTTATGAGTATATAACAAGAGTCATAGTTACTAAATTTGTAATTTCAGTTGAGGAATTTTCTTACAGGAGAGGCTGAGCAGTTACGTTCTAATTATTTTGGTTGAAGAACAAAACCAGGCTGACATGCTGTATCCAGTTACATGGTCCAGGGTTGTTGCCAGAACCCTACTATTTAAGCAAAGCTATTGTAAATGTAAGATGAAATAATTTAAAACTTTGAAAACAGATGATCTAGAAAGACCTAAAGAAGTGGAAGGGTGAGAAGATGACAGAGTCTAAGAAGCATGTGTCTTTGACCTAGGATGCCTGAATGTTTAAGGCCATAGAAGCACAATATGATTGTTAGCTGTACCTGACACTAGTTCAGCATTGAGGGTGAATGGGAAGCTTGCGCCCTGCCGTGCCTTTCGTTCCCAATTGAGAGCCTTCCTTCACTCCAGCTGTTTGAGAAGGGGAGGAAGAAAAGGGAGTTTACCTCATAGTGAAAAGTTTGAGGAAAGTCTCCTTTACTCTGGTAATTGTTGGGCGAGTCCCTCACTCCCTTCTGGTGAGCCCTGCTGTTATGCCAAAAGCCTCTCTTAGCAGTTTCTCCCGCACAGCCCTTCTCTGTGTTCAGGGACAAGGGGAGCGTACACTGTGTTCTTGCTCCCTTGGACCCAAACCTCAGAGGTCTTCATCCTCTCTGTCCTAGCCTACACCCAATCCAGTAAGTTCTTTTAATTTTGTCCTTTTTTAAAAATCATTTTATTTATTTACATTCTAGATATTGCCCCTCTCCCCAGTTCCCCTCCCACTGTTCTTCATTCTGTTCCCCTCACCTTTGCCTCTGAGAAGGTGCCCACCCCCAGGGATCCCCTTCCCTGGGGCCTCAGGTCTCTGCATGGTTAGGAGTATCCTCTGCAATGGAGGCCAGACATGGCAGTCCTCTGCCTCATATGTGTCGGGCCTTGGACCAGCCCGTGGATGCTCTTTGGTTGGTGGGTTAGTCTCTGGGAGCTCCCAGGGATCCAGGCTAGTTGATACTGTTGGTCTCCCTATGGGGTGGCTATCCTCTTCAGTGCTTTCAATCTTTCCCCTAGCTCTTCATAGGGGTCCCCGATCTCAGTCCATCTGTCTCAGTTAGCTGCGGGTAGGGCCTTCTCAGAGGACAGCCATGCTAGGCTCTTGTCTGCAAGCACAACATAGCATCAGTAATAGTGTCAGGCTTTGATGCCCTCCTCCCCCACAATGAGATAGATCCCAAGTTGACCTTTCCTTCAATCTCTGCTCCGTTTTTGTCCTTGCATTTTTTTTAGACAGGAACAATTCTGGGTCAGAAATTTTGACAGTGGGTTGGTAACTCTGTCCCTCCACTTGGGGCCCTGTCTATCTACTGGAGGTAGTCTCTTCAGATTCCCTCTCCCCACTGTTGGGCATTTCAGCCAAAGTCATCCCCATTGAGTCCTGGGAGTCTCTCACATACCGGGTCTCTGGAACTTTATAGAGCGTCCCCCACTCTTCACCTCCAGAAGCTGCATATTTCCATTCATTCTCCTGGCCCTCTAGTATTCTGTTTCCACCCCCATACCTGATCCTGCCCCCTTTTCCACTCCCCTTCCCCACTCCCACCCAGGCTCCTCCCTCCCTCTGCCTCCTGTGATTATATTGTTCCCCCTTCTCAGTGGGATTGAAGCATCCTCGTTAAACTTCTTACTCTGCGGATTGTATCATGGGTATTCTGTACCTTGTGGCTAATATCCACTGATGAGCGAGTACATAGCATGCTTGTCCTTTTAGGTCTGGGTTATCTCACTCAAGATGATACATTATTATCTTTCAGCTTGAATGTAGATTTTGTTTTGTTTCTTAAATCTGAGATTTTATGACTTTTATCTGGCTGGAAAATTCTCAGGCTTTCTGACTATTCCATCTTTTGCATTCTGTCTCCTAGAATTCCTGTTAAGCAAGTAGGTTTCCATTCTGTCAATGAATCAGTTAACTTCTCTCTTTGATGGGGGTTGGGGATTTATCTCAGTGGTACTAGCAAATGCAAAGCCCTGGGTTCCATCCTTAGCTATGGAAAAAAAAAAAAACTTCTCTTTGATGTCCACATTGTTATTTCTGAACTGCTTTTTGCTTGTTTCTTGTGTCTTTACTATTTCTTCACAATCTAAACTTTAATTTTAGTGACTGAGTTTTCTATATTTTAGAAATCCCTGTTTAGTTTTCAGATTTCCTTCTTTTTCATGGGATCTTAATCTGTTTGTTTTTGTTTTGAGACAGGGTTTCTCTGTGTAGCACTGGTTGTCCTGGAATTCACTCTGTAGACTAGACTTGGCCTCAAACTCAGAGATCTACCTGCCTCTACCTCTTGAGTGCTGGGATTAAATAAAGGTGTATGCCACTATTCCCAGCTAGGATCTTATTCTTAAAATCTTGTTTTATGGGCTGGAGAGATGGCTCAGTGGTTGAGAGCACTGACTGCACTTCCAGAGGTCCTGAGTTCAAATCCCAGCAACCACATGGTGGCTCACAACCATCTGTAATGAGATCTGATGCCCTCTTCTGGTGTGTCTGAAGACAGCTACAGTGTATTCATATATAATAAATAAATAAATCTTTAAAAAAAATCTTGTTTTATCTGAGTCATCATTTTAAGTGTATTTCCTTTGTGACTTCTAGCTGAGGGTTCTGTATTGGAAGGAAGTTCTTGGGTTATGCTGCTGTTGTAATTTTTCTTTTATGATGGTGCTCTTTAAGGTGAGGGGTTAATCTGCGTTTTTCAAAACTGGGTATAATGTGTCTTTGATGCCTTCGTTTGAGCTTTGGCTTAGGCTGATTTTGAATATGAATTTGTGGCTCAGAATCCCTGGAACACTGAGGTACTGTAGTTAGGATTCCCTAGTTCATTGCTGACAAAATTCATTGTGTCTGAAGAAAAGCATCTTCCTACAGCCTGAGCAGAGGTGAGCTCTTTCCTGTGCTCCCTGCGACATGACGTGAGCTTTGTTCTCAGTCCACCTTCGGCTCTCTGGCTCTGTAATACCAGGACAAGTCATGTTTTGATTTGGTTTACAAAACCCAGGCCCGGAAGTTATTAAAAACCCACTTCCAGCCCTCAGTCATTCTGTCAGGTCATGTGCACTACTGTGGTTTTTTACTTCCTCCTTTAAGTGTAGAGGTTCCCTTTCTTTTTGGTGAGTTTTTAAAATAGCGATACGGTCTGTCTATTTCTAGGTCATTATGTAGCAAGTGTTTAGTTTGTCTTAGTCGTCCCTCATAGATACCCTGTTGTTTTTTCATGTTTCTGAGTGTCTTAGGTTTCTGTTGCTGTAATGAATAATGTCCTAATCAAAAGCACCTAGGAAGGAAAGGGATTGTTTTGCTTACACTCCCATGCCACTGTCTGTCATGGAAAGCAGTCGGGAAAGAACTCATGGCAGGAACCTGGAGTCAGGAGCTGACACGTAAGTCATGGAGGGGTGCTGCTTACTGGCTTGTTCTCCATGGCTTGCTCAGCCTGCTTTCTTATCTACCCACCTGCCCAAGGTGGCACCACCTACAGTGATGTGGGCCCTCTCACACCGATAATTAATTGAAGATGCCCTTCAGTCTTGCCTACAGCCTGATATTAGACATTTTCTCAATTGATGTTCCTTGCTCTTAGATGTCTCTGGCTAGTCAGCACACTGAACAACTAGTACAGAGTTGTGAATTGCATTTGGTGAAATTCAAAGTGATCAGAACAGTCTCCCCCACCCCCCATAATACATACATACATGATCTTCAGCATGTTTACAAAAAAACAACAAGTAAACTTTGGTCTCTGGAGAATTGCTATCTTTTATGAATATCTGTTCTCCTCTTAGTGTTGGTCAGGACAGCAGGTTGGGGTGGGTTCCACAGCTTATGTCCAGCAGGTAGTTACTCTGAAACGTTTGCAATGCCAAAAATGCAATTGGAATGGCACCTTGGCTTAATCACATAGTTCAAGCATAGGCATGTAGGGCGTTCTTTACTCACCCCACAGACCTATTTTGCAATTTCTGCTATTTCCCTTCTTTCGTGTCAACTTGACTCTGTGGAAGTGTTGTTTCCACAGTAACATTTCAGAATGCACATCCTTATTGGAATTCGCAGAAGCCCTGCCATGTGCCTGGTAGCCTTGTTTCCTAGCCAGGAAACACATGGTGTCCATCAGCCTTTCCTGTGCTTAACTTGGGCTGTCTTGTGCACAACAGGAAAGCCCTTAAGTTGTTTTCTCCCCTGTAGCATAGGTTCCAGATTGAAGTGTGGGAAGGATTCTGATACGTAGCGTCCCATCACTAAAGTGTTGAGTGTGATGAATCAAGTCCTTGGGTGGTATAGCTGTAAGGGACATAAGCTAAAACACTGTGCTTCTTGGCCTGTTACTGTGTTTGCTAAGGCACTGTAATATAAATACCTGTTTGTAGCTTTGGGGAATGTTTCTGGGAAGCTGTGGCAGGGAGGTGAAAAGTAGAGGCAAAACTTCTTTTTTGAGACAAGTTTCACTATGTAGCCCTGGCTGACCTGAAGCTTGCTATGTAGCACTGGCTGGTCCCTAACTCACAGAGACTTGCCTGCCTCTGCTTCCTGGGTGCTGGAATTAAAGGTGTGTGTCACCATGCCCAGGGAAACATCTGTACTTCTCTGTTTTCCTTTTCAGTTCAAGCATGAACAAGATAGCTTCACATCCTGTTCTCTTGAGATTCAACTGACTAGATTCTTCCCTAAACCTGAGTGTGTTCTGTAACTTCTCATAGCCTCTCTCACATTCATTTCCCTTTCCTTCCTTCCTTCCTTCCCTCCTTCCTTCCTTCCTCCCTCCCTCTTTCTTTTTTTAAATTTGGACATTGATTGAAAATAAGATTTCAGAGAGACAAGCATGTGGTCTTAGTTGTGGTTAGTGTGCATTAATATCATCTATAAATCACTAGTAAAATTGAGGAGATTTGTGTGTGCCTATGGCACTGTATGATGAAAGAAAGAAGGGGAGCATTTGAGTGAGAATTCTCCGTACTCTGCCCCTCATCTGTACGGAAGCTTATTCAGTGTGGATGTAGTAGCATTTGTTGACTGTTACTATTTTGGCCTCATAGCATGTAGATTTCAAAACAAGAAGTAGGTTAGTTATCACAGGGATGCTTCACTGTTCAGCTCAGTGGCTTTTGACAGTTGTATATATCAGACCCCAAGTAGAATGTTTTATGCCATCACTCCAGAAAGTTTCTTCATACCCTGTCCTGCGCCTCTGTACCTGGCACCTACGTTAGTTCTCCTGAGTTCAGAACCTCATGTAAACAAATTGTACATTATTTTGCAGTTTGTTCCTGGCTTCTTTGACTTGGTGTTTTTGAGATTTTCCTTGGTGTGTATTAGTAGTTCATTCCTGTCTTATCTCCATTGTACAAATGTAACAGACTGTGTCCATCCATCCTAATTGTGGGCTGGCTTATGGGTTTTTTGGTTTTGTTTATAACATTTTAAATTTGTTCTCTGTGTGTATGTGTGTATACACACACTTGTGGAAGTCATAAGACAACTTTAGGGATTTGGTTCTGTCTTTCTACATTGTGGGTTCCAGGAATGGTTCTCAGATTGTCAGGCTTACTGGAAAGTGCCTTTACTCATGGAGCCATCTCTCTAGCCCATGGTTATTTTTAAATCATTTTTGGGATGGGGTTGGGAGTATGGAGATATGATGGAGGTTGTCTTGTGTAACCTGGCAGGCAGGCCTTGACTTGCTCCTAAGCTCCCGGGGTTCCAGGCATTCATCACCATACTCAGTCTCCTGGTCTTTCATAGTCAAACATTTTTACTTCCTTTGGATAAATACTTAGGAGTGGGCATGCTAAGTCAGGTTAAAAGTGGTAAGTGTTACCACAAACAGTTCTCTAGGATGGTCGTCCCATTTTATTTTGCTATTGGCCCATGGGAGCTCTGACTGGCCATATCCTGTCTTCATTTGGTGTAGTCTGTCTTTTATTTCAGTAAGTATGCAGTGGTATTTCCTGTCATTTTAGCCCGCACTGCCTTGAAATTTTGTACGGATGATGTCTTTTCACATGACTATCTGGCATGTATTCATATGTGTAAAGTCTGTCTTCTAGTCTTACCATCTTTTTTATTTAATTTTTAATCTAAAAAACATTATTAAATTTTAGTGTTATGTGTATGAGTGTCTTCCTCCGTGTATGTATGTGGACCATGTGCATGCCTGGTATCCCAGAGGCCAGAAAGGGCAGTCAAGTCCCCAGAGCTAGAGTTATGGATAGCTGTATGTACCCTATTTTAGGCTTCTGCTGTCTGATGTAGTGGTCTCTCAGCCATGCTCTCTTCCCAGTGGCTGTGGCACACTGGGAAGAGGTTAGTCTAAGAGAGAGCTGCTGCAAGGAGAACACACACTGAAGTTGGAAGAATTAATAATGAGAATAAGCAGCCGGGCGGTGGTGGCGCACACCTTTAATCCCAGCACTTGGGAGGCAGAGGCAGGTGGATCTCTGGCCAGTCTGGTCTACAGAGTGAGTTCCAGGACAGCCAGGGCTATACAGAGAAACCCTGTCTCGAAAAAAAACAAAAAACAAAAAAATCTAGTAAAAGAGAATAAGCAAGTCTCAATTTTTATAATGATGATACTATTGATAAAACATTTTAGATGTATTAGGTTAAGTAAATAATTAAAAATGTTGTTACTTTACAATGGCTACTATAAATTTTAAGTTATATTTCTTTCTTTCTTTTTTTTCCCCGAGACAGGGTTTCTCTGTGTAGCTCTGGCTGTCCTGGAACTCACTCTGTAGACCATGCTGGCCTCGAACTCAGTGCTGGGATTAAAGGCGTGCGCCACCACTGCCCCATCTCTTGTATACATTTCTATTGTAGACCTTCTGTGGTGATTTGAATAAGTATAGCCCTATAGATTAGTGTGATTGAATGTTTGGCTCACAGGGAATGGCACCTTTAGGAGGTGTGGCCTTGTTGGAGGAAGTATGTCACTGTGGAAGTGGGCTTTGAGGACTCCTGTGCTCAAACCACGCCCAGTGTGGCACATAGTTGCCTTCTGCTGTTGGTGGATCAAAATATAGAACTCCTCTAACAACATGTATGCCTGCTTGCAGCCGTGCTTCCCAACATCATGATAATGGACTGAACCTTTGAAACTGTAGTCCGGCCCCAATTAAGTATTTTCCTTTATAAGAGTTGCTGTGATCATGGTGTTTCTTTACAGCAAGAAAACCCTAAGACATCTTTTTGTGAGCTTTTAGTAATAAATATATATGTATATAAATTATTTTGATTTCTCCTGCAAATTAAAGAAATCCCCCGGCCACTTTACTCAGAGAGGATCCATAGTAGTTTGAGTATGTAAGAATAAGCAAGAATAGATGAAGCGAGGGCAGGAAGATGGCATGGCAGGTAAAGATGTTAGCCACAAGCCTCACAACCCGAGTTCCCTGTCTAGGGTCTGCACGGTGGAAGGAGAAAATGTCTCCTGCGGGTAGTCATCTGACTTTACTTTTACACCCTAGCTTGAGTGTAGACAGACAGATACACATGCATGCACGCAAGTGTATCAACAAAGAATGAATACAGTGAGATTACTTAGATGTTAAATGGGGCCTGTGACCTAGGAAATGTGCTTGCTTTTTCTCTCAGCAAGTGTAACTGAGTAAACCCAGGTCTGAAGGGCATTTAGAGCAAGCAGTGTACTTGGACAGCTGAGAGCCCTTGCTGCAGAGAGGTGCACCCAGCAAACTGTCACTGCTTCACCTCCAAGCCAGAACTGTCTGTTCCTGGACGGGAAATTAAGCCTGTGATCTGATTTAAACAGTGAGCTCATGAGTTGTTTTCTTTCTCTTAAGTTGATAAAGTTAATTTTCATCTTTAGTTAGCAGTTTGCACATAGAGCATTGAAAATAAAATGTTCTTTGCTGAAGATTTTGTTCTTTCTAATGTGTGTTCTGGTTCTGGTTGGATCCAGAACCCTTCAGTAGGTAATTGTGCATTACTTCCTTAGAGAACTGATCTGTGTATTTGAAGCCAGCTGACTACTGGTCTACTAAGGTTGATCAGCAACCGTCCTGTAAACACGGGTGTGTTCCCAGCCCTCGGTATTAGTTACTCGTGATCAGTACATAAGACACCATGTACACACAGCTGGTGCCACCACTGGAGTGCTGTCTTACTCACTAGGCTCTTAGTCCTTGTCGCTCTAGACTGAAATCTTGGAGCTGTTGTTGTGGGCCCCTTGGGTTTTACAGTAGAGGGAAGAACATGGTGTTGCTGCTTCCTTTGGAAGCAGAGAGAGTATAATTTTTATGCTTTGGACTGAACAGACTTGCCTGGTTCAACTCTGCTTGATTACTTTAGATAAAAAGATGAAATCATAATTTCTAACATCATAGAGCTGTTTTGAGAATAAAATGAGATAAGGTATCTTAATATACATTTTGTTCCAGAAGAGCTCAATAAAAATTATTTTTTTTGACCAGCAAGATGGCTAAGTGGGTAAAGGGGCTTGCTGCCAAGCCTGACAACCTGAGTTCAGTCTCCAGGAACCACATGGTGGAAGGTGGATAACTGACTCCTGCCAGTTGTCTTCTGATCTCTACATATTGCTGTGGTACGCACATACACACTCATGTGCTTGCACATATATACACATAAATAAATTTAACTTACAGTTTTTTAAAGAATTATTTTTGTAGTTGGACATGGTTGTACACCTACAATCCCAGCACTCAGGAGGTAGAAGTAGCAGGATCAAGAGTTGAAGGTGATTCTTGACTACTTGATAGCTTCTAGCCTGGGCTAAAGCAAAGGGCTGGGGGCGGGGCTCAGAGGGCGAGGTAAGGGTACTTGTTCCTTAAGCTGTGGCCCTGAATTTGAATCCCCAGCATCCGGTAAGAGCAGGAATGACCATGTAACCTGCATTGGCAGGCAGAGCTATGCAGCCCCTGGAGGCCGACCTGAAGTTGCGAGCTTCAGGTTCAGGGAAACCGTATTCCAAGGAGATTTGGGGGTGGGGGACTACAGCACACGTTATTTTTTTTAAAGGTTTATTTTTAATTTATTTTACATATATGAATGCTCTATCTGCATGTACACCTGCATGCCAGAAAGAGGGCATCAGGCCTCTTTATAGATGGTTGTGAACCACCATGTGGTTTCTGGGAACTGAACTCAGGACCTCCGGAAGAGCAGCCAGTGTTCTTAACTACTGAGCCATCTCTCCAACCTTGTACACATTATTTTTAAGAAAGAGAACTTTTTCCTAGTTTCCTGTTTCCTAGTTAACATTAGATCACAAAACTGGGAGCAGAGTTAGCATGTCTGTGAGACTTACACTAAAACCCACGTGCTTAGTGTTTCCTGCCCCTTCCTACTGGATTAGGCCTTGTGCTAGAGAACACTGTGAAACACTCTAAGGAGCTTGCACTGCCTTTCCTTCCTCTGTTCATTTAGCCTTGTTTGAGATGCTTTCCAGGTCCTTCAAATGTCCGTTGGCTAGCGCTTGCATTGTCTGAGAGGGTAGTCCAAACAGGTCAGTAGATGACTGTGTTCGTAATCACTTCCATCCATACTCTCCCATTGGAGAAATGTATTTGATCTTGCTGTTCAGTCACGTAAGTTACTGCTTTATGACACAAGCTCTTTTTGAGATTAGAGTAACTCTACACAGTGAAACACTGAGTACTTAAGATACTGTGGGAGAGCAACACAGCAACCTCCACCTTCAAACTTGTGTTTATAGCCAAATAATGCACAGCGCTGTGTAGCTACAGGTAAGAGTGGCTTCCTTCTCAGCACCTGTTAAAAAACACTCACAAACGTTACCAAAATGAGGCAGTAGACACTAGTGTTTAGCAGCATTAAAGATAAACAAATGG
This sequence comes from Grammomys surdaster, assembly GCF_004785775.1. Classification (NCBI taxonomy): domain Eukaryota; kingdom Metazoa; phylum Chordata; class Mammalia; order Rodentia; family Muridae; genus Grammomys; species Grammomys surdaster. The sequence continues at coordinate 3,918,034 of NW_021604632.1, forward strand.
CCGGGCTTGATGGCGCACGCCTTTAATCCAACACTCAGGAGGCAGAGGCAGGCGGATCTCTGAGTTAAGGCCAGCCTGGTCTACAGTGAGTTCCAAGACAGCCAGGGCTACACAGAGAAACCCTGTCTCAAAACCAAAACTGAAACAAAATAAAACAAAACCCAGCTGACCTGTTCTAACTTTTGTCTGTTTAAGTGTATGATATGGTGTATGCATATGCACGGATGGAACTCCGAGCAACTTGCAGAAGTCACTTTCTCCTTCCCCCTTCACATGGGGACCGTACTCAGGTTGCTGGGCATATGTGGCACGTGCTTTAGACACACTGAGCCATCTTGCCAGCCTTTGCTGGAGGGAGAGTCTCACTATTAGATCATGCTGTTCTCAAATTGACAGGACCTGTGTCTGCCTTCCAAGTGCTGGCGTTAAAGTACGGCTCCACCATGCTCAGCTTTTGGTTTTTGACACAAGGTCTCTTGTAGCTCGAGTTGGCCTAGGGCTGCTGGTCTTCCTGCCTCTGCCCTGAAGTGCTGGGATTACAGGCATGTATCGGGCCTCTTGGTTTAGCAAACATGTTATAAGTGCTTAGGGGCTAGGGAGATGGTTTGGCAAGACTAAGGACCGGAGTGGGGGTTTGCAGAAAGGAAGGCCTGGTCCAATAGCATGCTGTTTATAATCCCAGCTCATCTGTGGCTGGGAGACAGAGACAGGAGAATCCCCAGAAGCTGGCATCCAGCTAGCTGATGTATTTAGCAGTGAAGAAATCTGCCTCAAAACAAAGCTGAAGATAAGGACAGAGACCTGAAGTTGTCCTCTGACCCATATACACAGGCACCTGCACTCACACACTCCACACACAGTGAGTGAATGAATGAATGAATGTGTGTGTGCAGGCATATAAATGCTTAGGCTAGTGGTTCTCAGACTATTCTTATGTCTCCTTTCTATTCATTCATATAGATTGTTAAGGACACGTATTAGGACATTTACTACATTAAGTTAAAACAGGAATATTTAAAGCATTATTTTGTAGTAAAATGGTAAGCTCATCCCCTGTTAATGTGACTAGCATAATTTTGTGTATATTTTGTAAAGCAAAAAGGACTCTGGTGTGAAATGTTGCGTTTTATATTTTTAAAATCTACTTAGTAGCTGTGCACAGAGGATGGCTCATTCATAGCTACCTAGCATTTCCACTAGATGTCAGAGTTATAATGTATGCTCTGTGGAAAATGCCAACATAGTTTGTAAGAAAAAAAGGAAGATATTGTCTAACATTGTCACAAAAGTGATTTTAACCTTTTTAACTCCCTGGAAAGATGTGAGGTCTCTGTAGGTTTCTGTAACACTGAGAATTCTAGGTTTAGTGATAGCTCTTGGAGGCCTCGTTGAAGGCAGAGGGTCCTTCGCTGGTTCATAGACAGCAGAGAGTAGAGCGCAGACTCCCTTTCAAATACCTTTTGAGTATTTTGCTTTGTGTATTAGTAGCCCTGTTAAGGTTAATTATTAAATAAAACCTTTATCTTCTGGCAAAAAGATGCTTTAAGTAATAGATTGATTCTTGTGGGAGTGGTGTTTTGTTGATTTGTTTGGTGTTTTGTTGATTTGTTTGACGCTTTGTTTTGCTTTGCTTTGTTTTGTGAGACAAAAACACTCTCACTTTTTAGCCCAAGCTGACCTATAACTCACTGTGTAGTTGGGGCTAGTCTCAAAAGTGAGGAAGTCCTCCTCCTTCAGTCTGACAGATGCTGAAATTACAACATTGTTTCATCAAGCTGGGCTCCAGCCCTTTGTGTGGGTCACAGTGCTCCAAGTTTTGTTCTTGTTTCTGCATAGGTCCCAGATGAGCATTCAGGGTTAACCATGGAAAGGGGTTTCTTGGCTCACTTAAGGTGTGAAGTCTTTCTTCTGTTGTAAAGATTGTGTGGTCACTTTTTTTTTGGGGGGGGGGGCATTGAAGTGTTTTTTTCCTAGATGAACACAGTGAACATTTTCCTTCCCTCCTTTCTTCCCTCCCTCCCTTCCTTCCTTCTTCAGACTTTAGCTTTGTCAGGGCTATAATGCAGAATATTGTACCAAACACTGTATCCCTGAGTATGGTGGCCTGATGCTCTGTCTTCTTGTGATTCCTGAGTATTCTAGCTGACATGTCACTGGATTGAAGAAGGTGAGTGGCTGGATTTCAAAGCCAGCAGTTCACACATAAACTGTAGGACTGTCCATTGCCTCAGGATCTATAGCTTCTGTAGTAACAGAATCTCAGCTGGACCTTTTGTTGCAGCCTTTGAGGTCCATTGAGAGGGCTCCTGCCCTTGACTCTGCTTCCATGTAGTATCTTTCTTTAAAAGAAGAATTAGTTAGCACTTGTATATAAAACAGCCCTGTGGATAGAAGTTTTGCTGTCAGAAGTAAGTGGGATTTGTGCCTGGTGACTCAGCCGCACAATTCCAGTGCTCTGGAGACCACTCAGTGGAGAATTGACCTGAGTTTGAGGGCAGCCTGGGATACAATAAGACCTTGCTTAAAAACAAACAACAAAATATACTCACACAAAAGTATTAAGGTCCACAGCAAACTACAGTTTTCTAGTAAGTGATTCTATTCTTTTCCTTTTGACAGACAGCACTGTAGCGTACAGTTTCTGCTTCTCTGCTTTAAGCTCTGGGTGGACTTCGCTACTAGCCACTCCTCCAGGAGTCACCCTTCATTCCCAGCTCAGCTGCCCAGTTACCTTTCCTTCCAGCTCAACACCTCTAAATCTGCTCTCAACTTAGTGATTTCTAATCTCCCGTCTGCTACCCCAGGCCTAGTGGGGAAGCAGCCAATGGCCACTCCACTCGAGATCTTTCATGGCTGGTAGCTCTTTCCAAAGCTTGGCAAATCCTTTCTCCTCCTGAAGCATGGCAAATTCTTTCTCCCCCTGCTTCTTCTGGTCTTCTAGCCTGCCTGCAGGAACCTGAAAGTCCCGCCTCTTCTTCCTAGCCATTGGCCTCAAGCATCTTTATTGATCGATCAAGAACCAATTGAGGAGCAGGACCTTTATCGGTCACACTCAGACTCCCTGCCAAAGCATCAGAACCACGTACTACCTAGCACCTATACAGGTTTGCCTGTAAGGGAAGAAATGAAGAGCAACAGGTCGTCTTATGGAAGGTCCTGCAGCCCACAGGCTTAGAGCTTGTGCTGTGGGCAAAGACTGGCTTTTTTTCTTGTGCTGCACATTTTCTTGAACTATAGTGAGCATATTTTCTAAAGCAAAACAGTACCTGCTTTAACAGTGCCCTTCCCCCATACTGGGATTGAATCCAGGCCTTACTTACACTAGGCAAGCATGCTACTTCTCAGCCATACCCACAACTTTCTTCCTTTTTATTTAGAGTACAGTCTCACAACCCTGAGCCCAGACTGAGCTCACACTCAGATGCGTCTGCCTTAACGCTCCAGAAGGTTGCAGGCATGCAGTCCTGTACCTGGCCCCACCATAGCTTTCTTTACTTGTTAACTCACCTCCTAATATATAGTAATACCAAAATAGTATTACTTAATAATAGAAAAACAAGTCAGCTGGGTGGTTGGGATGGTGTATACTTGTAACATGCAGGAGGCATAACATACAGGAGGGTGAGGCATGGGGGTCATAAATTTTAGGCCAGCCTAGGCTAATTCCATGAGATCCTGTCTCTAAAACTTCATGCTGTTGATACAGTTATTAACTACTGGATAAAATTCTACAAGCACAAACCATTCTTAAGAAAAGTTAGGCCGGGCAGTGGTGGCGCACACCTTTAATCCCGGCACTTGGGAGGCAGAGGCAGGTGGATTTCTGAGTTCGAGGCCAGCCTGGTCTACAGAGTGAGTCCCAGGACAGCCAGAACTACACAGAGAAACCCTGTCTCGAGAAAAAAAAAAAAATTTAGTTTGGGTTTGGAATGGTAGTATATCAGTTAAGAACATTGGCTGCTTATTCAGAGGACACAGGTTCAATTTCCAGAGCCCATATGATGACATATACCTATCTGAAACCCTTGGCTCAAGGTTCTTTGTATTTCTTCTTTAAAATGATTTCTTTGAGCTGAGTGGAGGTGGCACAAATATTTAATCCCAGCGCTTGAGAGGCAAAGGTAAGTGGATCTTTGTGAGTCTGAGGCCAGCCTGGTCTACAGAGTGAATTCTAGGACAGCTAGAGCTACACAAAGAAATCCTGTCTTGAAAAGATGACCTTAGCCAGGTAGTGGTTTCGTGCGCCTTTAATCCCAGCACTTGGGAGGCAGAGGCAGGCGGATTTCTGAATTTGAGGCCAGCCTGAAAAACCAAAAAAAAGAAAGAAAGAAAAGATGACCTTCTCCCAGAAAACATCTAATACTTGATTTAATAAGAGGCGTGGGAATGATCAGGGATGCAGCTCAGTGATGAAGCACTGGCCTAACTCACAAAACCCTGAGTTCATTGACCCAACACACCAAAGTGGAGCATTCGTGGCTGGGCCGGGTTGATGGGAAGGAAGAAGTAGGTTAATCACAAAATAAGTATTTTAATATTTTGGATGGTGTTTGATTGCTGATTTTTGAGATAGGGTCTCAATGTAGCCCAGGTTAGCCTCAAATTCACTGTGGTGGTCTTTTGTTTTTTGGAGTTTGTTTTGTTTTTGTTTTTTTGTTTGTTTGTTTTTTGTTTTAAGGTAGTCTTGTTATATCGCCTGAACTGATCTCCAGCTCACAGGCCCAAGTGATCGTACTGCTTCAGCCTTCTAAGTAGCTAGGACTGTAGTCATGCACTGGTAGGTAGACAGCTGTTTTCTTGTAAATTAGCTCAAACAGGAGGTTTGAGATAACACAGTAAACAAAGGATAGGAAAACACTGGTGCTTACAAACCAGCTTTGGTCCAGGAGGCAGCCAAGCACATCTCTTTTGGGCCAGAGATGGTTGCCCTTTTCTTATGAGTGCAAAGCATTAAACTCTTAAGAAGGGCTGAAAAGTTGGTGTGGTACTGGCAGGTAACATAAATAAGTTAGGTGAGCATTAGTGGCTTGTACCTCTACTCGCAGGACACAGAGGGCAGAGGCAGAAGATCGCCCATGAATTATAAGGCCAGCCTTGGCTACATAGTGAGCACTGTCTCAGAAAAGCATAAACCAGTTTTCATTTTTTGGTTCTTATTTTATGGATGATCCCTTAGAACTAGAGTTGACAGACAGTTGTGAGCCACCCTGTAGGTGATGAGAATTGAACACGGATCAGTGATCCTCTGAAACTGCGTTTTCAAGATAGGGTTTTTCTATGTAACCACCCTGGCTGTCTTGGAACTTGCTTTGTGGAGGCTGGCCTTGAATTTACAGAGATCTACCTCCTTCTGTTTCCCAGGTGCTGGAATTAAACATGTGGCACCACCACCCCAGCCTGAGATCTTCTTTTAGATCTGGTCTCAGGGCACAGTACACATACTTTTTACTGGCATCTTGGTAGCAACCAGTCTCGCTCTTCCTCTCCCCTCTCCCCCCCCCCCCCATTTATTTTTTTCAAGACAGGCTTTTATTGTTGTTCTCTTGACTGTCGTGGAATTGGCTCTATAGACCAGGCTTACGAAGACCCACCTGCCTTTGCCCCCTGAGTGCTGGAATCAAAGGTGTGCGCCACCACACAGGGCTCCAGCCAGTGCTCTTCACCACTGAGCCGTTTCTCTGGTCCTGAGTGTCCAGATGTTCTGGCTGCTAACCTTGTAGGAGAATCCTGCAGCAGAAGGTGAGTGTTAGTCTTGTTACCGTGAAGACAGCTTACAGGTTTTAACTACTCTGATATTTCAGGGAAGACTGGTTCAGTGGTTTTCAAAATGGCCACTTTATCCTTCCCGTCTTACCCTCCCTCTCCTCCCCTGGGTCTTTTTGCAGGGCTAGGTGCTAATGCACTGACTAGAATCTAACACTTAATCAACAGCATAGTTGCTTCTACAGAGCTTTGCTATTTTAGAACCGCGGGTGTGAATTATTCCCTGTTAATAGAACCTGGCTTCCCCTGCTAATGTGTGAGAAGCTAATGTGCACATTGCTCTAAATCAGCAGTTCTGATCTTTTTGTTCTTCAGGCCTCTTTCCACTCTTCAGAATTACTGAGCAGGTTTTATACATTTTATTTTTATTATTTTTAATTATGTATGTGTCTGTGTGTGCAGGTGTGTGTGGTGGAGTGCACTGCCTGGGTAATGGAACTAAACTCAGGTCAGCTGGCAGAGCGAACTGTATGCTCTCTTGAGCAGTGAACCATATCTCTGCCCTTGGCTGAGTTTTAATTTGTTGTTTATTGTAAAGAAAATTCGAGTTGAGAGAAAATTAAAATATTTGATATCTTTTTCTGTTTGTTCATTTTTCTGTGACAAGATCTCACTGTGCAGCCCTGACTGGCCTGAACATTACACTTGTAAACCAGGCAGCACTTGACTTTGCAACAATCCTCCTGTCTCTACCTTTCAAGTGCTGGGATTATAAGGATATGCTTCTATGTTCACCTTGCAATTCACTTTTTAATAATAATAAAGATAAGCCTGTTGCATGTTAACATTATATATATTCTTTTTTGGTTTTTCGAGACAGGGTTTCTCTGTGTAGCCCTGGCTGTCCTGGAACTCACTCTGTAGACCAGGCTGGCCTCGAACTCAGAAATCCACCTGCCTCTGCCTCCCAAGTGCTGGGATTAAAGGTGTACGCCACCACTGCCCGGCTAACATAATATATTTTTTAATTAGAAAAAAACAGCATTGTTGTACATCTCTTTAATCTCTGGCTTACTACCACATAGCTAGCCTTACATCTGTGTGAGCATGTGATCGGCTCTGACAGATTGCTTTCTGCAGATGGGTAGTTGAGAAAGGAAAGTTTTAGCAGGTTGGATAATGTTGGCTCTCCTACGATGTTGCATTACAACGTAGAGAGTGCTGGTGTCCTCTGCTTTAGTTACAGTGTAGTCTGAGCCCTGTCTGTCACTTGATACAGTTTCACTGCAGCCTGAGGAGCTTCTCATCAGCAGGGCCTGTAGCACCATGCCGTTCATTTGGAAAATACCTAATTGCTGGACTGTGCTGCTCTTCTAATGTTGGCTGATGTCACTTGACAGCTTCAGTAAGTAACACTGGTTATTATACTGCTAATATCCTCAGAAAACTAAAACACTGGTTTTAGTTTTGTCCAGCACATGGTTGTATGTACAAATTTTTCAAAATGCTAAAGCTCACAATTTGTCATTGGCAACCAGTGCTTTCAGTCATTCTTGACGTGACAGACTTCGTTCATTTTTGAGAAATGAGAATGTCTGTCAAGTCTCCTCCAACTGCGAATCTGTATAGATTATCCTCCAGTCACTCTTTAAAATGAAATGGAGCTTTCACTGCCTAAGCAGGCAATTCAGCTTCCAGCTCTGTTGCATGAATGCTCTCTTTGGAGACCTCTGTTAGCAGCAGGAATGCTCTTTGGTTACATTCCATTGACAAATATTTAAAAAAAAAAAAAAAACCTACTTAAGAATCAAGGTTGAGGGCCTAGAGAGATGGCTCGTTGTTTAAGAGCCGTTGATGTTCTTGCAGAGGACACAAGCTTGGTTCCAGGGCCCATGTCAGGCTGCCCCACACCACCTGTAATCAGTCTGGTTCCAGAGGCTTCACACCCTTCTTCTGGATTCCACAGGTACTCACTTACATATGTACATAATACACACAACATGAATAAGAATAAAATAAATCTTTTCAGAAAAAGAACTGTGGCAGAGGTGAGTGGAGTTTGTAATTTCAAGGCCAACCAGGGCTACATGATGAGCCCTGTCTCAGGAACAAACAAAAATAAGTTGAAAATAAACCAAGGTTTGAAACAGGCATTGTGGCATAGGCCTTTAATCCCAGCACTTGGGAGGGGAGGTGGATCTCTGAGTTTGAGGCCAGCCTGATCTACAGAGCATCTTACAGGCTAACCAAGGCTATGTATCAAGACCTTGACTCAAAACAAAAAGAACCAAGGTCTAACTGACTGCTTTTTTAAATTTAGATTTATTTTCTTACTGATGTATAGTTTTGTTTTATTTATTTGTTATTCTTCATTTCTGATAGAAACAAGATTTCTATTTCAGAATTATTTTGAGTAAGCATCATAGGTTATATCAGAAAAACATAAAATAAGACAAGTTCCCAAGCGCTTTTACTTAGCTTTTGCATGTCAACACCTAATATGGCCATGGCACTAAATTTGTCAAAATTAAGAGATTAACATTAGGGACAGTACTATTAATCAAACTGCACACTTTATCAGGTTTTCCACAAGTATCCTGTTTTTGTTCTAGTGTAGGATACTTGTTGCTGTGGGAAGATACTTTGATTTTTTTAAATCAACATTTATTTACTTACTTACTTTGTGTTTGCCTGGTGTATATGTGGACATGACATGCATGTGGAGGTCAGAAGGCAGCTCCCTAGTCAGTTCTCTCCTCCCACCGTTTTGGTCTTAAGCGTCAAAATTACTCAGACCGGCAGCTTTGCAGCACAGGTGTTCATTCACTAATCCACCTTGCTGGCTCAAAGGCAGCAACTTTTTTTTTTAAGATTTATTTATTTTTTATTTATATGAATACACTGCAGCTGTCTTCAGTCACACTAGAATAGTTCATTAGATCCCATTACAGATGGTTGTGATGGTTGCTGGGAATTGAACTCAGGACCTCTGGCAGAGGAGCCTGTGCTCTTAACCGCTGAGCCATCTCTCCAGCAGCAGCAGCTTTTAAAACAATAGTTTTCCCCTTTTCCTACCACAGTAAGAAAATAAATGGATTGTAGATTTAGAAAAAAAATTGCCAAGGTAAGCAGTACGCTCTGCGAACACCTCACATTGGCTCTTGCAGAACAATAATGTGCTTGTCAGAACTGGGAGGCTGTGGGTGCATCGCATTATATACATGTGACACCTTCAATACTTACTGCCTGTCTCTTGCTTATGTGACTTCAAGCTTGGCATCACACATTAGGGCTTCCATTCTTCCCTGCCATAGTCTCCTGTGCTGGAGAAGTAACAGGCACTTCACAAACTACCACTTCATTCTAAAGTGAAATTGGCTTCTTTATGGTCTTTGTCTGACTGTCTTTTTGTCTCTGTTTGTCTGTGTGTCTCCCTCTCTTTCCTCCCTATTTCACTTTATTATTTCACTTAGCTGCTCAGAAATAAAGAGGACTTTTGACAATGTGTTCTGCTAGGGATGTAGAGAAGAATGACAAAGTTCCTGTCCTCAACGGCTAGAATCCTAGTGATAAAAGGAAACAGTTCTATAACCAGACAAATACCAATTCAGATTAACTTAACTGTGTATTAAGTTTTGCGTTTATAGGTGTGGGGTGTGGTGGTGTGTGGAGATCAGAGGACAATTTTGGGATATTCTCTTCTGCCACCTGTGGGAACTCAGGTTATCAGGCCTGTGTGCAAAGAGTATCTACCCACTGAACAGACTCTGGCTCAACAAGTTTTTGACTGTGTGAAACAATCCTCTGTCCACTCACAGAGTTGTCTGGCTTTTGCACGTCTGTTTGCTCTCTCTTCACACCATTACAGTTTTCATTGTTACTCCTCACACACGAGTACGTCTCAAAAGCACATAGTCTACATTTCTCTGTGAGCTAGGTAGACTACTGCCTGTAAGCCGTTCTAATAAATCCTGTTTCTCTATATATGATTGTTGTTTCTCTAGTCACTTAACAGCCTGGTTCCTTTCAGTAGGAAATTTTTGAGACAGTAGGGATAAGAAACTGTTTCCTAGTTGGTTTTACTTCTAGAGCTTTTCAATTGACTGAAAAGTTACCACCCCTGACTTCATTTTTATTTTCTGACTCTGAAAGCAGTCTGGCACTTCTAAACCAGGTTTGGACGAATGTCAGTTTTCTCCCTGCTTAACCTAGGAAGAGCAGCAGGAAGGGTGACAGATCTAGATACACATTTACTTTACTTTAGGACACTCAACCTCAGAGTGACATCGTCGGCATCATCCCTGTGTGACTAGTCAGTGTTGCCTATGTTTTTTTTTTTTTGTAATTCTGTTTGTCCTTGAAGTGTTTTTTTTCGCTGGAGATGTGCCAGTGACTATGAAGGAACTTTCCCCCTCTTTATCTTTGTAATACACGAGTGGATACAAGTTAGACTCCTTGGCTGTAGTTTTCCTTGTAGAGATAGATGGCTGTTTCCATATAAGCGTGGCTGTATTTACCTCCACAGATGAACCTCCTTGTGTCACAGAGCTCCCCTCATTTTGGTTTCATTCACGTACCCTGGAATCACGTGATCGTCCACTCACATGTTTTCTTACCTGTCTTGCAACTAATGGGACTGTGGTATTCGGGTAACTTTCTTTGTTAAACTTGAGTCTATTTCTCATCTCTTTATGACAAAGTAAAGTCCTGCAGTGAACAGACTTACATTGTGTGTTCTTGTGGTTTCTGGCAAGGATTTCAGTGTGATTCAAGGTTATCTGGTACTTAAAATATGACCAGTTAAGGTAATATTTACTTAAAGAGCTTGCTGTATGTAATTAATTAGGGAAATGCAGCTCAAACCACAATGACATTCCAAATCATCCCACCAGGATGGCTCATAGAATAATTGTGGGGCTTACAGGTTAAGAGGTCCTCTTCCAGGGGACCTGGGTTGGATTCCGAGCACCCACATAGCAGCTTACAACATCTGTACCTTTTTCTGGCCCCATGGAACACCAGGTGCTTATGTGGTACATAGATGTGCATGCTGGCAAAACACCCATGTAAGATAAAATAAAAAGTAAATAATTTTTTTAAAAGATGAGCTGGGGATGGTGATTCAACACTTGTAATCCCAGTGTTCCATAGCCTGAGGCAGGAGGATTGTGTTTCAGGCCAATGTGCACAACAGAGAGACGGTTTCTCAAAAAACAAAAACTGGAGCATAGCAAGAGTTATCCTGCCAGGCGGTGGTGGCATACGCCTTTAATCCCAGCACTTGGGAGGCAGAGGCAGGCGGATTTCTGAGTTCGAGGCCAGCCTGGTCTACAGAGTGAGTTCCAGGACAGCCAGGGCTACACAGAGAAACCCTGTCTCGAAAAAACCAAAAAAAAAAAAAAAGAGTTATCCTTAGAGTGGAGATACTGAGATTTTTATTATATATTGCTGATTAGATGAAAGAATCTTACAGACTTTTATGAAAGAAGTTGACAGTTTCTCAAAAAACAAACAAACACAGAGTTACTGTCCTAGTTAGGGTCACTACTGCTGTGATGAAACACCATGACCAAAGTAACTTGGAGAGGAAAGGGTTCATTTTAGCTTAGGATTCCAGGTAGCTTTCCATCACTGAAGGAAGGACAGGACAGGACAGGACAGAGACTTAGGCAGGGTTGGAACTTGAAGGCCGGGGCTGCTTTGAGTCTTGCTCCTTGTGGTTTGCTCAGCTTGCTTTCTTTTAGAACCAAGAACCACCTGCCCAGAAGTGGCTCCACACACAATGGGCTGGGTCCTCCTCTACCCATCACTAGTTCAGAAAATCCTCTACGGGCTTGCCTATATATAGCCCAGTCTATGGAGGCCTTTTCTCAACTGGAGTTCCCTTCTCTCAGATGGCTCTAGCCTGTGTCAAATTAACATAAAACTAGCCAGCACAGATACCATGTGGCCCAGCATGTCCCTGTGAGAAATTAAGACAGTCACACAGAGACCTGGCGCACAAATGTACTAAAAGGTAGTTTGTAATTATTACCATTACTGGTCATTACCAACTGTTGGTCCCATTACCAAAATGTTATGTGTTCATAATGGAATAATACTTAGCCTCAAGAAGGATGAAGTAACTTTCAACAACTTGGGGACAGAATAGAACTTCTTCAGCCTATGTAGAAAAATCCCATAACCAGCATACGTACTTACTGAGAAACCCTGTCCCTTCCAGTGAACACGACAGGATGTCCACTCCTGCCACTCCTCATCTACTTCATTCTAAAGCTGTCGGTGTTCTAGGATCCACAGGAGTTCTGTCTTGTTGTAAGTTGACAAATCTCCTGGGCCTTTACCAGTTTGTGACAGGGGCTCCCCGTTCACTAGCTTCTTCTTTTTTTTATTCAATTTTCTATTTGTAATAAAGACATATTGCCTTTTGTGGTGGTGCATGTCTGTAATCACAGCATTTGGGAAGCTGAGGCAGGGAATTTCTGCAAGATTGAAGTCAGCCTGGGCTATATAGTGAGACCCTATCTCAAAATAAATACTTAGTGTTGTCAGTATGCTTGAGCGCTCAGACTTCACTGTGCCACTGACCGCTTGCCGGCAGATGGAAGGAGAGAGATGAAGCCGTATGCACTTTCCCAAGACAAGCTAAGTCATCTTTCAGGGTAGGAAGTCCTGTTGACTGACTTACAGCTCCTTTTTAAGTAGTGGGACAGAGGAGGAGTAGAGGAGGTTTGTTTCCTGAGTGGGAGTGGGGTGGCATAGACTCTTGCAGGAGTGTTGTTGACTCTTTGGTGGAAGTTTTTAGAGCTACATTGGAAAATCAAAATATGATTATTGTAGATTACCCAGTTGTTGCTACCTGCATCCTATCTTTCAATCTAGTCTGACATGCAGTGGAAGGTTTCCTTAGAGACGCTTGGCAAGTTGACGGATCCCAAGGCTAATCAGTGTGCATTTGCATCTGTGTTCACCTGCTTCACCTGTCAAGATTCAGGACACAGTCTCCTGACCTTTCAACACTGACACCAGGCCTGTAATAGCAAACCTGGACTATGCAGCACATTTCAAGCTAGACAGAGTCCGCACAGGTGATTATTACGAAGGCCAAACGTCCACACTGGAGCCATTGTTTTAAGTTTGTTGAACTATAGTCGTTGTAATCCAGCTGTAATCCATGTTGCTCCACCTCAAGCCACTCACAATAGGATGATGATCTTGTTCACATATTATTGAATTGTTATGCTTGGGGGGAGGGTGTTTCCTTCTGTGCAGACATTGCGATGCAATCTGTTTTGTTCTAGGATGAGAAAAGGCTCCTGACTTTCAACCTAGACACCTACCCTTTAGAGCAGGGGCCCTCTCAACCCATGGGTTTTGGACCCCTTTGGGGATTGCATGACCTTTCTACAAGGGTCACATACCAGATATCCTGCACACTAGATATCTACATTACAGTTTATAACAGTAGTAAAATTACAGTTATGAAGTAGCAACAAAAATAATTTTATGGTTGGGGACACCACAACACGAGGAACTATATTAAAGAGTCACAGGGGTCTGTGCTGTACAGGAGCCAGGCAGAAGTCTTTCCCTGTTCTTGCCTTTGGCTGCCAACAGGGGTGGAAAGTGATGAGAGCATGAGTCCTGCCACCTGCTCTCCTTTTCATTAAACAGTCCTGTCGTCTGTCAGTCAGCTGGCCATGGAAACAGGCTGCTTCTGCTAAAGCTGTTGAGAGCACCAGAGGTGCAGCTGTTCTTCATGGACAAGTAGGAAAGGATACCAGGTACCAGCAAGGGCGGACGTCACCCTAGTGAAGAACAGTTTCTCAGGATACCTAGGGTTTCCCATATACTATTAAGTAAGAAAGCACCACTTCTCTCTGTGTCCTTTTTTAAGTTAAGCATCTGCACACGTGTGTGTTTGTGTATGTGTGCATGCATGTACATGGTCGTGTGTGTGAGAGCATATGTACATATGTGTACATGTGGTGATGCAGAGTTGACCTCATGTACCTTCTTCAGTCGCTTTCCACTTGAATGAAGGAAGGTCTGTTGCTGAAACCTGGAGCTTGCTAATTCTGTCTAGTCTAGCCAGGCAGTTTGCTCTGAGGGATCAGTATTCTGATTCCCATGCACTGAAATACAGCCACGGCTGCCAGGTCTTTGGGTCCTGAGATCTAGACTCCAGTCCTCACACTTCCACAGCAAACACTTCGGTCGCGGAGCTGTCTGCTTAGCCTAGGTTCTCACTGTCTTAGAGTGAAAAATAACTCTGGTGTTAACCACAGGCTCTAAAACCTCTAGCACACAGAGACAGAGGAAGCTTCCAGGCAGTAGATGGTGCAGCATGCTGGAGAGTGGAACCATCATGCTGTTGGCTGGGATACCAAGGCACAGGGTGCATCTTACAGCTCTAAGCTAGACTGTCTATCAGGTAAGCCATGGGACTTCAGGTGTAAAACAGACCATGGGAACTGACTTCTTTTGTAGGGAAACAAACCTCAGCAAGGCCAAGAACCAAAGCAGAGATGAAAGATCGTGACATTTGATTCTTCCAGCCAGAGCTGTTTGCCATGGTGCCATTTTATTTAACTGCTTGAGAAAACCGTGAACCGAGCATGCAAAGAGGACCTCGGCAGTGAGGGTGAATGAAGAGCGGGAAGAGGAAAAGAACTTTGCCCCTCCAGAAATGCTGAGTCCAAAGCTTTGAAAAGTCTGAGGATTGTTGGTCAGTTTTCCCACAGCCACGTCCCCATTTCCTGCCCAAACTGCTATGAATATAAAGTTGAGAGAAACTTCTCTTCCTGCCTGTGATTGTCCGCACCATGCCGAGTACACTCTTTGTCCTGTCCAGCACCGAGAGCTTTGTCTAGGAGGTGTGTTTTGGAACCCTCTGTCAATCGCCAGTCTCTTACTCCAGAGAGAAACACCCGACTTTCTCTTGGCAGCATGGTAATTGTGCAGTCTTGAATGGTTTTCTCACGTTAGATGCTGAGGTTCAACATTATAAAACAAAGCATTTCTGAATGATATAGAAAAACCCAGTTGGGTTTCCTTAATAGCCTTGAATCTCACTTTGGAGTAGGAGTAGGAGGGTCAAGAACGACAAGCAGATGTAGCAGACACCGCGCTGCACAGGTGAGTAGAGGCAATTACTGCAAAAACTTCCTAATTAAAGCTGTCAGCGTGTACACAAAATTCATTAAAAAACTGGTGAAGTAAACATAGTGTGGTCAGAACATAATGAACTGGAAGGGGAGCACTAGGAAGTGCCCTGGGCTCGAAGCCCTGCGCTTGCCCGTGATCTGGGGGTAGAAGCCCTGTGCTTGCCCATGATGTCTTTTGGCCAGATGTAACACCAGCCTAAGAAAAGAATAGTCATCATGAAAGTATTTTCTTCCTAGTCAGGAAGCAGACTCACAATGGAGACCACGGCTCTGCTGTGCATTTTTTGAGGCGTATCGGAAACAAGTAGCCATTACCAGCAGAGCTTTTCCTGCTGATGAATGAACCCTGAGGCCACAGTGACCTGTCTTGTTAATGAGTTCATGAAGAACCTGGTTCTTGCACTGACCCTGTCCTTAAAAGTTTCTGTAAAGCTGAAACAACATTCCTCTGATTTACAAGTTAACTCCTACTGAGCAAATGAGAGCCAGAACGAGAAAATAATCCACGGGGCAGGGAAGTGAAGTCTACTGAGGGGCCTCTATGTCTTGGATTTTTTATTTGAATTTTGACTCCATTTGCAGGGAAAATTTTCATTCCATTTTTTTCTCTCTCTGCGGGACCATGATAAAAGTGACTTGTTCTTACTGTGCAGGGTGTGTGTGGTGATCAGACCTAAATGTTTGAGAATTCCAAGGCTAGCATCTACCACTGAGCCTTTGCCTCAGTCCACACTATTTTATATGGTGCTTTTATCCCATGGCAGTGATTTTTTTTTTAATTATTCTTTAAGAGTTTCATACAGTAAGTTTTTATTATAGTCACCCCTCTCCCAACGCTTCCCAGATCGCCCCTCATTACAGACCCATCCAAATTCCCACTTAAAAACAAGACAAAACAAAAACAAAACAAAACAAAAAAACCTCCTAGCATTAAGACCAATTTGTGCTGCCCAAATACTCTTGGATGTGTGGTCATCCACTGGAGAAAATCCCTCTCTCCCAGCAGCTAACACATGCCAACATAGCTAGGTGTGGGATTCTGTGCCCAACCTCCCTCTCCATATTGGGATTTGGTCTGGTTTGAGCTTGCACAGGGCTTTTGCATGCTCTCACAACTACTGTGATTTCATATGTGCAGCTGCCCACTGTGTATGGAAGAGGCCTGTTCTTGATAGTCATCTACTGCCTCTAGCTCTTAGACTCTTCCTCTTCTTTTTTTTTTTTTGTTTTTGTTTTTGTTTTTGTTTTTGTTTTTGTTTTTTTGAGACAGGGTTTCTCTGTGTAGTCCTGGCTGTCCTGGAACTCACTCTGTAGACCAGGCTGGCCTCGAACTCAGAAATCCGCCTGCCTCTGCCTCCCAAGTGCTGGGATTAAAGGTGTGCACCACCACCGCCCGGCTTTTCTCCTCTTCCTTGATGGTCACTGTGCCTTTGGGGAGGGGAGCGTGGTATATGTTCCATTGAAGGATGCACATTATTCAGTCTCTTGTTTTCTGCTCTTTGGTCAGTCACCACCCACTGTAGATAGAAGCTTCTCAGACAAGGGTTAAGAGATGCATTGAAGCTAGGCAGTGGTGGCGCACGCCTTTAATCCCAGCACTTGGGAGGTGGATTTCTGAGTTCGAGGCCAGCCTGGTCTACAGAGTGAGTTCCAAGACAGCCAGGGCTACACAGAGAAAACCTGTCTCGAAAAAACAAACAAACAAAAAAAAAAAGAAAGAAAGAAAGAAAGAAATTATTTCTTCTCCCAAATCCTTTTTTTTTTCTCTTAGTGATTGATTGTTGCTGGTGTCCTATGATTTAAAAAGGCAATGGGAGCTCTCAACACTATCTCTCTTCTAGGGTCATTTCCTAGTCCTGCAGATCTAGAAAAACAACAACAGCAAAATCATTTAGATTCTGATAAACCGATTGTGATGCTTGTAAGGCTGATGTAACATTTCTTTAGAAACTCAAGTAAAGTTGGAGATGACGGTGGTTAATGTACTTGCCTCCAAGTCTCACACCCTGAGTTGAGGTCCCACAACCCATGCGGTAGAGAGAGAAGCCGGCTCACACAGCTTGCTCTCTGACCTCCATGTGTGTGCGCTGACATGTACACACATGTACATGCACAAATAAAATCAACACAACAAGAGAGCCCAGATGTTTGGGGCTGTGGATTTGCTTCACTTTTTAGAATATTTCCCTAGTGTATACACAGTCCTGGCTTACATCACTAGCACTAAATAAGCCAGCTGGATGTCACATGGTTGTAATCTCATCACTGGGGATATAGAGGTAAAAGGTCAGAATCAAGGTCTTCCTGGGATATCTAGCAAGTTTGAAGCCAATGTGGGATACCTGGGACTTTGTATAAAAAATAACAATACATAAAGAAATGGTAAGACTGACTAAAAAGAAATAGAGTAAGGAATATCATTCCTGAAGTCCAAATCTCCAGGCAGTGAGCTGTGGGAGAGTAGGAAGTGGAGAGGAGCAAGAATTCCACAAGAAGAAAAGCTCCCAGCATAGGAAGTGGTGGTGGTGTTGGCGGTGGTGGTGGTCACTTGCCATCTGAGCACTTGAAAGGGTGGGGTCAGTAGTGCAAGATTGTCTTTGGCTGTGCGGGAAGTTCTGTCGGGAGGAGGGATCAGGGAAGGAAGTGGGAGAGATCAGGGATCTGTTTTAGGGAGATGAATATATTCTGAATTAAGTGTTAGTGAGAGTTAATGAATCACTGAGAGTACACTAACAAGCCACTGAATTATGCATACCGTTCACGGTGGTAAAAAGTGGTCCAGGGAGATGGCTTAGCAAGTGCTTGCTTGTTTCCTGGTCTTTTGCTGCTTACATATCTTCTGAGAACTGTTCATTCCATTATCCTGTTTAATTGATTGGATCTTTTGATTCCATGCTATTTAGTTTTTGGAATTATGGTTTTTTTTATATTAATCCTCTGTTTGATGTATAGATATATGTTTAGATTTTGTCCCATCCTGTAGGCCATCTCTTCACTTAATTGTGCCCTTTGCAGTGGAAACGTGTTTAAATTTCATGGGTCTTGTCAGTTATTGGCATTATTTCCTGAGTGGCTGAAATTCTGTTCAGAAAATTTTTTTTCTGATTTTCCTCTTAACAGTTTAAGAGTTTCAAATGCTACATGAAGGTCTTTGGTTTCTGTGGAATTGCTTTTTGTATAGAGTGAGAGATAAGAACAGAGTCAGTCCTACTATGTGTAGATACCAGACTCCCCTCATCATTTGTTGAAGACTGCCTTTTTCTCTAACAAAATTTTGGTATCTTTGCAAAATAAAATAAAAAGTAAGGCCAAGTGTGGTGGCGCACACCTTTAATCCCAGCACTCGGGAGGCAGAGGCAGGTGGATCTCTGTAAGTTTGGGGCTAGCCTGGTCTAGAGTGAGCTCCAGGACAGCCAGGGCTGCTACACAGAGAAACCCTGTCTTTAAAAAACTCAATAAAACAAAACAAAAAGACCCCACAGAATTTGTTTTGTTTTTCTTTGTTTTGTGTATGGGAGTTTTGTCTGCATCGTGTCCAATCACCACGTGCATGCAGTGTCTGTGGAGCCCAGAAGTGGCCATTAGATCCTCTGGAACTAGAATTACAGACAGTTGTGAGCTACCGTATGGGTATTGAACCCCAGGTCTCCTGGAAGGGCAGCTGGTGCTCTTACCCATTGAGCCATCTCTCCATCCCTAAACCCTCAGATTCAGGTCATAAGGAGATGCCATTTTTTTCCCCACCAGATTTGCAGAAACCATAAGTTCAGTAGCCTGCTTTTTCAAAGTCTATGTTTATGATAGGCCACCTACACATTGAAATGTCTCTCCTCAGTGACTGGGCTCTCCCACACCATCCCCTTCTCCTCATCATTGGTAACCACGATAAATTATGGTCCTTTTGTACCATAGAGTGGCATTCATCTTTAAAGGAGGGAGGATGTCCTTGGTGTGTTGGTGGGAAATGGACTGTAAATGATTGCCATCAAGCCTTATGACCTCAGTTTGACCCCTTAGAGCCGTATGGTAGAGGAGAGGACTGTCCCTGAAAGATGTCCTCTGGATTCCACACAAAACACTATGGTGTGTACAGGCATATGCACATTTTATACAATAATTGAGATGAGTAAATGTAATTTTAAAAAGTCCAACCTTTAAAGAAATGAGAAAATTTGGGTGAAAGTGGTCTGTCAGGAACACATAGGTAGCCGGGCAGTGGTGGCGCACGCCTTTAATCCCAGCACTTGGGAGGCAGAGGCAGGCGGGTTTCTGAGTTCAAGGCCAGCCTGATCTACAGAGTGAGTTCCAGGACAGCCAGGGCTATACAGAGAAACCCTGTCTTGAGGGAGAAAAAGAAAAGGAACACATAGGTAATAATGTTTTACTGGGTTATCTTTTTTGCTCATTTTAAAATTATGCCTCCCGACTTCAGTTTCTTGAACTGAGATTGTATTTCTCTTACTCCCTCCCCCTCTTCTGTCTCCCTCACCCCTCAAGATTTATTTATTTTGTGTGTGTGTGTGTGTGTGTGTGTGTGTGTGTACGTGTGTGTACACATGCCAAGGCCAGAAGGGGTCATTAGATCCTTTGGAACTGGAGTTACAATGTTTGCAGGGATCTGAACTCTAGTTCTCTAGCCCATGGTGATCATAAGTAGTAGCAAAAGGCAAGAGATTTATTTATTGTGCCTCTGCTTTGGCTTCTGCTTACCCCAGTCACCTTGTAGGCTGTCTCTGGGACTCGTGCCTCAGGGTATTAGAAAAGCCAGTGGAACTGCAAGAATCCCCGTTCCTCAGCGTCATCCTCTTCTGGTCCTTATATTCATCTTATTGTTTTAAAGGATTTTGCTGGGACTAATTGGGGAGGAGGGGTTTTTTAGACTTGGGTTGATACAATGCTATACAGAGGTGACAGGTGCTATACACATTGGGAGGAGGCAGCAGTTCTGGGCTTTTCCAGAGGACCATGATGTAACTGATAATCTAGTACTTATGTTCCACACAGGTTCTTATAAAGCCTTAATAATTATCAAAGCTCTCAAAATCTCCTGAGGTAAATTGGTACTTCAGCCACTGAAGGGGGACATGTGCACGAGAGCTTTCTTCAGGGCGGGGGCAGTCCACACAGCAGATGAGTTAGAAGCGCAGCCCAGAAGCCTTGTCATGGTCACACCTTTCTCTAACCACCATAACTTCCTTCCTTATGCATATCAACTTGTATGTGAGAAGAGCCGGTGTGTGAGGTTAAAATTAGAGTGGTGGGAAGGGTTTTAAGTGCTTCCTTACTTGTCTTGTCTTGTTTGTTTGTTTGTTTTAAAGCCCCACCACTGTGGTTTGGTGGCAATCTCAATAGCATTTCAGGGCTTCCCTTCTTGATTTCTGTCTGACAGAGGCATGGCCCCATGTAGCCTTTTCCTGTGGTTTTCTTTATTCCTAAAGCAAACACAGCAAACATGTATCTGAAAGAGGCAACTGTCAAAGATTTAACTTTTTAGAATTAGCTTGTGCTTAGGCAGTGGTATGAGGATGATGCTCTGACTTTCCTCAGACACAATTTTCCTTTTCTGAGGTGGGTCACTGAGGTGGGTCACTGAGGTGGGTCACTGAGACTGTCTTTACTACATGGTGCAGACTAACCTGGATCTATCGACCTCTCCTGAGCGCTGAGATGTCATACAGATATACACCATCTGTAATTTAGAACTTACTTCTAAATATAAACAGATTGAAAAATATTGTTTTTCTTTTTTAAAATTGTATTATTGGTGTGTGCAGACACATGTGTGGGCACACATGCCACAGCTTATATGAAGGTCAGGGCATAATGTTGTAGAATCAGTTCTTTCTGTTCAGCTTTTTGTGGGTTCTAGAAATCAAATTCGGGGTGCCACTTTGCACAGCAAGTGAGCCATCTTACAGGCCCCAATTTGCTCTTTAAATCTGTGGCATTGGTTTTTGTTTGTTTGTTTGTTTGTTTTTGTTTTTGTTTGGTTTTTGTTTTTTTCGAGACAGGGTTTCTCTGTGTAGCCCTGGCTGTCCTGGAACTCACTCTGTAGACCAGGCTAGCCTCGAACTCTCGAACTCAGAAATCCGCCTGCCTCTGCCTCCCAAGTGCTGGGATTAAAGGTGTGCGCCACCACCCCCCGGTGTTATTGATCTCTCTAGTGGTGATCCAGTAGCCATGTAGGTACCTCTCCTGCTAATCAAGAAATATTATTAGGAACATAAGTAGGCACTGAAAGACAGGAAATGTTTACTGGAGATATCTTGGTATATGCATACATATCTGAATATATAATTTGACTGCATAAGACAACCCAATGTTTTAAACAAAGATTGATAGACTTCATAAAGAAGATAGATAAATAAGTACACAAAAATATGTTCATCATTAAGAGATCTCAAGGAAGTGAAAGTCGCACTCCGTATGAGCCGATGAGATGAGGAACACCACATGTTGGCACGGACACAGAGCAGCCAGTGCTGAGGAGGGTTTGGAGAACTGCTGGGCATACTGTTGTTAGGTTTAATGTGCACCTACTCCACACGACAGTTCTGCTTCTGTTTTTATTCAGAGGAAGCAAGAGTGTGGATTTTAAAGATTTAATGCAACCATTTTATTTTATTTTATTTTATTTTATTTTATTTACACCATTTATTTTATTTATTTATATTTTATTTTATTATCCCTAGTAGTGTAAAAGCGCAAACAGCCCAGGTGTCAGTGGATGGGAGGATGGATTAGCAAACTGTAGCAATAATGATAACTGTTCACTAATACATGTCACACCCAAGTCTGAAGAGCATTGTGTTGTGTGAAAGACAACAACCACACAAGGGGAGATACCACATTTCTCTGTCTCTGTGTAGTTCAAAATGAGGTGAAACGTATGAAAGGAGTCAGAAGAGTTACTGCTGGGGATAGGAGAGTATCAGAGTTTTCCAGAATGGAAGTGTTCTCTGATAGATTACGGGCCATAGAAGTATATATTTACTCAGACTCAAATAGTGCCTCTGTGAGTTTTACTGCGTATAAGTGGGGACATAGAATGGTCCCTAACCCTTCTGCTCTGCTGTCAGTACCTAACTCCTAAGGAGTAAAAACTATTTGGCCTCCATTGGAACAAGACAGGCACAAAGACACACAGTACTGCTCCTTTGACATTTCCTTCTCCTTTTGTTTTGAGGTGGAATTTTACTATGGATCTAAGGCTGGCCTTGAATTGGTCATCCTGCCTCAGCCTCCTAAATGCTGGTATACAGGAGTGAACCATCATATCAGTGGTGAGTTTGATTTTTGAGCTCCTGTCTCATGGAGCTGCCCTCATAGCTTCAGAATGGCGCCCCACCATTGCCCACTGAAGTAGCCCTGATCAACAAGACCAGCTTTGTGTTTTGAGAGCTGGAATTTGTTTCTTTCTTCTTTTCTTTCTTTTCTTTTCTTTCTTTTTCTTTTTTTTTTTTTGAGACTGAATGGCCTCCATGAGAGGCAGCCTTCAAAATAAGAGCAAGAGTGTGCTGTCAGGATACAGTGTCCTTGGAGTGGACCTGATTAGTTGTAGAGGGAAGGTCATTGTTACAGAAAATTAACCCTTCGTTATCTACTAAGAAGTGAGATTTTGTTTAAAAAAAAAAAAAAAAACAAAAAAACAACAACATTTTCCTGTCAGGCACTGAAAGAATATTCTAGCTTCTCACCATTCTTCATTCCAGCACTATACTTAATGAGAGTTTATTTTATCCACCTTTTAATGGGGAAAGAACAGTAAATTGAGTGAATTTTGCCTAAAAGGGGGATTCAAAGCCAGATATAGAAGATGAGCTACCCATCCTGACCACTCCTGAGTCTTAAGTCTATACAGTCATTGTTTTTTAAACCTGCTTCTTGCTGGCTTAATAACCACACCCTGTTATGGCCAGTTCAGCTTATGTCTGGGCTTTAATGTTTGGGTAACTACTTGTGCTTCATCAAAGAAAGCCAGAGTGTGCTTAAATGCACCCTTGGTGTATTCCTAGTCATGTGTAGATGCTGGTACTTCCCTCCTAAAGGATGTTTTAGGGAAGAAGAAAAAAGGGACCCTAGAGGGATCCCTTTTAAGAATGTTTCTACTTGTATGCAAACATATGAAGGTAAAAGGACAGCTTGTGGGGTCAGTTTTCTCCTATTATCTGGATTCTAGGAATAAAACACAGGTGGTCAGGCTTGGCAGCCTTCACCCACACAGCCATCTTTTGGGCCCCAAGTTTGTCTGTGTTCTTAGTAATTTCAGGGACTCCAGAGCTGGTGGTTCTTAGACTTCTAAGGAACACTAAACAATATGTAGCAGTATTGGAGGGAGAAGCAGACAGTAGACATTCTTGGTGTTCTATTTATCATGCACTGTCAGGAGCCAGAGCTCCCAGGAACAGGAACCTGGGTACACTCTGTCCTGGCTTCAGCATGGCAGCTGGCACAGTAGGAAGGAATACAGGACATTGTGAATGAGCAAATGAACTAACTGAGAAGTGACATGCCCAGATGCTGCCATGGAAACAACTTCATTTGGGAACTTTGATGCCGTGGAGAGAATTTGCAGGTCTGTAAGCATGGTGTTTAGTAACAGTGAGCAGGGTGCTAAGTACTGCAGCAGGAGAGGAGAAAGGGACAGCCTTGCAGTAGGAAGATGAGGAAAACACATGGGGCAGCCTCCCCGGATTTTCCTCTTTAGGTGGATGTTAAATTGAACTCACATATGCCTAGCATATGCTATACCATTGTTTTCCCCCAAAGGGGGGCATTAAGGTTAATCATATTTGACTATCAATGATTTTTTTTTTAAAGTTTGTATTAATGAAGGTAGGGTCTTACTATGTAGTCCTGGCTAGCCTGGAACTCTATAAATAGACCAGGCTAACCTTATAGATAACCACCTATCTCTGCATTTTGGGTACTAGATTTGAAAGTCTGTGCTACAAACTCTGACACACCCCTGGTGTGTGTGCGTGTGTATGCGTGCGAGTGTATGCTATGTATATGTAGATTCCTGTGGAAGTTAGAAGGCATAATATCTTCTGGAGTTAAAGTTATAGGCAAGGTAAGGCTGAGTGCTTGAACTTGGTTACTGAGAAGAACAGCAAATATTCCTGACAGTGGAGCCTTCTCTCCAGCTCCCATTGAATTTTTAAATCAAAATCATATAGATGTATAGTTTGAAAAGTCAAAATATACTACACCAGTCACCCAACCAAACCTGGCTTCTGCTTTCTAGAGGCAGCCACTTAATTAAAACTTATTTCCACTGTGTGTGTGTGTGTGTGTTTTCTTCCATATTTACAATAGTGTGCTTATGTAGTGCTGTTTCTTGTTTTAGAAGTTTTACACATTCTATGTTATTTTCCCCTAGTTTTTAAGAAGCTCCAACTTGGCTGGATGTAGCTCACTGGGTAGAACACATGTTTAGCATGCAGAAGGACCTGGGTTCCGTTGTCAAGGTAGATAAAGTAAGCCTGCCCCTCTGTTTGAGACAAGGAGGTTAGATATTCTTGCACAAGCTTTCTTCCTCAGCACTTTTTTTTCTGTAACAGTCATTGTGTGAGTGTTGCTCAGTACCTAAAGGGTGTGGACTGTGTTTCTTTTTATAAATAATGTTCGTTTTATTATTTGGTTGGTTTTCTGTGTTTCATTTTTTTCATACTCCATCAAAGCTTAAAGTCTGCCTGAAGATAAGTTTCTACTAATTTCTACTGCATTGTGTACTTGCTATAGTCTTATATTCTCCTACATTGGATATTTTAGGTTTGTATGATGGAGCAACAAAGTCAGGTCCTCACAAATGCTCGGCAAGTATTCCAATGGAGTCGTAATCCTAGCCCCATGTTCTATAATCTGTCCGTCCTTCTCCAGTCCTTCCTGGTTCCCTCCCGAGTCTTTCCTCCTCAATGCTTTCGTCTTTGTTCTGTCAGCCTCCTGTACAGCTTTGTCTAGGCCTGCATTTTACCCTTTTGTGGACCTTTCCTATTCTCCTGCCTATGACTTCCTCCCTTTAGGTTTGTTTTCTGGGTTGTGAATAGACCTCATCTTGTAGTGCCCTCCTGAGGCACAGGCTTGTGAGGTAAAGTTCGATTCACTGTTGCAGCCCTGCAGGTGAAAAGCACTTCCGTCCCTCCAGAGTGGTGGTGGGAGGATCTCTCTGCCAGCCACAAGTCTTCCAGCTTCCAGGGCTGCTCTTGAGAGTACAAAGCAATTCAGAATTTGGGGGTCTTTGTATATGACCTCACATCACCCCCTCCTCCTCTGAAAGTTTCTGTTTGTCCTCTTGTTTGTTTTTGAGACAGGGTTTTGCTGTGTAGCTTGCCTAGCCTCTAAATCATGATAATTCTCCATGTTCAGTCTGTCAAGGACTGGGATCACAGATCTTAGCCACCATGCCTGGATCGTAGGAAGTTTTTCAGTCTTCTTTTTATCCTTGAGACCCTTACTGGGCACCAGAAACCCCACCAGTGAGAAACACGAGTTTCTTTTTGCACCTCTTCCTAGCTAGTGTCATTGCCTTTCTTGTTCTGCTGTGAACACAGCTGAAGTCCCCACAGGATAGGAAGCTAGTGTCTACATGAGTCTCTCACTTTGACATGGCTGGCTATAGCTGGAGGCAATGTTCACTTTTCTGTAGCGGTCTTATGCCTGTAGCAAATCTATAAACTTGACTGATTCTTTCTGGCAGATTCTGACAGATATTATGCAGCTGTCTAAGTATTGAGTTAGCTAATTGCTCTGATTATCAAGTTATATATAACTTTGAAAATAGCCCTGCTTCCCAAAGGCAGGAGGATACAGTGTTAGGGACAGAATTCTTACTTACCTGGTGTCTTATTGCTAGCAACACATTCTTGTACACACACCCACATACAACACTCACCCACCAACACACATACACAAGTCCTAGAGCCCCTCCAAAAACAAGTAGCCCAGCTGTGTTGTGAAAGTGGAAAAAGCCTGCTATAATAAGGAAGTCCTAGGCTGGTCTTATGATTGTTATTATAGAGTTCCATTTTCACATAAAATGAATCTACATTTCTTTCACTTTCTGTAAATTCTGTTCTAGAAGAAGGAAAAATATCCATCAGCCTTCCTTTCTACTCTTCCTCTTTAGTTATTGTCACTTATAGGATTGTAACTAAGTATCTAGGATTAGAGTTTATGACAAGATGATAGAACATTCTGCAGACCTTAGGATGGTACAGGCCAGCTACAGTAAATTCCGAGCTGCTGACAACTATGTAAGAATGTCACATGTCACAGTAAACAAATGGTATTCCTCTGCATATTTGAATTCCACAGCTGCCCTGGAAATGGCTAAGGATGGTCAGCCACAAAGGCCCTGACCAATGCAGGTTTTCTTAAATGCATTTCACTTATGAGAGTTTATGAATGATGTACAAAATTGTTATTATTTCCCAAGATTTATACATTCTTTTAACAAATATTTATTGAGTACATAGCAGAACCGGGAAGTGTGCCAAGTGTTTGGGTTACATCTGAACAAAACTCCCTGGGGACTAGCACATTAGTGTACCATTTATCTCTAGTGCCTAATAGTATAGACTTGATCCTCAGCAGTGCGTTGGGCAAGGAGAAGTTGGTTCAGCCCTTGTGGAATTTCCAATCCTAGAGAGAGATAGAAAGTATGCAGTAAATATATGCTGAATAAGTAAATGTGTACTGCATAAGTTAAGTAAGTTGTAGGCTTTGCAAGAAAGTGCTTAGTGTGTGGAGAAAGTAGAAAATAAAGAGCAGTGGTGGGTCTGGGGCATGAGAGTGAAAGCCAAGTGTTAATTAGCGTGATCAGTGTTCTCTCCATGAATGACTGAACAAAGGCTTCAGGGCAGGTTAGGAAGCTAACCGAAAGGTACCTAAGAGGAGAGGAGCCTGAGTTGAAGGAGCAGCTTGAGACCTGGCCTGCGTGGGCTGGTACCTGAAGTAGAAGTCGAGGAAATAAAAGACAGGGTTTCAGCTACTATGGAAGGTTTCAAGTAGAGCATGTCTTGGAGCCTGCAGTGGGTGTGTGATAGTAAGTTAGGAAGAATCGTTCAAACTGAAGATAGAACATGCGAGTGTTTGGGAAAAAAATGTCCAAAAGTTGACTGACGAAAGTTTCCAAAGATCTTCAAAGAAACTAAAATTAACAATCAGACCAAGTCCAAATAGAAAGCCATTCTGGGGGTCTGGGGGCTGTTACACAATAGATAGACTTTTCTTGGTTTGAAATTCAAGATTTTTTCAGGGATGTTGGGGGGTAAAATATATCTTGCTGCCAGAGATAACTTACCTCCAGAAAAGCAGGACAGGCAACTCTTAGATCCCAAGTCCACTGATGTTTCTAGTAGTAACAGTAAAATCTGGGGACTGGAGAGACGCTTCATCGTGTAGTATACTTTCTGCTCTTCCGGGGAGCCAGAGTTTGGTTCCTAGCATCCATATCAGGTTCACAATTGCCTATAACTCCAGTTCCATGGGTTTCAGTACTCCTTTTAGAGCCCCTCAAGACCTACCCAAATGTGTACAAATATACATGCATAGACATAAAAATAAATATTTTAAATTTGTGTGTGTTGATTTTAGAGTGCACTTTTTGAGGACATATCTGGAAAATTGTGATTTCCATAGTGTGCTGAGCATTGTGATGTGACCGTTCTCAGCGACCTCAGACACTGTGACCTTTGTCCTTCTGTTGCTTCTAGCACATTTCTTCTTGCCCTTCTAATGAGACACTGTTTTCTTCTTCTCCACAGCCTTCCTTCCTTCAATCCCTGTCCTGCTCAGCTGCACTTCCTGTGCGCAGTTTTTTAAGAAAGTAACTGCTTGTTTGCATATTTGTCTCTTGTGACTGAGTTAAAGGAGAAGAACTCTGTCGTGGGGTTTGGTTCACTGAAGGCATTCCATAGATAAGAGTTTATCAGTGTCATATCTGTGGGTTAATTATCACCCTTCAATGTGGTTATTATACTCTCATTTTACTAATTGGTTACTTGAGATTCAAAGAAGTTAACTTGTCCAGAGTACAAGTAAATGTACAGTAATCACAGAATAGGGTAAATAATTCTCTTCATTGGCTGCAAAGCCATAGTAACCAGTGTTTTAAAAGCATAGATCAAAGGTAGTATTGCTAACACCTAGAACTTTGCTATACAAATAGTTCTCAGGCATTGTGCCATCCATCTACACTCACCATGAGAGTTTTTGTGGTGATGACAGAGTATTCTAAAATTTGATTGTAGGCTAGAGAGATGGCTCAGAATATTTGTATATGAGAAAGCTGTTTTAACATCTAATGATTGGTCAGAGGCTGTGTTTAACCATTTTCTCTTGCTTTAAAGATGGGAATTTGGGGGGAAGAGGGTCACTGATGCAATAAGTAAAAATATTCCATCCATTAAAGAAGCAATGTTGTGGTTTACAGATGCCCTAGCTATGGCTACCATCTATGAAAACCATTCCTGCATTCAACAAAGAGGAGAGTGGAGAGAAAGGAGGGAGGGAGAGAGTTTTCTCCTGCCAGTCCCAAGCTACAGGAGATTATTTCTTTGTTTAAAAAAAAAATCCTTTACATTTCCTTAGCAGAGTGACTTGGGATTCCAACTACCTTCCTGGACTCATGTGCATAATAGATCTTTGCTTCTCAGGGATCCTTTACACTGTGGATTAGCAGGGGCAGCACGACAAAGCTAGAGCTGTGGATGGAACATCTGGTCTTCTGAGGAGAGATGGGAACTGCTCTGGGAGGAAGAAGGATAGGTTGAGGTGAACTACATTACATTTTCCAATGAGGTTTTAGCAGGATTGTGGCTTCTCAGAGACACTAACTACTCTAGCAATTGAGTAAGCAAGCCGTGTTGTAGATGCTGACTAAAAAGGGATTTCAGAGTTGGGCCCAGTGGGAGGAGGGCCAGGGACTTCCTCATCTAATAAAAGGGCATCTCTGTGTAGTAGTAGTTCACACCATAAATCCCAGCACTCTGGAAGCAGAGGCAGGCGGTTTCTGAGTTCAAGAGCAACCTGGTCTACAGAGCAAGTTCCAGGACGGTCCGGGCTACACAGAGAAACCCTGTCTCAGGAAAAAGAAAGAAAGAGGGAGAAAGGGAGGGAGGGAAGGAGAGAGAGAGAGAGAGAGGGAGGAAGAGAGGGAGAGAGGGAGAACCAGAGTCCCGTCTCCGCACTTGGAATCTCACACACGATTTACTAGCAGTGACGAGTTTAGCAAAGACTCGGGGCAATGTCTGCCAAGTGTCTGTGAGCAGGTCGTCTGTGTTTCATTTAGTGCCGTGTGCTTAGTGTGCCTCCTGTTCCTAATAAGGGCTGCACTGGCCCGTTGTCAACGCGGTGTCTATGGCATGGAACTGAAGGGATTGTTTCCACACTGATGGAGACCACCTCGTGTCCTGACGTTTAAACATGGCCTCAACTTTGGAGAGATGCCTATGAATTTTAAATTTATCTTATGTTGACATCTGGGATTTTCATTGTTTTTACTGAGGATCGAGTGCAGTTCAGGCTGCCTCAAACTGCCTTTATAGATGGATTTGATGTTGAACTCCTACTCCTCTCTTGCCTCAGCATCCCAAGCTCTGAATTATCGCCACACACCACTAAAGCTATCTTTTAAAATACTGACCAGGGGTTGGTCAGTCGGTGTTCTGTTTGTTTTGAGACAGGATTTGCTGAGCTCAGACTCAGTGTAGCTGATGATGGCCTTGAACTTCTGATCTTCCTGCGTCCACTTCCTGAGTGCTGAGATTATAGGCATGAGCCAGCATGCCTGGCTCACTTGGTACTGGAAGTTCAACCTAGGCCTCTCGACATTTTAGGCAAGTGCTGTATCAGTTGAGCTATGTCCTCAGCCTCTTCAGGGTTAGTTTGTTGTAAGGAGACAGAGTTGGGGGAGGAAGGGATGCTGAAAGTTCTGGAAAAAGCAATACACCAGGGCTTAGGAAATATGCCAAGTTCTCACTCAGCAAATAGACAAACAACCCATCATTGAGATACATAAGTTTTCTGCTTTGCTTCTCACCCTGGCTAGTTTAGAGAGATGTGTTCAGCCATGTTGTCCCAACAGGAGTAATAATTGTATGAGTATATAGCTCTGTCCCTAAGACCAGCACATGCCTGACCTTCATGGGCTTGGCAAGGTCATAGCAGAAAGCTAGGCACTGTTCTTGAGAGAGATCATTGCCTTTTAAATTCCAGATTCTGAGTCTGCCTGGGCTCCTCTTAGCTTTGTTGTTCAGATTGGTTGGCAGCCCATATGGAATCAGTATCTGGAAAATGAGCTGCGTCTTCCTCCACTGAGCTCCCAGGGCTGTGCATAAAGCAAAATGTCATCATGGTGTTTCTTAGAAGCTTTGTTTAATAATTTGTTTGAAAAATCATCTGAGAAGTGAAAACAGTCTGTTGTGTTGGTCAATAGTCGTTGTCCAGCTTAATGTACTAATGCAAAGGAAAGCAACAGTGGTTTTCACCTCAGGAACAAAACACCCCCCATGCATCAGCCTCTTCCCATTAAACTGAATATTTCCTCTCAAAGACCTCACCTCTCCCTTCCTTTCTTACTGCCAGGAAACAGTGGCCTGTCTACATTTCCCTGTTTACCATGAGGCTCCCTGTCTCACTTTGGGAATGACTCCAGGAAGGAAGCTGCTAAGCAGAGTCTGGAAGGGCTGTGGAATTATCTTTCCCTGGGAATAAGTGAAACTACATTGGAATGGGACTGGGCAAGGGAAATTTAGGAGTCGAATTTCCTAGATGTCTAAGAGTCAGAGACTCTGCCTTCCCACCAGCTCCATGTCATTTCCCCTCATGGTTCACACATCTAGGTGTGTTTCTCTTGTGTTGGCCTGAGAGGCCTTGTCAGTACTGTTGTACTGTTCATACTAGGGCTCTGCTAGTAAGCTTATAATCCTTTGCCATTTCTTTAGTACTGCTCTCATGAGTTTAAGAATTCCTCATGCCAGAGTTTATTATCTTGGAGGACTTCTGTATGTATGTTTATCCTTCTAATAGGATCCTGTGCTATTCATTGAACCACAGCTGTATTTAGACATAGCTGGGCATTACAAAATGAGGTACTAGAAGAAATAAGCAACCAGGACTTTGTGGGCTTCTGAGAACATTAATCCTCAATAGAGGGAGGCAGTGTAGCTACAGTCATCCCTGACCATAGGAACCATACTTAACATCTTCAGGCTGTCCTGTCCTCACACCACGCACCACTGAAGGTGGTACAGCAGCATATCAGCCTTACAGTAGCATGCTTGGCTAAAATGTTTAACCTCAATCTGTCCCTGAGAGGCAGATAAACCCAGTGAGCTACAGTCTATGAGATAGCCAGAATAGACTCTTAAAAATTAGTAACGACACCAAGGCCAGGAGGCAGAAGACTGTCAGAAATGAAAGTTTGAAAAGAGATTAAGACACCTCCAAATGTGCTGTGCTGGGAAGCGTATGACCAGGGACTGTGACTGGTGAAAATTCAGAGGTAGCCTTGTTAGAGCTTATATCAGCATTAAGTTTCTTCAGTATAAATGAGGTGTTGAGTTTACTATGTAGGAGTGTCTTAGGTGCAAGCTGAAGTATTGAGAGGTGCCATGGTGTGATGATTATTACTTTAAAATAGCTCCCTACTATCCCCCCAAAGTAAATGTATGCTTAAAAAAAGTATACGTGGCAA
Source organism: Grammomys surdaster (assembly GCF_004785775.1). Classification (NCBI taxonomy): domain Eukaryota; kingdom Metazoa; phylum Chordata; class Mammalia; order Rodentia; family Muridae; genus Grammomys; species Grammomys surdaster. Next base: position 3,949,603 of record NW_021604632.1, read on the forward strand.
AATGTTAATTGGTGAATCTAATCTAAGTGAGGCTTATTCAGATAATGACAGTGCTGTATCTCTCACTTTGACATTTTCAAACCGGAAAGTTTTATACTATTTCCCATGACCTTTCTAAATTATCTTCTGATTGTTATAAAAACAAGCAGTGGAGTGGGAGTGGAGGGCAACAACCAAAAACTGCTGACTAACACTGGTTCCTCTTTCTTCCTTCTAAGAACTGGCCAAGCCCAGCCCTCCTTAGCATCTAAGATTGAGGTCAGGGAAGTGTGAATAGAAAGTGGTGTCATTTCCTCAGTAAGCATCATTATAAACGGTGTGCCAGAAAGGCTTTTGTTTCTTTGCTTGGTTGGCTGGCTTACTTTTAGGATAGGATCTCACTATGTAGCCTTAGCTGGACCAGAACTCACTAGTAGACCAGGCTAGCCTTGAACTCATAGAAACCTGTCTGCCTGTACCTTCTAAGTGCTGGAATTAAAGACATGTGCCACCATGCCTGGCCTGAAAGCCTTCTGATTGGCCACATGATAATTCAGTTTATTTCCTTTTGTTTTCCCTGAATGATGAGAAATGAATTATGCACATAAGTTCAGTGTGTAAAGAAAGGGTTACATTTTCCAGAATAGCTTTACCGAGGGAGACCGTCCTGATGGAGAGTAGAGCTAGCTGGCTTCTGGCAGCTTCTCAGGCCTTGCATTAGAACCAGAATCTGGAAAATGAGCCATGTCTTCCAACAGCTCCCACGGAATACTCCAAGGGCAATTCCATTACCCCAGAAAGGAATCCTGCACCCCTTCGCTGCTGTTAGTCAGCTTTCATTGCTGTGGCATACCTGAAAAAAAACAGCCTCAAGAAGGAAAGGTTTATTAGCTAAAAAATTGTTTTACATTTATATATTTTGTGTGTGTGCTCAGGGGTCAAGCAGCAAGCTCCTTTATCTACTGAACCATCTTGCTGGTCCTTTACTTATTAATTTTAGAGTTACATGGTTTCCATCATGGAAATTCAGTCTGTGGTCAGCTTACCTTCAGACATGTGACACCAACACTCTTAGTTTTCTATTGTTGCGTGAAAACACTGAGACCAAGAACACCTGGGAGAGGAAAGGGTTTACTTCCTTTATGCTTCTACAGCATAGTCCATCATCCAAGGAAGTCAAGGGAGGAAGTGAGGGTGGGAGCTGGGGCAGAAGCCGTGGAGGTGTACTACTCACTGGCTTGCTCCTGCTTTCTTATACCATCCAGGTCCACCAGCCTAGGGATGACATTTCCCACAGTGAGCAGGGCCCTTCCTTATCAACCATTAATCTAGAAAATGTACCACAAGCTTCCCCACACAACAGTCTGGTGGGGACATTTCCTAGAGGAGGTTTCCTCTTCCAAAATGACAGGTACTGTGTGTACCAAGAAAGAAGCAAAAGAGGGCCCAATCTCCTAACACTCAGTCAAACCGAGACTCCCTCCAAAAGCTCTAAACTAGGCAAGTTAGTAAGCGCAAATAATAGATCACTCTGCATAGACGCAAACCCACTGAGTTGGTTGGTCTCAGAAGATCAGCAGAGGACTACTCTGCACTGAGGAGAGGTGCATTAACTATCTCCTGGAATGTGATGAGAGTCCAGTAGGCCAGTCATGTTGTTGTCACTTGAGAATACCCAGGTCCTGTTAATTGTCCCCAAATTAATGGCCTGATTACAGCAGAAGCCAGGAGATTGTGTGGCTAGAACACTCTGCTGCTTTGGGGAGGGTAATTTATGTCTTACTGGCTACAATTGGATGGCTCTTACCTGGGAGGAACTCTTTATTCCAAATGATCCCAGCCAGCTATACAATGGCATCATTCTCTTTGGCATTGCCAGCTGAGAGTCCACAGCAGTACAGATCAGACCTCCACACTTAGCACATGGAAAGGGGCTCATAGCATTGTTTTTTAAAGAGACAGAAGTTCAGGACTTTTGCCATCAAAATAATCACATATTTTAAAAATATGAAGCCAGCCTGGACTATATTGCAAGACCTTAGAGAAAACCAATCTGAAATCCAGCCACACCAGCAAACGCCCTTCCTCCTGGATTATCATAAGGGCAGTCTAGCTAAGGCACATGGTGCTAGTGTAAAGCCATGGGGCTGCCTGCCAGCTTTCCTTCTCACCGCTTGCTGACAGGAGCCACGCTTTTCCTGGTGTTCTGTCGGCTTCAGTAATATAGAGGGCTCGGGGGGGGGGGGGGTGTCTGAACCCACAAGGTTCTGTAGGACTTCCTCTGGAGTTTCTGCTTTCCAACTCAGTGGTGAGGTCTAGAGACTTGTGACACTGCCTTCAGGCCTTTCCTCTAGTGCTCTGCTCTGATGCTGGGCTTTGAGGAAAAGAGTTAACAGGTGAGTAGTAAAATCAGCCAGGGATTGGATTGTACTTTTCATTCTTACAGACTTCAGCTAAATCTAAGAAACCCCAAAGGAGCAGCAGCCCCAAACCCTCCACAGGGACTCCTCAGCTTGAGCTTCCTCGAATTCCTACAAGGTGCCTGACCTATGCATGGCCCTGGGAAGCAGTTAATGTGTGTGCCCCTCCCTATAAACAGACGACAGACACTAAGGAAAATGTAAATCTCTGCCAAAGAATCTTACTGCAGATGATTTGCGTGCTAGTGGTTCTGCCAGTTTTGATATGAGAGGTGTAGACTTGAGCCAACTCTGTATATTGCTGTGTGAAGAAAGGTCGCTAGTGCTCCCAAACATGGTCCTGTTCTTGCTGGTCCAGTTTTGGAATTAATTTCCCCAATCTGTCACTTCAAGCATACTATTGAGTTTTTTGTTGTGAGGGGAAATTTGTTTGTTTAACAGTGCTGTCAAATCTAGGACTTGGGTCAATTAAAAATCCAACACTTTCACTGTGAGTAAGCTTTTCGATTCCCTGTGGGTGAGACAGAGTGAGTAAGCTGGCAGGGTGTGGTGGCTCACGCCCTTAATCCTAGCACAGGCAGGTGGATCTCTTGAGTTCCAGGTCAGCTGTGTGTACATAGCAAGTTTCAGGCTAGCCAAGGCTACACTCAAATAGAAAAGGGGAAAGCATGGATCCTGCACACACTGAGCTCCAGGACAACAGGGAAGGTAGACACTTCTCCCCAACTGAGCAGTAGTAGAAATTGGAGTGTGCATGCAGCTACAGGGTTTGTGGCCCTGTTCTGTGAGGTCAAGCACAGCAGCTGGTGTGCAGAGCAAATGGTCATAGTTTTGCCTATTGTTACCCTTTTTGCTGATTTCTTTCTCATCATAGTCAAAGATCAGATCTTGTTGACTTTTTACATTCCTAATCCCGAGCACAGTGAAGCTGCTGTCTCTGTTGAGTGATTGTCAAGTGGATGAAAAGATGATTCTAAGTACCTTTTCAACCCAAAACTCTTCTGAGGGTACCTGGTTATTGAAATTGGTGTTAAAGATTGCAGGGAATGACGGTCTTGTGCCTTCTCACAACCCTACTGACAAGTTCTACCAACCTCTTTGTTAGGGGCCTCCTCTTCAGGTCCTTTCCAGGCTTCTTACAAAGAGACAGATAGCCCAGGGCTTCACAGAGGATTTGGAGCAGCAGACTCTTTCTACAGAGAGCAGTGACTCAGTCCTGCTGATGGCACAGAGCAGAGTAGAAAATGGAGCATGTATATCTTTAATAGTTGTAGTTGGTTGCAGTGAACTTTGTCATGATTACAGAAGGTCAGTACTGCTGCACACAAAGGACCAGGGTCCCTTACATAGATGCATGCAGTGCATTTAGTCTAATTTAGAATTATCTTAAGCATAATAAAATTGCTCACAAAAAAACTCTCAAACAACTTCTCATCTTGGAGATATTCAAGTTCTTAGGTCTCACTTTGTCCTGAGTCTATATTTTCTGCTGGTTTGACCTTTTTTGTGTTTTTGTTTAACCTCTCTGAACTTTGCTTATTTATCCAGCTAACACAAGGACAGTGATGCCTGCTTAGCCATTCAGAATTGATCTTAATAGTTAATGAGTCCAGTGTATTAGGGGGTATGACCAAGACAGGGACACTAACATTCTCTGGACCAGTATCACTAGAGTGAGAATGTACTACTCCCAAGTCTTATGTCTGGTGTGGGCACTGACCTGTTGGCCTAGGGCACAAGTAGCCCATGGCCCATGGTTTCATGATGGATTAGAATGATACCAGGTCAGCTCAGAAACATTCCCCTCAGCACTAAGCTGAGAGGGCCACTTCTACACTAACTATACTTGGAGTAACTCGCACTAGCTACAGCAGGCCAAACTCAAGTCAGATGGGCAGAGGCTGAGAAAGCACTGCAAAAGTAAGCATGGCATTGCTAGAGAGCACTGCATGAGTGTCTCAGCTCTTGCCTATCTGTGTGAAGCAGAAAGGAACGTCTGGTTTCTTCCAACAGAGAACTCATTGTACTTTCATAAAACCAAAACCAGGCTGGGAAGATGGCTTGGTGGGCAATGGCCCTTGGCACTCAACAGCACAAGCCTATAAGTCTAGTGATGATTGCCAGATAGAGGGAGAGACACAAGGCCACAAAGTTGCCCTCTGGTCTGCACATTCCTGCCCCCAACCCACAAAAGATGGGCTGTTTGTTTGTTTGTTTACCCCATGTTTTTTCTGTGGTTTCTTCCCCTCATATCACCTGCTATAAACTCTAGCCGCCTTCTCTTTCTCTTATCTCATTCATGTAACTTTGACTGGAAATATTTTGACCTGCCAAAACTTGAATTTAGCATTTGGGGTTTCTCCCACAGCCCATGATAGATAGGATCACCAGCAAGTAGAGCACAGGCTGTACAGTCTCTGCTTTCGGGATGTTCTCCACCTCCTGGGAAAAACCAGGCCCAGCTTACAGGAGTTGAAAGGCAGTTGCCTTTAAAAGGTCCTTTTACAGTGCTGAGACTCTTTGCTCATATGTACTGGGAACTGTTTCTTACTCTGTGGAAGAGTCCCCTGGGGCTTCAAAGCACAAATGAGGAAAGTGATTCACAGTGACCAACAGTTAACTGCACCTTGACCCTATGCCGGATGCTGTTTTGATGGTTTGCATGGACAATTCCTCACCATCCATGAGTAAGCATTCAGTGTAGATTGAGAAACCAAGGCACATGAACTTGAACAGCTAGCCTTGAGTCATTGGGGCAGAGCTGGAATTTAAGCCTATGTGTGTGTGTGATTTCAAAGCCTTGCCTGAACCCTACCGATCTCCTCCCTGTGCAAGCAGAGACCTGCCACACAGCGCAAGGAGGTCTAAAGGGGTGAGGGCTTCCTGTCAGCTGTGCAGCTCAGCAGTCATCTATGTTAGGCAGGAAAGGCATATTAGGATAGTGCCCTGCCTGTAGTTGCTACACAGCAAAGACAAGGCCCTAGGTACAAGCATGGTTTTTCTAGTGAGACAAATGGCTTCAATTCGGGATCCTCATGTACACATCATCAACAACAGCAACAACAAAACACTGTTGATGCAGAAATCAGAGTTCTCATGTTTATTTTTCTTCCATAGGATAAAAAGAACAAGTGGTATGAGCAGCCTTTTAGGGAAAATTGGAGCCAAAAAACAGAAAATGAGCACCCTTGAGAAATCCAAATTGGACTGGGAGAGCTTCAAGGAGGAAGAAGGGATTGGTGAAGAACTGGCTATCCATAACCGAGGGAAAGAAGGGTAAGAAGCAACTCTGTCCTCTGTAGCCTGAGAGCTCTGCAGCAGCTTGTTCACACTGGTTAAGCAAATAGTGTGCGCTTCAGTCACCGGTAAAGCTCTGTTCTAAGAGGAGGCAGATCCCATCCGTGAGCAGCAGTGTTCCAGGACTGTTAGTGAAGTACAGCTTCGGTGAACTGTAAGTAGCCTGGTTTATTCACAAGACAGAGTCTGGCTCACAGTGACGGGCTTGCCCTAATCTGAATCACTTGGCCTTCAGATAATCTGGGCTAGTTCAAGTGCCAGGACACTGTCACTTTATCATGAGTGGTTTGGTGCTAGTTTGTTCCACTGTGTTACTGTGGTCCTGGGCATGGTAGGACCGTTTACTGCAGCCTGTGTGACATGTAAGAGGCCATTGCTGTACCATTTCCCATCCACTTTGGAACACAAAGAGGATATTTCATAAGCCAAAAATGATCTTTTCCTTGTTAGTGTTTATTTTGTTTTGTTTTCCCTATGGGATTGTTGAGAAAAGATCTTACTCTATAACCTAGTCCAGCCTCACAATCATGGCAGTCCTCCTGTCTCAGTCCTCCATGTTCTGGAATCACAGGCAAGAGCCACCACATTCAGCTCTCATTTGTGGGGTATTTTGTTTGTTTTGTTTTGGGTGAGTATAAAAAAACGGGGTTCATTAAGTGTTTAGGGAGTGCAAAAGAAACATAAGCAACAGAAGCCCATGGCTGCAGGTCAGCATTTCTCACCCCTGAGGTAGGCCTCTCATCAACCCTGCCCCTCACCAGTAAGATCTTCCCTTTGACCATAGTAGTTACCTCAGCTCCTTTGCCAGTGACATTGGGATAATCTTACACCTTCACTCCAGATGTGCAGATATTATGAGATAATGCATTATGTATGTGTGACTTACAGGGATATGATGTGCACAAAGCACTTTGAAGAACACCAGTCACTCACAAGAAGGCCTACATAATAAGTACCTGTCATTCAAGTTGTTAATTATGCTGGGCGGTGGTGGCACACGCCTTTAATCCCAGCACTTGGGAGTCAGAGGCAGGCGGATTTCTGAGTTCGAGGGCGGCCTGGTCTACAGAGTGAGTTCCAGGACAGCAAGGGCTACACAGAGAAACCCTGTCACCCTGTCTCAAAAAACCAAAAAAAGAAATAGGTGGAGAGAGCTAATTTAGGGGTCATATTTCTTTTTCTTGAGGTGGAGTTTCACTATGTAACCCCACCCAAGCTAGCCCATACAATCCCCTGCCTCAACCTCCCTAGTACTGAGTGAGATTACAGGCATGCATATCACACACCCAGCTCTTATTCTTCAAAATAAGACCTTAACATTATCTGAACCAACCTGGGAACATTTTGTTTTCTCATGATGGGTTTCAGGCCAGTCCTTATGTAGTGGGTCCCAGAAATTGGACTTAGGTCATTAGGCTTGGCAGCAAGCATCTTTACACAGTGAGCCATCTCACTGGCCCTGGAAGTATTTAGTTCTAAATATGTCTTAATATTATCTAAATCAACCTGGATGCTATCTAACACATCTTACTTTAAAAAAAAAAATTATGAGGTTGCTTAACTCCTAGATCCAGGTCAGACTATTTAAGCTCTTCAATTTTGCACAGGGATCTAAAATAGCAGAAGGGCCAGAGTGTGCTACACTGGCTTGCCTCTCTTGGGTATTGATTATGTGGGTTGAAAATGTTCACTGTGTTCAAGCAGATAGAGGTCTGTTAGAGATGAGGGAGCGTTTACAGTTGGAAGAGAAAAGAAGATTTAAAATGAGATCTTAAAAAAAAAAAAAGATTTAAAAGACACACGGGCTGGAAAGATGGCTCAATAGTTAACAACACTGGCTGTTCTTCTAGAACAGTTGAAACCTAGTTAAATTCCCAGCTCCTACAACAGTCAGTAACTCCAATCTCAGGGGATCTGATGCCCTTTCTGGCCTCCACTGGCACCCGGCACACACATGGTGCACAGATAATGCTATGCCCAATTCACTAGACCCCCAAGAAGACCACCAAGGACTCAGGATCCCATGCAACACAAGAGGGTTTATCTGAGAGTTGGAGCTCGGACCACGATCAGCCCTGACACAGCATGGTGGGAGAGTGGTGGCAAGGCTCAGGCTCAGGGCATCAGGGTTTATAAAGGAAAAAACTGCAAGGGGAAGAGTTGGGGGAGGTGTCTGTGATTGAGAAAGTGTATGGGGGAGTGGGCCAAACCATAAGGGGTGTTTCTAAATTTAAAAAGAGAATCGGGCTGGGCAGTAGTGGTGCATGCCTTTAATCCCAGCACTTGGGAGGCAGAGGTAGGCGGATTTCTGTGTTCGATACCAGCCTGGTCTACAGAGTGAGTTCCAGGACAGCTCAGGCTATACAGAGAAACCCTGTCTCGAAAAACCAAAAAAAAAAAAAAAAAAAAAGGAGAGACTCGGGTATTGATATTCTGGCTGATTGATCTGCTACAAGTATGGGTGCAGTTGATTCAATTGGGAACGTACATCTTGTGGTTGTTCTTTGAACTGGGACATCCCGATACCTGGGGGGGGGGGGGGCCGGAAGACTGGAGGGCCATGACAACCACCAACTTTCTCTTTCATTGTTCTTTGAACTGGGATTTCCCTGTACCTGGGAGGGTGAGGAACTGGAGGGCTGAGACAACCACCAGTTTCCTCTTTTAATACACATTTAAGCAAAACACATAGAATAATAATAAAAAAATTAAAGTGGTCTACTTAGTGAGGATGTTTCTGGAAACTGAGCTGGGTGTAGCTCATGTGGCAGAGCGCTTGCTTATTCGCATGAAGCACTGGATTCAATCCCTAGCACCACATAAACTAGACTTGGTAGTGCCTGTAATCCCAACACTTGGAGGTGGAAGCAGAAGAATCAGAAGTTCAAGACCATCCTTGGTTACTTAGGGAGTTCTAGGCTAACCTGGGAACAGCAAGAAAAATAGCACATAATAAGATGGATAGGTTTAGGGGTTCTGTTTTATTTTTAATTATCTGTATGTGTGCTTGTGTGTTTATGTGCATGTTTTAAATCCTCTGGAACTGGAATTACAAGCAGTTGTAAGCCACTCAGTGTAGGTAGGAACAGAATTTGGGTCCTCAACAGTAGCAATACTGGCTGAGCCATCACTCCAGCACTTAGGATGGTAGCTTTAGACTATGTTTATCAGATTATTCACATTTTTATTTAATGTGAATAAACTAAATGTTCCAGTTAAAAGTCAGAAATTAACAGATTAAATCTTTGAACATGCTGTTTTAAAAAGATTGATGTGAAATGTGGAATGAAGAAATATTGAAAATGCAAAGGTTAGAGAAAAGGTGAATTATGCAAGTACTAACCAAAAGAAAACTGATACAATGACATTCATGTTAGACAAAGTAGATTTAAACAAAAACGTTACCAGTTATTAAAAAGACAATCTCTTCATGTGATAAACATCTGAGAGGTAGATGGTTAAACTGGAAAGCACCACTTACTATGATCAGTTCAGGATTCTTAAAGTTAGTCATGTCTGTAATAATGATAATGTTCATAATTCAGTTCCCTTTTAACTTTATTCCCTGGAGAACTGCAGGTATATACTGACAATATAAACATCATCTAAAACAAGAAACAACTCAGAGGTCTGTCAGTAGTTTTACAGTTAAATCAAATATCATCTGTCTACACCATGGGCATGGGCTACTGCCTAGCAGTGGGAATGGACAAAGATAAATCACAGAAGCATCCACACAGAGTAGGAGGTAGACTGTGATGCTACTTAAATGAAGGTCAAAGCAGGCAAAACCAGTAGATCAGTTTTGAAAGAAGCAGATCACAAAAGAATACACAGAAGTGAAGTCTATTTATGTCAGAATCAAAAATAGCAATAGCAACAACTAGAGGTTAATGGAGATACAAAAAAAAAAAAAAAAGATACAAGTAGGACCAGAGCTGCTTCTGTGATTTAAAGTGCCTGCTGCTCTTCCCGAAGACTGAAGTGTAGTTTCTAGCATACACACTGGGCTGATTATAGCTGCCCACAAGGCCACACCTATTCCAACAAGTCCACACCTCCTAATAGTGCCACTCCCTGTGGCCAACTGTTCAAGCACAATGAGTCCGTGGGGATCATACCTATTCAAACCACCGGGGGGGGGGGGGGGGGGGGGGGGGGGGGGGTTAATCCTCACGCTCTCATTCAGTTCCTGCCTCGGGGTTCCTGCCCTGGCTTACTCCATAGAGAACTAGCACTTGTGAAACAAATAAACCTGCTGTTGTGCTTTCTCTGTTGGTGGTGGTCAGTGTTAGCTCACAGCAACCGGGAGCTCATGAGGACAGACACTGGCCCCAGCTTAGTCATCATACAGTGGAAACCTTTCTTTCCCTATGCCTCTCAGGTTCTTAGGGGAATGGAGCAAAGAGGCAAAATGCCTACCTCCTCCCAGGCCTCTGCTTATAATTCTTTTCTCCCACTTGCCTTTAGCTGATCATCCCCAGACTCAGACCTTACTGGAAAGGCTGACGCTGTATTCGTTTCAGTCCTAGCCAGCTGTTTAGGAATATTTTCCACGGTGATGTGAAGTAGAGTTCGGAGGCATCCCCCCAAGTCTCCCAGGTGCCTTCTCACTTTCCCCAGCCCTCCAACCTGGGCGTGGGGCCCTGGGCAGCTGGGTTCCTCTTCCTCTCCAAGCAAACACTGGTTCTAAGACTTACCCACCATTTTCTGCCAGTGATTCAAAAGAAAAGGGCCTTTCCTACCCACCTCTGTCTGCTTCTCCAGCTGCTTGCTGCAATCCAGCCTTAGTGCCCCTCTCTCTGTAGTGTACCTCCCCTAAGAAGGCTAAGGCCTCGTCTCAGGCCACTCTGGAAGAGCTCTACTCCCTCAGTCATATCCCCACTGTTAGGTTTTATTACTGTGCAGTAAGCCCCCGGAGCAGATACCACACCACTACAGTGTCCAGATGCCAGATGCACTAGCTAGCAGATGCCCCTGGCTTTATTCTGCATCCTGACAGTATTGGAAAAGTCCAGCATGACAGATGAGAATAGGTTTTTGTACAGCACTTTTAGTCAGCAGGGTGAAGTGCTATCCCAGAGACAGTCAGGCTGTTAGCTGACTTTGTTCAGGTGTTGAGCGTGGCTTCCTCCAGCTCTGCTAACTAACCACATGGATAGCTTTCCAAATAGTAGTGCCAAGGCAGAGGCCCCACGTGGAGGGGAGGAGATCCATATATAAAATGCACAGGGACGAGAAACACAGGCTTGGCTCACAGTCTTGGCTGCTGCTCTCTGTCTAGTTAAACTGAAAGTCAGACCTCAGTGATTTAGAAATCAAGTATTTGGTCATTTGGACAACGTGAAGGAGAGACTGCTAAAATACTTCTCACTCTCTGAAGAATCTATCAGGAGTCTGTCTCCCAGAACCATCTCAGCCTTGAGGTGATATGAGATATGTTGGCTTCGAGGCCAAGCCTGGGCCTTTCAGTTTGCATTCCCAGAGTGGAGGAATCCTGCCTTGTCGGGGCTACTCCAGGACGTGCTGGTCTTAGCACTTCTGTTGCCTGCCAAGAGCTGACGTTGATCGATACTGAGCACCAAATATACGCAGGGAGCCAGTACTACAGCCCGAGTAACAGAGTGCCAGCCCTGACACTGACCAGGCAAGGGTCTCTGACAAGAAGTGCTGACGTCTTCCCTGATAGTGCTCTTGCTCTTCCTACCCAGTGTCCTGAATCTCAGGGAAGACTGAAAAGAGGTCATTAGCATATTTTGTTAATTACAATAAAGATTTGCTTGCTTTGCCAGGTGTGGTATCCCACACCTTTAATCCCAGAACTAGAGAAGCAGAGGTAGGCTTGATCTTCATGAGTTCGAGGCTAACCTGGTCTACATAGGGAGTTCCTGGACAGCCAGAGCTATACAGAGAAAGCCTCTCTTTGAAGACAGACAGACAGACAGCAGAGAGATGGTTCAGCAGTTACGAGCACTGGCTGCTCTTCCAGAGGCCCTTAGTTCAACTCCCAGCACCCACATGGTGGCTCATAACCAGTGGGATCTGATGCCCTGTTCTGTCATGCAGACATACCTTCAAATGGAGTACTCATATGTATAAACAAATAAACCTTAAAATTTATTAAATAAATCAATAAAATAAAAAATCTGCTGCTACTTAAATGGGCCATAAAAGCATAGTGGCAGGAGAGGATGGCACACCCCTTCAGCCCTAGGTTTCCTTGTGGGTCAGTCTGATTGAGGGTTGGGCATGGGCCAGAAGAACAGCAAAACCATAATTCCCATTGCGCTTGTCAGCCAGCGGGTCTGTTCTGGAACTGTGACCCAATTAAAGTTCCTGGAAACCCCTGTGGCCCAGTTGAAGTAGGTGAATCCTCAGGTGGCCTTCAAGGCAGCCTTTCCTTGGGAGCATTTCCGGCTCCCAAGACATGGCTGTCTTCCACAAAGCACTTCTCAGTTCCATTGCATCCACAGAAGAGCATTTACGTTTTTATTTCTGCAGGAAATAAAAAACAAACACAAAGGGTCAAAAATTAATACCTCGCCCAAAAACACCGATAATAGATATCAAAGTCGCTCTTCGTCCCCAGCACCTTGTCTGCTTCTGTACTTCATTCACCAAGTCCATGTCCAATGGAAGGTTTGTCTATAGTCACTTCCTGGATATAAACCAAGCTGTCAGAGGATCCTCGTAGCATGCCAGTGGCTGTCTTGATCTTCAGTGGACTTCCTGAGAACTGAGTTGCATCTGTGATTGTAACTTGTTGCTGCTGCTCCTTCGCATCTATTCTGGACTTTGCTCTTGGTAGACTCCAGGTCCTGTGGACACACACAAGCCCTTATCAGTAATTGGCAAACACCCCAATGTAAGGATCTCTTCTCCATCCTGGGCTCCCAGCAGATATCCTGAGAGCTCTGTCCTCAAACACCCACGGGTGATGCTTACATAGCACCATCTCTCCCCTGTGTTTGCCTCTCTTCTGGCTCTTCCATGGGGCAGTTGGCACACCTGCCACCAAGTCCCCGATTCCCATGTCTCCACATCCAGGTTAGGCAGGGTGAGGGTCAAGTGATTACAGTCGGTGGGTCCCTCAGTTAATTTTCTAAGCCATGCCTGAGGGCCTCAGGCTGCCCTAATGAATTCTTTGAGTGTCCACACCTTCTCACCCAGATCCCCATTCTATGCCTTTATCTGAAGGAGCACACAGTATCTGCCACTGCTCTCTCTGCCAGGCAATCTGAATTTCAGATTTAACTGGGTCTCCTTTATTTTCACTGACTAAATATGACAACTCTGACCCAAGAGACTTGTGTCAAACCTAAGTACAGCATTATTGTGTGTTCTAGCTATTCTGGCCTCATTGACAGTTCTGACACCACAGCCTAATTCCTGATCCAGACCAGATGGTAGTTACTAGTTTCAGACAGCACACATCCCAACTTGGGCCATCTGCTGTTCTCAGGACCCTGATGGAAGCCTAAAATCATAGTGACAGTCTTAGCTACCACTTTGTTGAGCTTGCATTCCATGCTAAGCATTATTAATACATATTTCATTTACTCCTCACAGCAGACCCTCTAAGTAAGAAGGGTTATCTTTCTTCAGATTTCTGGGTTTGGGTGTTTTGTGCTGTTTCGTGCATGTACAAAAAGCCTTGGCATCATATTAGACAGGCACAGGGGTTCATACCTTAGCCACTAGGAAGGTAAAGACAGAAGCTTGTGGCCTGAGGCACATGCAACCCTGTCTCAAAAAATAAAAAATAAAAATACAGGAGTGGTCTCTAGCCCAGGCTGGTCCAGAACTCACATTGTTCTTATCTGTGCCTCAACAGTACTGGGGTGTGTGTGTGTTTGTGTGTGTGTGTGTGTGTGAGAGAGAGAGAGAGAGAGAGAGAGAGAGAGAGAGAGAGAGAGAGAGAATGAATACATGTATATATGTGTATATATATATATATATATATGCAAATCCTATACATATATATATATATATATATATCTTTGTTGTTGTCCACTCCCTTTTTTATATTGTTAGGAAACTGAGAACAGCTAAGTTTATACTGCACAGATAGTGAGTGACAAGATTCAGATTCAGCTCCAGCTCCTCTGGCCTGAGACCTGTTTTCTGACTGGTCCTTGTGTGGAGGATTAGTAGCTACAGGCTCAGCTGGCAGGCAGATGGGATGGACCGCACTTGCTTCAGGGTGTTGAAGGGCAGGCAAACGGCCTCAGCTCAGTGAGGAACACAGGTTCCTGGAGCTGGTTACATTCTCACCGTGAATGTGATAACCTTGTAGTGACAGATGCACATTTTCCATGGTGCAACAAAGAAAAATTAGTGCAGAGAATGAATTATGTCTCTCATTTTTAATGACAATTTTGCTCCCTCGGTAGATTAATTAGCAGCAGAGAGTTCCTCCCCGAAAGCAGATTGCAGCACACTGTATGGTGTGGAAAGGTACATTAAAATGCAGCTGTGTCTCAGTAAGCAGCCAGGTTCCCTTCTGACCAGCGTGCCTGCCAGCATAGGCCGCCTCCCTCCCACCCTGTCTGGGAAGACTGAGGGAGACCTTGGCCTCAGAGCCAGAACAAAACCAGAGCACAACCAGAGCTCCCACTTCCAAGCAAACCCTCTGAGTGGCATAGTGCAGAGGTGTTTGATCTTGTTGCTTAGAGGAATTCAGGAAAGGGCCTCTTCTTTTTATCCCACAGAAGCAGCCTGGCCACAGACTGAGTAGATACCTAGGGAGAAAGCAGAAGAAACGGACTAGCCCTGCAAACCTTGGCTGCCTCCACTCTCAGAGCAGCCCTTGGTGGTCCTGGAACTCACTCAGTAGACCAGGCTGCCCTCGAACTCCCAGAGCTCGGCCTGCCTCTTCCTTGTGGGTGCTGGGATTACAGGTGCACACCACCATATCCGGCTCGGTTTTCTATCCAACTTCTTCCGTTTCAGGGGTAGATGTGTGTGTGTGTGTGTGTGTGTGTGTGTGTGTGTGTGTGTGTGTGTGTGTGTGTGTTGAGATACAGAAAAACATAGACACACCTGCTGCAAAGCACGACAGCCTGTGCTGTCAGTTCCCAGGACCTACATGGTGGAAGGAAAGAAGCAATCCCTCCTTGTAAGATAGGTGTCCTCTGACCTCCACACGTGTCCACCCACACATACACATAAATATACAAACACAAAATACATCTTTTTTAAAAGAATATGTTCTTTCACCTGCCAACTCAGTGTACCACTGAGTCCAGAAAATACAAAGTCATCCTGTTGCTGTGAGCTACAGTGAGGCTCAGATTCAGACTTTGACCAGAATTGCCCAGGTGATGTTTACTAAAACAGGGTGTGAATTAGGATGGCATTATTTCTCCTTTCCTCAAGTCCTGTGACAACATTGGATCCTTCCTCTCTCTTACTTTCTCCTTTTAAGAAGATGCCATCTCTCCTGGTATGCAAGCGCATACCTTTATCCCCGCACTGGAGAGGCAGAGGCAGGCAGATCTCCTGAATTTGAGACCTGCCTGGTCTACAGAGTGAGACCCTGTTTCAAAACAAACAAAACTCAACCTTTTCCAGTTTAATTTCATTCATGTCCTTCTGTGGACAAAACGGAAGTGGTTTGGATGGAGTGAGAGTCCAAAATTGTCACCTGGACACTTGCCAAAACCTGACTTACCCCTGGGGTAAGAGCCATGCAGGGGGGCCTCTCCTGCCAGATTGTACTGACACTGTTTTTGTCTCTCTCCAGGTACATTGAACGGAAAGCTTTTCTGGATCGAGTGGACCACAGGCAGTTTGAAATTGAGCGAGATCTCAGGCTGAGCAAAATGAAACCTTGACATTCTGGGGATAATCCATCGCAGCCTAATCCTGTTGACAATGTGAGCTCTTCTGTGTGTCTGTGAAATATTTCCAGTGTTCTTCATCATGTTTCCAGCAAGTCCCTTTTTCTACGTTGCAGTTTGTTTAATGTATCTTAATCTCACTTGGTTTCATTCATTTTCCTTTTTAAAATTTGTCTTTAAATAAACAAACAGAACCCTCTGTGAGATTGGTAAAAGTGTGGATGCCACGTTCCTTCCGTTTGCTCTGCTTCAAAGGCTGAAGGCTGGCCAGGCCCAGCTGCCACATCTCCAACCTGTCCGTGATGGTCACGGCCTCTCTAAAATCAGCCTAGTCTCTGGGCATTTGTTCTCAGTGCATTCAGCTTTTCTCTAGTATGAGATTCTCATACATAAGGTGGGGGGCATTGGGATAAATTAATGCTGAGTGGCTTTTTGTTTTTTCTTATTCCCCTTTCTCCTTTTTTTTTTTTTAAAGCCTACTTCGGATGTATTTTCTGCCTCTACTGTAGTTCTTTGGGTTTTTGTCAAGGGATATTCTTGCCAGTAATGCTGTACACACCTAGAATCCCAGTGCTTGGAAAACTGACAAAAAACTGTTGCAAATCTGAGGGCAGCCTGGGCTACATAGCTCCAGACCAGCCTAGGCATTGAGAGAGAGAAATGGAGATTCTGTCACCTGTTCCAAGGGCATGGGAAATGAGGGGAAGTGGGCTGCAAAGACTGCATTCCGTTTCCTGCTCACACACACCTCAGTGGCCTTACCTCAGTTTGGTTTTCTGGCCTGTGGATGGCAGGAGTCACGTTGGTCTTTCAGAGGGCTGAAGTGAGCTGCTGATGCCAGCCTAAGGCCAGAGAACACTGGGTCACAGTGGGCTTCCCAACTAGGCCTTGGATGTGGGGACAGTATTTGTAGCAAACAAAACTGAATTGGTGGCACCATCTCATTACCCAAAAAGGAAGCTTACAAGCTACATTTGAACTCACAGTCTGTTCACATCCATCTACAAGGGACTGTACAGGTGACACAGAGCATACCAAGATGGCATCACGACAGATGGGCTCTACTGAGACTTGGATGATGAAGTCCTTTAACGAGAACCAGCCAGCACCCCATTAGGATAGGACCTCTGTGCCTGTAAGACAGAGGCCCACCTGTGGTCTGCCTGGCATGTCACCCACTGCACTGGCTTGATATTTCTCTTGTGAGCTGTTGTGTTCTTTGTACCCCAGCATCCCACCTCTGCATCCATGGCATCATCAGCTTATGAGCCTGCTCTGCCCATATGTGCAGACACTCTACGATCCTTAGGAGAAAGGGCATGGACTCTCGGTAACTTGGGTTTCCTCTTAGCAGAGGCCTAAGAGATTAGGAAGTCAGTGGATCAGTGAGACTTGTCTATGAGTATCAGCCCTGCCCGCCCTCAAATAATAGTCTTTTCCATCAGTGACCTGTATTCAGCATTTGTCATCTCTAGAAAAGGCTGTCTCTTTCTCCCAGGTGTGTCTACTCCCAGCTGGGCACCTGTGACCCAGGCGATACTGGTTTGGCCAACTTAGGTACAGGCACAATTTGAAGTGTGTGTACCAATGTGTGTCAGCATCAGTAAGACTTAAAGTGGCCTCACAGCCACCTGGGTCATCATGACAGCACTCTGGCTGCAAGGGAGGCCGCAAATGTGCGCATGTAGTGTTTCAAGCCCCTATGTGAACTGACAGTCTTTTCTAAAGCTGTCCCAGGAGACTCAGGAGGTCGGATATGAAAGCAGCCGGCATGTGTTGGCAGTTCCTGAGCCTGGGAGAGGAGTGTGTACAATCCTTACGTTTTTCAAAACTTGGATATGGATTTCAATTTTTCATAATAAAACATTTTCTAAAGTTGTCCAAGAAACACAGAATTGTGTTCTGTGTAAGGAAGGATTTTGAAGTGCTTCAGGCTGAGGCAGAAGAGGGCGAGCAGCCTCCCCCCACACAGGCATCTCTCAGGCCTGCAGGAGTACAGGAAAGGGGCTGCCTGTTGGTCCTCTCTGTTTTAACAGCTCAGAAACCACACTCTGCCAGAGTGGGGGACAGAGAAACTGCCAGCAAGGCACACTGCCTAACATAGATGTGGCTATTCTCTAAACAAGTGCCATCTCATAAGGGTAAACCAGACAGAGGAGCCAGGAGTCTTTTTCGGCCCTGCCTGACCACACATTGGGCTGAGTGTGAAGACTGCAGAATGGAGGCAGAGAACTATATAGGTGGGCACCCCTGGGGACGCCTGAGGTAGACGTGGGCCACTGTAAGCTTTTTCTCTTGGTCAGCATGTACTTGTATGTGAGCACATCAGAGTTCTTAGTGGGAATTGCTTTCTCAACCACATTGTTAGCTGTCCTGCCTCACTTTCAAAGGACTAAGCCACTGCGGCCAATACCTGACCTTCCTCAGTGGACCCTTGGTTCAGACCCCAGAACCTCTCTCCTGACCAAAAACAAAAAAAAACAAAAAATCCTCTTTTCTGACAGTTTGTTTGAACAATGGTTCCCATAGGAGGTGGTGCCTTTATTCAGGAATTAGGAAGTGTTAAGGAAGAGTTTGTGGGGATGTGGAAAGAATGAGTTGGTGTTTGGATGGTTTGGCACTCTCTGTGGCTCTAGTGGTCCAGTGCTCTGCTGTGCCCACACCATTGGCTATAGAAGTCTAAGAGCACTCACTGTTTGGCTGCTCCTGTGGAGCAGAGGCTCTGAGGAGCTGAGTTCTCCGACCCTGCCCTGGCCTGTCAGTCCTTTGTCTTCTTTATGTCCCCTACGGGTGTGTCAGAATTCCAAAGTGTCTGGTATCCTTTAATGGGAGGTGGGGGCGGGGACAGAGTGCCCCAAAGTAGTTTGAGGTCAAGTAATAAAACAAGCCTTTTTCTGTACTCTGCTCACCTATTTCTTGGGGAACTCAGTGCTCTAGTTAAGAATTGTGCATCAGGCCTCTAGGGCCTTACAGGGACACATTAAGAAGTAACCTTGAGTGTGGTATGCACAGCTAAGGCGGAAGAAAGACTCTGAGGCCCTAGCCAGCACTTGGCCAGGTCTGTCTAGCATGAGAGCTGTGCCATGCGGCCAATGAGCCAAGTGGCCAGCACCACAGGAGGACCAGGACATCTTTGGAGAGAAGTGGAGCCAGGGTGCTTCTGGACACAGTCAGGACTGGGAAGACAACATGACAGACTCTCCAGATACTGTGCTATCTTGTAGTTCGTGTGGCACACTGAATGTGTGTACCTTGATTGCTGTGGTCTGGAAAGGCGGGACACAGTAGTAGAAGGCTCTAGCACACTCCGGAGAATATGATAGTCTGCTTTGTGGTACAAGTCCCTCACGAGAATTAGAAGTGCTTAGGTGTGCTGATGAGACAGAGCTGATAGTCTGCAGCACACAGAGCTGGACAGACAAGTGATTTGAATATGATGGGCCAGCAGACCAGAAGGACCAGTGTTGTCAACAGATCATTGATGGTGCCTCACTATACCATCTCAGTCACCTGCTTCAACACACATGCACACACGTATTTGCACATAACCTCTTAGCACTGCCCCATTTTCCACAGGAGGAAATTTGCCTGAAGTCAACTGACCAGGGCGTATACACATCCTCTGGTTTCCCAGCACACTGAATAGCCTCTCGGTGCTGTTTGGCTCCTTCAGTCATGTTGTGAGTGCTGGGGAATTTCTCCTGGGAAAGGAAGAGTGTCAGAGGACCGAGGAAGCCCGGACACAGCCACCGGGCCAGCATCTGAGGCCCTGCTGAGGAGGTGTGTTGCTGAGATTCCTCAGTCTTTTGCTTGTATGAACTGTGGTAGCCAGGTTTGCTCCCATCTGAGCTCTACTTTGCTAGGGGTAGGGGGTGTTCCTTCACTTGTAGATGCTGCCTGGCTCTGGGGAGTTGGGAGGATGAGACTGAGAAGCTATACACACAAGCAGGTTTAGGGCTGACTGGGGATGCTGTGGAGACTGGGCCAGGCAAAGTGCCCCTTGTTAGAACAGCTGGGTTAGAACTTGTGCTAGTTGGTGGTGTGAAGCCTGCCTGCCAACTTGGCCTCCCCTTGCTGACAGCCCTGACAGATGTACAGAGATGGGTCATGAACAGTCCATATGTTAGAAAGCTGCTGTAGCAGGCCCTGGCTTGTTAGATGTGAAATAAATGGTCCCTGACCTAGATAAATGAATTTCAGATTTGCAGACGCCAACATGAATCACAGTCTGCCCAGTTGTTCTAGCAGAAGTTATGTATGGAATGGTCTATATTCAAACCCTACCAGGTATAAGCTGCCCCGAGGCCCCTAGGCCACCAGTATGACCTGAGGCTTCTGTGGGTGCCCTCTCTCAGTGAGAGGTATGGCTGAACTGACTGACTGGACAGGAATGTCACTGTCCTTTGTCCCAGTCCTCTGTAGGAGGTCAAGAAGCTGTCCCTTACCAGTGCCCCCCCCCCCCTCCACGGAACACATCTGCCCTATGAAACTTGACCGACCAACGGAAGACACTTTCTCTTCTTTTCTTCTTTCGTTTGTTTGGGTTTTATTTTGTTTTGTTTAAGACAAGGTCTCCTGGCTGGGCAGTGGTGGTACACGCCTTTAATCCTACCACTTGGGAGGCAAAGGCAGGCAGATTTCTGAGTTCGAGGCCAGCCTGGACTACAAAGTGAGTTCCAGGACAGCCAGGGCTATACAGAGAAACCCTGTCTCGGGGAAAAACAAAAACAAAAACAAAACAGAATCTCCTGTAGCCTAGGCCTGCCTTGAACTTGGTATGTAGCTGAGGGTGACTTTGAACTTGTGATTCCCTACCTCCACCTCCCATGTGCTAGAATTATAATTATGTGCCACCATGCCCAGTTTATGTGGGGCATGCTCTTCCAACCTAGGGCTGCATGCATGCTAGGCTAGCACTCTACCAGCTTAGCTATGGCTCCTGTGTTTGCTTTTTGAAGTACAGTTTCCTATAACTCCCGGCAGGCCATGAACTCTCTGTGTAGTCAAGGGTGACTTTGGACTCCTGATCCATTGGCATCCACCTACCAGATACCAGGATTACAGGTATATATCATCATACCTCATTAGAAGGCATTTTAAGATTCTAGGTGTCTGAAGCTGTTATCTCAGACTACCCCTTTTACTGCAGTTAAAAGGTCTCTTATGGCCCTGCTACTTAACATCATATGGAATTTCTGACTGAGATTCAAGCAAGGGAACATCCCATAGTCTAGATACACCCCTCCCCCATCCTTCTTAAATCAATATGGTCTGCCATGTGACAGAGCCAGCTGTAAACAACTGGTCACTGGAAGGGTTTGGTTAGTCTTTCCAAAGCAAGTGGTATTTATGAACACACACAGCCAGCAAAGAATATCCCTTAAGTGGCATAACAAGCAGAACAAGACAGTATTTGGTTGTTACGTTCCTATAAGAGTTCCTGAAAACCTTAGAATTTGCCCTCTTCTGTTTGCTAATGAAGGGCCCATGTGATTGGAAAGTTGGATCTTTGAACCCTTCTTTGATCTCCAAACAAGAGAAAGCGCCTCCCCTTAGATCAAGTGCAGTCACCAGTGACCAGTCCTAACAAAGTCATGAGATCAACATTAAAAACCGTTAACAAGGTTCTAGAAGTTGGAGCCCGTCCACATGCCAAGAGACTGCTGTACTCCTAGGGCTTGGGGAGAGACCCCTGTGCTGATGACCATCTAAGCCCTTAACTACTTTGTGGTTTGGCCCTTTATTTGCATTCTATATCATAAGGTGTTTTGTAAGTAGAGACGTTTCCTGAGCTCACAAGTTCTCAAACAATAGGGAAAGGAATCATGGGAACCCCCAGGTTTGCAGTCCGATGGGCAGAAAATGCATAGCCAGGAGAGCTCTTCTGTGGTTGGCATTGGGGACCAAGCCCTTTATCATGTGGGTGGTTAGGGTAAGAATTGAATCAGATCGTTGGATATCCAGTTGGTGTTGGGAGAACGGGTTAGTTTGGAGAAAACCCACACACACCTCACTTTTGTCTAACTCATCCCTTAAATAGTACATCCTTCCTGGGGACTCTGTGATATGTAAACATACCTAGATTTTAAACTTAGTTCCACTGACAAGTCCTCTGCCTCTTGTGACCCCTTCTCTGCATCTGTAAAATGAAGGGGTGCATTGAATAATCTCTAGGTGGAATTTAGTTTTGTGATTTGGGTTTCTGGTTTTTGTTTTTTGTTTAAGAGACAGGCTACTACATAGGCTTCTCCTGCTAACCCTGGGTCACTGGACTCCATTCATCTTCCTCAGCTGAGGCTACATATGTGTTACTGCCATCCAGCCCATCTTGGAAATGAATGTATGTGCAACCGGGTGATTTTTAGGTACAACAGTGTTTGAGAAACACTACCTATGGCCTTACAGCCTTCCTGCCTGTATAAAACATTTCAAAGCCTCCAGCTATATATCTGAGAAAATTACATCTCCCTTTACCCTTGCCATTTTAAATTATCTATGTTCTTAAATTCCTGCCACATCAGCAAAGCCACAGTGAGTTGAACCAGCCATCCCTGGTCACTCCTGCATGTGCTGAGACTCTTCCTTGAAAAGACTTGGTCTTTTCCTAAATCCCTGGAGTCCCAGCAAAGAGCTAAGCTGAAGCCCCCTTAGTTCTCAGCAACTTAAAGAAGCCGCTGAAGTCAGGCCTGGGAAGCAGACAAGAGACACAAGCAACAAAAGTGAAATTCCCAACCAGCACAGCTGACAAGCAAACGCTATACCGCCAGGTTGGCAACAGATGGTAAGACCAACGTGTGTGCACCAGCTAAGCTAAGTGTGTAGTGTGTCCGCTAAGTTGCCCTGCCATTTGGAGAGCAACCCAACCACCAGATGCCGGCCACCCCTGTCAAAGGAGCATCGTGTGGGTTCTTCTGCTCCTGGCTGGTGCAAGGCCCAGGCTGAGGTTCCCTGTCTTTTCTCCTGCTGCTGCCCAAGCTGATGTTCTTCCTACTGCTATGCTATTCTGATTATAGGAGGACTCTGTTCATTGAAACTTTGAAGACAAGGGCCTAGGGGCGTAGCCCTGGTAAATCACATGCCTAGCATCCTTGAGGTTCTAGATTCAATCCCCAGCAGCCCCTCCCCTGCCCAAGAAAGACTGAAAACAAAAAGAATATAAATCTCACATTATCTTGTAACAACAAAGTCTATAGACTTTAGGACATTTTTTTTCCTGTGTTTTTCATACCTTGTAGTATAACTGGGGTCCACTGTCCTTACATGACATAATACAGGCAGCACCAATCACATGTGGCTGTTTACACTTTTATTTATCTTGAGTTTGCTTTACTTTTAATTATTTATTTTCACCTTATGTGCATTGGTGTTTTGCTTGTCATATGTCAGTGTAAGGGTGTTAGAACCCCTGGAACTAGAGTTGCAGATAGTTTTGAGATGCCATGTGGGTGTTGAGAACAGAACCCAGGTCTTCTGGAAAAGCATCAAGTGCTCTTAACCTCTGAGCCATTATTCCTGCCCTCTCTTTAAGATTTCAGTACATTAGGGCCAGTGAGATGGCTCAGGAGGTGAAGGGCTTGCTGTACAATCCTGACTTGGGTTCAGTTCTCAAAACCCACATTGGAAAGAGCCTGAAAGTTGCCTTCCAACCTCTCCGTGCATGCACCTCAGCTTGCACAATAATAAACATTTAATGCATTAAAATTATAGGCTGGTGAGATGGCTCAGCAGGTAAAAGCTCTTCTCAAGACTGAAGAACTGAGTTATATCCCTGGAACCCATTTGGTAGGAGAAGAGAACCATCTCCAGTGATGGTTTTTAAAATTTAATACTTAATTAAAATGCTGAGAGTCAGGTATGGTATGCTAAGTAACCATTGTACCTTGAGTTACATCACTAACTCTCTTTTTATGACAAGGTCTCACTGTGTAGTAGAGCCCAGGCTGGCTTCAAACCTCTGATGAAAACTCAGTTTTTTTTAAGGACTACATACCATAATTTATTTTACTGATCTCTGGTCTTGGCCATTTAGAAAACATGTTTTATTTTGAATAATGCTATGTTGAACTGTCTTGTTAGCTCTTTATCTCCCCACCTAGTTATTTCTAGATGGCTTTTACAGGGTGGTATCTTGTCAGGGAAGGGATGTATTTTCAGGGCTTTGAAATAGAATACCCAGTTCTTTCTGAGAAGGGCCCCACCCCCTACCCTCTCCCAGTATACATGGCCCTCACTGTGGATGTCAACCCTCTAATAGAAGAAAACAAAAACAAAAACTTGTCTACCTGCTTCTGAGCGTACATCCAGTGACTTGGGTAAGCCCTACAATGATTTAGAAAGATAAAGACCATCCCAGCAGCAGACTAGACTGTCCAGTTTTGAGTTCCAGAAACTTCTGCTGCACCAGCTCAAGTCTGTATCTTTGAAAAAGACATCTGGGGGGTTGGAGAGATGGCTCAACAGTTAAGAACACTGACTGCTCTTCCAGAGGTTCTGAGTTCAATTCCCAGCAACCACATGGTGGCTCACAACCATCTGTAATGGGGTCTGATGCCCTCTTCTGGTGTGTGTGCTATAGTGTACTCATAAACATAAAATAAATGAATAATAATAAAAAAAAAAGAAAAGAAAAAGACATCTGACCAGGGTGGGGGCTCCTTACCAGCCTGATTGTGTGGCCCATTGCCCGGATCACACCCCAGAACAGGCAGATCCAGACTTGACCCAGCCTTTCCCATAAGCCTCAGCTTTTCTAATCACACATGGTAGGGCTCAGGCCACTGGTCTCTGGAAGGAAAGCCACTCCCTAGACTGGCTTTCTGCCCAGGGAGGACCCCTGAACTCATATACTCTCTTAGCTCCCATTGCAAGGCTGCCCCCTCAGGAAACCCCTGCCACTCCCAGAAGGCCAAGCGGAAAGCACCGATATCTGTTCCCTCCATAAGCATCTACCGCCTTGTTTCTAGGCCTCACATTCACAAAGTTGCCACTCCAGAGATGCAAGATGCCCTCCACAACCAGCACTCTGGGAAATGTGCAGCTTTCTAGAATCTTCCCTGGACATTCTCTTGGTTAAACTTTGAGGGTTATTTGAAGGACTTGCTAGAGGTCACCCAGGGACACCTCTGGTCCTTATTAACCTCCCTTCAATTAGCCCATCAGTAAACACAGGGCATCCTTCCAGAACACAAGAAGTGGAAAGTTCAGGATGCCACAGGGCAGTATAAACAGAGAAACCGAGTCAATATGATTCTGGTAGTGTTTCCTGCTGCCATCCCGGCTCATATTCACTGTGTCCTAGTGGTTCCGAGTGAAGCAGACACTGCATTTATTGGGACCTGGGCCACCATGTCCCCTATTACCACAGAGTACATCAGGGATGGAGCCCCCTGCACTGGTGAGAGAGAGACCTGGGTGATTTGTGAAAAACTCATCTAACAGATGGGGAAGAAAATAGCCTTTGAAAATAAGATACCATGCAGAAGTTCACTCAGAGACCAAACCCCAGGCCAGCCCCACCCCATCCTCCCCTGACGCTGGAGGTCAAGGCTGATGAGCACCATGGCTTCTTGCCAAAATACAGACTTTGCTCTCTACATTGAGTCCCTTCCTGTTTGCACAAAGCGCTCTCATTCCTTGAGAGTATCAAGACTTTCCCAGTACCCTGCCCCCTTCCTAGGGAAGACCCTTGGCCTTGGGCAACATCACAGAGCCTCTGAAAGAGGTGCCTAGTGATCTGCTCTCACTGAGAACATGACATTGTGGCTTTGAGGACCAGTGACCCCAGTGTGGCAGCTGCTGTTTTGGGGCCCTTTAATTATTTAGAGAATGTATGCTATTCAGCTCTTTGGCTCCATCTCCGAGTTCAGAGATGCAATGCCCTGGGGATTGTTTCCAGTGAAGAATGAAATTCTACTTGTCACAGTCACTGAAGGTGGAAGCTGTTCCTGGAGGTAGCTGTGGTCACCCAGGGTTTGCAAACATCACAGGAGGGTAGGAAGCCAGCGGACAGTGCTCTGGGGGTCTGCCCAGTGAACATGCTTCTTTCATCTCTTCCCTGGTTAGAAGTGCGGAGGGTTGGTATGTTGAGTTCATGTTTTGTGGCTCACTGCTCAGTTACATTCCCTGTCCTCCTCAGTGTTGGCCCTAGGGAGGAAGACCCTTAGTCTGGGTCCCAGAGGATTGTGGGCTCTTCCCAGGGCAGCTTACAGTTCTTAGAAATTAGTATATTTCATTTCTCTCAAAACTTGTTCAAAATTATCTGGTTGTGATGTAATACCAGCATGCAGGAGATAGATAGGAGTATTAGTTTAGGTCATCCTCAGCTGCATAGAAAATCTGAAGGACAGCCAGGGCTACACAGAGAAACCCTGTCTCAAAAAGTATTTTAAAGCAGAGACCGATTATAAAAGTAACTCTTATTCTGAAATAATTGTCGTCTCCGAAGCTCACTGCCTCTGTCTGCTAACCCAGGTCTAGTCCTGGAAGCTCCTAGCCTCTGTACAATTGAATCTAGACCTAGAATGTTTTCAGCCTCTGAGACTTGCTGCTGAAAGCTCACCCTTTCTAGTTCTTTCTGATGGCTGGCTGGCTCAACTCAGCTGATTTGGCTCAAAACGCCTCTTCCTGCTAATACAATCTAGCATCTCTCTCTCTCTCTCTCTCTCTCTCTCTCTCTCTCTCTCTCTCTCTCGAATTGTTATGCTTGAGGTAGGCTTGGTTTTAAAACTTTTTCTTTCTTTTTTTTTTTTTTTGGTTTTTTGAGACAGGGTTTCTCTTATAACCCGGGCTGGCCTGGAACTCACTCTGTAGACCAGGCTGGCCTTGAACTCAGAAATCCGCCTGCCTCTGCCTCCCAAGTGCTGGGATTAAAGGTGTTCGCCACCACTGCCCAGCAAAACCTATTTTTAATAAGAGTTTTTAAATGTTTTAACACCCCCCTTCTTGACCAAGAGGGAAAAGATGGTAAATAGGACAAAGGGGGTGTGGACCTATTTATTAGTAGTTTCTCGGGGCAATTTCAATCTCTTTTAGTCAGGATATGAGCAGTCCAATTCAGTAGTGTCAGGGTAGCAGCAGCAGTTGGCAGTCGTCCTCCACTGAAATAGCATGACTTCGAGGCAGCCACCAGGACCAGCCGAGGCGACAGAAAAGTTCTCTGCCATGTCTCTCTCAACGAAGTGAAGATCAGCGAAGATGAAGACATGAGGCCAACGAAGTGTTGCTAAGCTAGCTGAGCAATCGCACTGCCACTGTCAAGCTCTCCAAACGTCACGTGTCCTCCCACGGGTCTTGCCTCAGCAAAACACATGAGTCTGTATCACCTGATACATCCAAAAACTTCCACTTCAGCTTGACCTCAAACTAACTCTGGCAACTTGTTCTAATCTTCTGGCTCCTTCTCATTCTCTGGCTTCTCTCTTCAACCTGCCTCTGTAAGACTCTCCTAGTAAAACTACCCCCTTCTCTCCCCCTCTCTCTTAAGTAGCTTCCCTTTCCTCTCTCTTCCCCTGTTCTCCCAATTCTTTCTCCGATTCCTCACTTTGTCTACTGTGGTAGAAACAATTTACGTTCATCCCGACTAGCTTACAAATAAATGAGACTCAGACTATGGTTATTTTATTTGGCTTTGAAAATTACTGGGAGTCGTCCCTAATCTGCTCTTCTAACTGCAGGCCTGGCTCCCTCCCCAGTGGTGTACCCCCAGATACTTGTTGTTTCTCCTGGCCATGTGCTCATGGTTTCTCTCCACTCATGGGGGCTTCTTCCTCCCTCTTCCTTTATCCTCCCTCCTCCTCCAACCAGGTCACTCCACATACCTCTAATCCCTCCAGTAATTGGCTGTAGCCAGTTTTATTTAACCAATAGTTTTAAATCAAGGAACCAGGTTTGCACAACAAAAGCTGGTAAACGTGAGAAGTCACTCGTAGGCCTAGACCTTCCAGTATAGAATTTAGCATTACAACACATAGCAACAGGCCAAACCTCAACAGTCTGCCTCTCAGCTAGACATTCCTTTCAGACATGGATACTTCCTTCTACAAACTCACTTTACCTTCATTGTTTGGAATTAAAGGTGTCTGTCTTCCAGCCAGAGGGATTAACTGTGTGTGCTAACGACTGAGCCACACCACAACTAGAAACAGGTTTTTCAGTAATAACACAATCTCAGGGTTCACAGTGTGGTCACATATCCTCCAACAACAGATGGATCTCTGAGAGTTTAAGGCCAGCTTGGTATACATATCAAATTCCTCGCACTGGGGTGGCCGAGCCAGTCAGATCTCTGTGAGTCAGAGGCCGTCCTGGTCTACAAAGAGTTCCAGGACAGCCAGGGCTGTTGCACAAAAAAAATAAAGTCTCAAAAAACAAACAAGTTACACTTAGGGGTCCACAACTCGGGGATTGAAACCATCCTCTGCTTTCTCAGGTGTGGTCAAGAGCACTGGCTGCTCCTCTAGTGGACGCACGTTTGAGTCACAGCAACCACACATTGGCTCACAACCGTCTGTAACACCCGTTCCATGGGATCTGAAGCGTGGGCACTAGGCACAGATGAGGTGCACAGAAACTCACGCAAAGTATCCATACACAAAACTAATAAAAATAAAAAATGATAATCTGTATTAAAAAAAACTTACACTTGGGCTGGAGACTTGGCTCAGTGGTTAAAATCACTGGAAATTCTTGGAAAGAACCAAGTTCCATTTCCAAAGCCCACATGGCAGTTCATAACCTTCTGTAACTCTAGTGCCAGAGGATCTGACACCATCTTCTGATGTCCTTGGGAACCAGGGACACTCGGTACATGTAGGGAAACATATGTATAAAAAAGCTAAAAAACAAATTTTTTTTTACCATTACACTTGGAGAGACTGGAGAGCTATTTCAGCAGTTAAGAGCATATACTGCCCTTGCAGAGGACCTGAATTGAATATGTGTTCAAACATAAACCACACATACACACACATACACACCACATTGTGAGATGACCACCACTGGCCATTTCCAGCTATTTCCATCATCCTGAACAGAAGCTCTGAGCTCATAAAACAGGAACTACCTCCTCTCCTTAGTTTATGGCAATGACCTCTGTGCTTTCTGTCCCTTCGGCCTTGTCTATTCTTGGCTCCCTGTGTAAGTGACATAATACATTATTTGTCTAGGTGGCATCATATGCTGTCTAGGTAACATCATACACTGTTTAGGTGACATATACTGTTTAGGTGACATCATATACTGTCTAGGTGACATTATACACTGTCTTCTCTTGTACTTTGCTTGTTCCACTTAGCATCATGTTTTCAAGTGTAATTTTTTTAAGATTTTATTTATTTATTTATGTATTTATTTATACATATGTAAGTACACTGTTCCTGTCTTTAGACAGACCAGAAGAGGGCATCCGATACCATTACAGATGGTTGTGAGCCATCATGTGGTTGCTAGGAATTGAACTCAGGACCTCTGGAAGAGCAGTCAGTGCTCTTAACCACTGAGCCATTTCTCCAGCCCTCAAGTGTAATTTTTAAAAGATTTACTTTTAATTATTATTTTTAGATGTGTATGTGTGAGTGCTTGTGTGTTGTGAGCTGCCTGGAGCAGGTGTGGAGACTTGAACTTGGATCCTCATGTTCACACAGCACACACTGACTGAGCCACCTCTCCAGCTTCCAGGGGCCCACAGAGATTTTGGATGTGTTTAATGCCACTGAATTGTATGTTTAGCACTGATGAAAATGGCTAGCTTTGGTTTGTTTATATTTTGTCATAATTTAAAAAGTGTTTACTGAAAAAAAAAACCCTGCATAAATAATAAATGAACCTAAGAGAGATCGGAACACATGAACAGGAGAGACATGGCGGTTAAGAACATCTGTTGCTCTTCCAGAGGACCCAAGTTCCCAGCACCCACATCAGAGTTCTCTCAACACAAAGTTACAAAATAAGATGATACTTAGGAGAGATGCCTCAACAGTTAAGAGCCTTTGTTGCTCTTTGTAGAGGACCAGGCTCAGTTTCCAGTCCCCACATGATGTGCACAAACACCCCTAACTCCAGTTCCAGGGGACCCAACACCTTCTGAATTCCATGACGCACATGCACATTCAGGCAAAACACTCGTAGACATAAAGTAAAATTGATCTAAAAAACTTAAAAAAAAATTATAGTTGCCCAAACTATTTTCCACCTCAATAGAAATCAAACAAACAGAAAAGCCAGGTGGTGGTAGCATGTGCATTTAATCCCAGCACTCGGGAGGCAGAAGCAGGTGGCTATCAGAGTTGTAGGCAAGCCTGGTCTACAGATCAAGTTCCAGGAGCCAGAGCCATCCAGAGAAACCCTGTCTTTAAAATAAAGTGAACTTGTCAGTGAAAATTGAGAAAAGACAGAAGAGACTCTCTTTCTGAGCTAGCGGGGTACCAACTGCCTGTCCCCACCTTCAGCATAACCACAGCTGGTCCTTTCTTGTCCCTCCTCTATCACTTTTCCCTGCACAGATGCATGACACGAATGCCAATTTTGTGCAAGCATGAGAGCTATTTCCTTTTTGTCCTGTTAAAGAAAACTGTCTGCGTAGTTTCCTGCCATGGTGCTCTATGCTCAGAGTCCGAGGTTTGGGCTCCCATTGTTGGAACGAGGTCCCTGAAGCCCTGGGAGGAGGTTTCTGAGACTGTGAGAAAACTCCTAGTAAACAAGACAAGAGTGGCCGGGTGGTGGTGGCACACGCCTTTAATCCCAGCACTTGGGAGGCAGAGGCAGGCGGACTTCAGAGTTCGAGGCCAGCCTGGTCTACAGAGTGAGTTCCAGGACAGCCAGGGCTACACAGAGAAACCCTGTCTCAAAAACAAACAAACAACAACAACAAAAAGACGAGAGTCCTGTGATCTGTTCCTTCACAACATGGGATTTTCTTGGAATGTGTTTCTGTGCCCTTCCCAGGTATAGCAGATAGGAGTGAATTTACTTCAACGTTGTCATTCATATTCCTCTATGGAAAAAAAACAAACAAACCATGGTTTCACCACCTGTGGCTTGTTCTTACAGATTTTACATTTTACTCTTTTGGGTGACTCTTCTGAACCCTCAGAGAAGGAACGGTCTGATGGTTTCAATAAAGTTGGCTATTGCTTGAGACTTTAGTCCACCCCATTTTTAGGCCCCTCTCTCCCAGGTTCACATTGCCAACTAGAGAGGTAAACAGCCACGATCTGTTTGATGCCCATTATTGAACATGCAGGTGCTAAAGTTTTAATGTTCCTATCCTATGGCTTCTTGACAACTTGTGGGAATTTCTTAAATGTAATAATTCCTGGAATCAGAATGTCAGAAGACTGTTCTACGGGAAGTTGGGTCTCTTGTCAGATGGCTCATTACAGCCCTTTCTTTTGTAGCTATTTCCACGAGCAGGGAAAGACGATACTCAAATTAACCAAAGGGTTTCTACACTGGCCAAACCAGGGTAGGAGTTCAGGCATGCCGCCTAGTGTGGCAGAAAGGGCTGCACTGTGCCTGTCACTCAGGCTGCTTAGGAGTGAGTCATCTGGGAATGACCTGTGTCTGGGACAGGTTTTCCTGAGTGCTGCATGGGTGACATACTGGGTGAAGACTGGTCTTTGTCTCCAAGAACAGCAAGGGCAAAGCCCAAGCCTCCCTGTGCTCAACTGAATATGACCTCAAATTCATCCTCAACCTAATCTCTAGAATCTATTACCTAAGAAGGGAAAAGGCACTTTGTGTATGTGACTAAGGGGTCTGAGATGGGCGGGGTTTCTGAATTACTGAGATGAGTTCAAACGGAATGACAAACACTGATGAAAATGACTAGTTTGAGGTTATTTATATTTTGCCATAATTTAAAAAATGCTTGCTGGGAAAAAAAAAGCCCAGCATAAGTAATAAATGAACCCAAGGAAAATTAGAAAACAGGAACAGGAAAGATACAGTGGTTAAAAGCACTTGCTGTTCTTCCAGAGAACCGGAGTTCCCAGCAACCTGTAACCCCAGCACTTGGGAGGTAGCAGCAGGAAAATCAGGAGTTCAAGGTCATCCGTGGCTACATAACAACTCCAGGGCCAGCCCAGGACACAAGAGACCTTGTTCAAGCAACATTCATGGGCCCACATAATAAGTGATCGAGGTATATAAGAAAAAAGGCATATTCTCTCATATGGAAAGTAAACTCCAAGTAATTTAAATAGGGGCCTCTAATGGAGGGAGCACGACCCTACACTCCTCAGCAGGGGCCAGTGCACACTGGCTTCCTTCCAAACGGTAAACTGTTGGGAAAGGAGGCGTTTCACGGTGGTGGAGCACAGCCTCAGTCAGGAGATCAGAGTCCATTATCAACAGCAGTGAGCCACGCTGACGGTATGTGCCCTGATATGATGTAATGGGAATGGTATTTTACCTCTGTGGTTTCCTCATCAAAACTATGACCCCCCAAAGTAACCACGAGAAAAACATCAAGTGAATAAGAAAGACGGGGGACATTCTACAAACTCCCTGACCCAATACACCTCAAAAATGT
Organism: Grammomys surdaster; assembly: GCF_004785775.1. Taxonomy (NCBI): domain Eukaryota; kingdom Metazoa; phylum Chordata; class Mammalia; order Rodentia; family Muridae; genus Grammomys; species Grammomys surdaster. The sequence goes on from NW_021604632.1 coordinate 3,981,669, forward strand.
CAAGGTCATCAAAACAAGAAATATCCAGAAAAAAAAAAAACCAAACAACAAACAAACAAAAATTCCCATCACAGCCTGGAGGACTTACAGAACATGACAAGTAAGTCTGATGTGGGGCGCTGGATAGTATTCTAGAACAGAAAAGGGCAGTGAGACAAACTAAGATCTGAACAAAGTGTGGACGATGGGTAATAATAATACGCAATACAGGTTCACTAATGGTAACAAAGGTACCATGCTGAAGTAAAATTGTCACACAGTGTCTGAAAAGAGCTGTCAAAGACTCAATGCATTCTCTTGGGCCAGAGGCTTCTCTGGACCACAGAGGTCCCTGACTAAGAGTAGCAGGGGAAGAAAGAAGCTACCTCCGAGCCCCCCTCAGTCCCTAGTGATGTGGCAAGGCCCAGAGAACAGAAGTGTCTGGACAGCTGCGTATGTTACCTCCTCCCTGTGGTCCAGAGGGAGTGCCCTCCACTGAGGGTCCTGGGCAGCCCTCAAGGAAGCTCTCTAGTGTGGCGCCTTAGTCAGGCAGCCCAGCTGCTTCTGGTCTGGACATCCCCACTGGCTAGTCTCTGAAGAACTTGGGTGAGTCATTCTGGAATAATTTGTCTGCAAGGCTTAGTGAGGGAAGAACAGCCATGGCCTCTAGGGATACAGGATAGTCAGATCCCCGAGGGTGCCTCCTCTAGTTGCTTCACACCCTATACCCAAATCCCTGATCTCTGCCAGAAGCAAATGATTTGCCAGGGAGCCTTTTCCCTGAGTTCGTTATGCACCGCCACGCTGGAGGCAAGGACTACCTGGCTTCCAAACCCCAACCCCACATGCGCTATCCCCTGAGACCCGATTTCTCTGTACCCAGAGTGTGGAAGGGATATTTTACCTACTGCTCACCGACTTCTAGCCTTGACATCTAAAATAAACAGAAGGGAAGAGGGGCTAAAAGCCCGAGCATTTCCCAGCCAAAGGAAATAAAAAGGGAGGCGGAGCCTGGGTTGGAGGGGCGGGGCTCCGGGACCTCCGGCGCGTGTGGCCTGGAGCCCAGGCGCCAGGCTGAACTGCTGTTCTCAGTTCAGAAGCCCGGGTGCCAGCTGGGCGCGGGCGGGTGGGCACGGGTAGGGCCGTGTGCCAGACACACACAGAATGCCCTTTGAGGAGATGGCAGCTGTCTGCTCAGGCACCCCTCTGGTTGTTGTGGCCTTGTCTGCCCTCTCTTAGCAATACCTTGCACACAGCCCTGGGAACATGTATTCAAGAGGTACAGGGGCAAAAGCATAGAAGAACCTCTCATTAGTCCTAGAACTAGGACCTGGCTCTGGTGGTTGTCCTGATGTCCCTCTTTCTCGAATACCTCCCCTCATTGTTGAGTTCCTTCTCAGAATCTACCAGGGAGTTGAGGAGACTAAGGTTGCCACCAAGACCTCAGAAGGGAAAAGTTGGGGGATCTGAGGCCACCCCTGAGTCTCTGAGGAAGTCAGATACCCACCCTCGCTCCTTCTTCATTCACTCGGCCCTCTAACCACTGTACATCTGGAAGACAAAAAAAAAGCTTGTCCCTGGGACTGGAGAATGTCTCAGTGGTTAAGAGCACCCTCTGCTCTTGCAGAGGACCCAGGTTTGGTTCCCAGCACTCACATGGCTGCTGATAATTTCCATAATTCTAGTTCCAGGGGATCCCGTGCTGTCTTCTGGCCTCTGAGGGCAGCAGGCAGATACATGGTGTGCATACATGGATACACATACACTCACACACACAAAAATAAAATAAACCAGACGAGGAGGAAGAGGGGGAAGAGAATGGGGGAGGAGGAAGAAGAGGAGGAGGAGGAAGAGGAAAAGAAGGGGAAGAAGAAAAAAGGGGGAGGAGGAGAAGAAGAAGGAGGAGGAGGAGGACGAGGAGGAAGAAGAGGAAGTAGTAGCAGCTGCCATCAGGCAGCCTTGTCCCCAGGTACTTTATACTAGCTGGCTGAAGCTCTCACCCTCTCAGGAGGGACGGTTGGTTGCTGGCAATCAGCTTTTTGGAACAGGCTCCATTAGAAAAGCAGTAGGCTGAGTTCGTCCTAGACAAAGCCATTGAGTCTATCTCCCACTTGACGTAGATAATGCACTCTCCTACTCACCGCCGTGGCAGCCAGCCGTTAATTACCCTGGATCTGGCCTTACCCTGGAAGAGGTCCCACGGAGCAGTGACAAGCTGTGTGTGGTTGGGCACTAGAACAGGCCACTGGGTCTTATGCCTTTGGTAGCTGATGGAGCTCAGAGATTCAATGTACTGAGAGGGAAGGGGAAAAGGTGTGGCATCGGAAGACCATGTGCCCACTGCCTGCAGGTGCATGTTTGGGCATCATACCAAGTGTGAAACAGCTGAAGAAATTAGGGGTGGTTAACATGGAGGAAAGGAAGGCTTAGATCCCCGAAGGCCTGCCTGTCTTAACAGCGTTGGGCAGGGGGGCTCCATTGTGGGACCTTTCCACTTAGCCACTCTAGATTTTACTTTCTGGGAGATCCAATGTTAAATCAAACTGCTTCCTGGGAGTCTGGAGCTCCTTGGAGGATGGAGTGGGCCCTGGAGGAGACCTAGGCTCCTTCTCGGCTTGGGGAGGGCAGAGGAATTCTGGTGTAGTGTTAGGCTGATCTAAGATCGCCTTCAACCAGACTAATCTGTTTCCAAACTAGGGTTGTAGGAGCCTTGGGACCCGCACTGAGGGACGTGATGTGTGGGGGTGGGGGTTCTGGGCTCCAGACCCGGGTGGGCGGACCGGATGGGATTGTCTAATGAGTCTGGAGGTGGCCTTTGGAAGGACAAGGTGTGTGTGTGTGTGTGTGTGTGTGTGTGTGTGTGTGTGTGGCAGTCGCCGTTGGAAGGACGAGGAGTGAGAGGGTGTGTGTGTGTGTGTGTGTGTGTGTGTGTGTGTGTGTGTGTGTGTGTGTGTGTGTGTGTGTGGAACCCAGCCTCCTCGCCCAGTTGCGCCGACAGAAAAATGCCGGGGTCCCGGCTCCTCGCCTTTAACGCGGCCGGCAGCGGAGCAGCCGGGAGGGGGAGGGGCGGCGCGAGCAGCGCATGCGCGGCGCGGGGGGGAGCGGCCGGACTGTCCGGTGGCGGAAAGCAGCCCGTGGGCAGCAGAGAGCGCCGGGACCCCGCGCCGGGGGCTGTGAGCGGCGCGGGCCCACCGAGCCCGAGCTAGCCCGCGCCGCTGCCGCAGGGCCCCGGGGGCGGCGGCCAAGATGACCGTGCCGGTGAGTGCTGACCGCCTGAGACCCCGCGCCCCCCGCCGCAGGCCCGGGCCACCGGGGGGTCGCCGGAGGTTCTTTGCAGATCGAGGTGGGGGTCAGGATCGGGGCGCCGCCCCATAGCCGGCTTCTCTGACCCGGCTTTTCCAGCCTCTTCCAGGACAGCCGAGTAGGACGGGACCCCGTGCTGGCCCCACGGGGAGCTCCCCGGGACGGCTGGGTTGGGCAGAGGGAGTTTGGGGCCTCCTGAGAGCCTCTGGGACTGGTGGGCCCGGTGGGGTCCGTGCTTTTCCCCGCCCTCCTACCAGAGTGGCCAGGCCTACCGAGAAGAGGGCTCTGTCACTCCTTAGAAACCCATGGCCAGGTCAGCTGGGCCGAGCGAAGGGTGGGAAGGGCCGTGCTGTTGTCCCAGAAAACTCCCTGGGAGGGATGCCCTATTGTGCTCTCGGGTCCCTACCCGGATGGCCAGGCGTGGGGCGGGGTCTGCTCTGTCCCCGGAGACACCCTTACCCCAGAATGGTTGGCTTGGCTGGCTGATGGGACTTGCGTACCTCCCCCTACCTCTGTTTTGTACACTCACTCTATGGGAAGTTTTGTTGGCTCATTGAACCCGAGGGCCCTTTGACTAGCCGCTCATTTATGTAGGGGCTTCCCCCTTTGCTTGACACCCGGTCTTCTGTCTTCCTAATCCACCAGGCAGACTTGAGCAGCCCTTGGTCCAGTCTTTAACACTTGGGCCTTGAGTCTCCTCCTGAGATGGCCGGTAATGATTCTACCAGGGCGGTGGACTCAGGTACAGGCTCCAACCCACTTTACAGATGGACAGACAGAGGTGTGAGACCACACCTTCATCCTGTCTGCCCTGAAGTAATGGCCTGCAGCCACCATTTCTCTGCTGACTCAGGCGTTTTTCCCAATGACAGGAAGGGGCAATGGGCCAGAGAGCCTTGCCTAGCCTGGCCTTATTCTGGAACTGCTCTTTATCCACTCGGGGACCGGGGTTCTCTCCATGATGCAGACAGTCAGGCTTCCTGGCAGGGCAAGTGGCCTCTTAATTAACCACCGTAGGATATGGAGATTCCTGGAGAAGAGAGGGTTCTGTAAATGCAAAGCATTGTTATTACAGAATTAAAGATCTCAGCTCCTGCCCGCCCCCAGAAGCGGTAATGCTGAGTTACAGATGAAAAAATTAGGGCTTCCAGGCTGTGCTGATGGGAGCCCCCACCCCCATCTCTTCTGGTTCAAAGCATAATTGTCTCATCTCTAGGAAGAGACAGAGAAAGCCTGCCAAGCCTCTCTTCTGTTCTGCTCTGCTGTTCTGCAAAGCTCAGGATTTTCTCTGGCTTGGGGCATAGGGCACCAGCCAGCTCCACCCCTGTGGACACTGGTCAGAAAAACAAGGCCGACCTGCTGAGTGTGCTGGAGGCCCAGGGTCCCCAAGGCAGTAATGACCATGGAGTACCCCTCTGGACAGGCCTCTGGTCGGGGGTCGGGAGGTTCAGGATTGCTTTAGTTGTCTAAAGCAATACTAGGTATTGCTAGGTAAATACTAGGTAGAGCTCTGTATAGGGCAAGCAGTCTTAGATGACACGCAGACCCTTACCTCACAAGATTTCAGGTCGTTGTCCTTAGCTGTGTGCCACAGTGGCACCATCTGTAACTAGAGAGGATAAGGGGTCTGGTGAAACTTGTACAGATAAGAATCACTGTGGCGAACTGAAGTGAAGGTCTGTCCCCACCACAATCCACTTCAAGTCACTCCTCGCTTGTAGCCACAGCCCTTGGTAATTCTGCATGGCGTGTAGCTAGGCTGTCAAACCAATGTCCTCTCTCTCGGTAGTGTGTGAGGCTATAGAGATCATTTCTAAAGCAGAAAACAGCCAGCTTTCCTTTGCTGGGATCCCTGGCAGGATTCTAGAAAGATCTGCCTGCTCTGTCCCTGCCCAGGGAGCTCAGAATGGTGACTGGCCATGTGGTACTTCGGGACACATTTGAGTTTTAAGCACACCCATTCATTTGGGCAGTCTTTTCCTGGATAGAGCTGACGCAGGCACTTTGGCCCACAGAAATGACAAGATGCTAACAGTGATGGGAGATGAGGGCAGAGAGAACTTGGGGCGGACGAGGTTGAGTTGATGTGGTTTCCTGGGTATCCAAGCAGGGCCTGAATAGGGTTTTGTTTTGGTTTTTTGAGATAAGATCTCATTGTATAGCCCTGAATAGCCTGGAATTTACTCTGTAGACTTGCATTCATACAGAAATCCATCTGCCTCTGCCTCCTCCAAGTGTTGGTCTAAAAGGTGTGTACCATCACTCCTAGCTGTGCCAGGGGTCTTAACTCTGTTATCTGACCCCTATGGGATATGGGATCCAGAGGGAGGAAGGCACCATGATCGCCCTGGCTGCCAGCTCACGCTCCTTCCCCTGCTGGGAGCCGAGGGCAGAGGTACCTAGGCGGTGCGTGGCTACTCATCTCCTGACTTCCTCTGACATCTGACTTCCTTCTGGGCAGGCCTGGCCAGTGCCATAGGCCTATCAGGCAGTCTGTGTCCTAGCTTGAGGTTTGCATTTGAAAATGACTGGTTGTGCCGGGCGGTGGTGGTGCATGCCTTTAATCCCAACACTTGGGAGGCAGAGGCAGGCTGATCTCTGAGTTCAAGAGTTCGAGGCTAGCCTGGTCTACAGAGTGAGTTCCAGGACAGCCAGGGCTACACAGAGAAACCCTGTCTCGAAAAAAAAAAAAAGAAAAGAAAAGAAAAGAAAAGAAAAGAAAAGCAAAAGAAAATGACTGGTTGCCATCTCAGACTCATGTTCACAAGTGACCAGAGGTTGGCTGCCTTGCCACAGGTGAAGATCCAGCCCTGGGCAGAGCAGCCCCACTGCAGTCTGGCTCTGCCTGTTGCTTCTTTTCTGTGAAACTGGGTAGCTCTTCTAGCCTCTACTGTGCCCTTTCTTGGACGATGGGCCCTTTCAAGGAGCACAGATGCTGCCTGGTGTAAGCATGTCCTATGTGCTGGGCCTGAGGGAGGACCATAAATGGCCATAGTCATGTGACCCATGGAGGTAAGGTAGGATAGGAATCAGGCCTGGAAACATTTAGAGTGGTAAAATCACCATCACCCTGCATGGCCGCACTAATTTCAGGGCTGCAGCCCAGATTGCTGTTGACAGCTCCCTGCGGCTTTCCAAGTACAACCTACAGTTTTTCTCTTTTGCTGTGTTGGAGAGCAAACCCAGAGTTTCTTTGTTGTCCCTGCAGACAGCCGTCCTGGGTTCACAGAGGCCAGGCAGCTTGCCCATGGCTAAGCAACAGAGTTGGTCTAGTTTTGATTAATCTAGGAACAGCTAGTGGAAATCAGTAGGTACTCGATTGAACCAGGATGATTGTGGGGTCCATTCTGTGCTGGAGAGTTGGCCAGGGAGCCAGAGGTCTGAACCGGGGCTTCCAGCTGGCCCTGTATCTAGCTGCAGCCTCGTGGGAAGGGCACAGGAGGTTGGAGAAACAGTTCAGTCCCTCACCTCAGTACCCAAAGCCCATGCTATGCCTTCTCCCATTACTGTACTTTGTCCTTCTTGCCCTTCCCTTTACAGGAACTGGTCTCAAACCTTGTACCCACTTTGTCAGGTCGCTCACCCCTGCTTACCCACACAGCTTTGCCCCTGGATACTTCCTGGCCCCATTTGCCACTGTGTATTTGAAGATGGGATCGTGTGGTTGCTAGCAGACTCTGTCACAGGACTGCAGGCTTCTATGGGGAGGACCTACAACCGCCTTCTGCTCTCTCACCTGCTGAGGGTGTGCAGTGCAGCTCTTATCTCCCTTCTCTGCTATCATGCCGGGGCAGGGAGTGCCAGGCTCCCTCATAAACCTTAAGATTGCTCAGTCTCTTCCCAGGCTGCTTTATTGAAGGCCAAGTGGGGATTAAAGAGGAGGCTGCCTCAGGATGGGCAGATGTTTTGGTATGTCAGGGCTAAGGTTCCAGAAGGAGCCATGCTGGATTCTACAAAAGCCAGTTAGAGAACTTAAGTATGCTTCAGTTTCCTTGAGGGTGTTACCAGAATGCATGGAGCCCTAGCCTTTGGAAGGAAGCCAGCAAGGGATGCATGCAGCTCTTCATGAGAGGCTGTGTAGTGCTGCTGAGAGACAGTCTGTTTCCAGCGTCTGTCGGCAAGTGTGGTAACCAAGCACCCTTTGCTGACCCCTGCACAATCCTCTGTGGTATACCATCTCCCTCTGGTGACTCTCTTTGTGGTTCAGTTTAGTTCCCGTTAAGGAAGTCCTTAGTGGTGAAACGACCCTGGCCTCTGCCCTGCTCTGCACAGCCTGTGGGATCCCATCCTCTTGAACCAATCCTCACTGCTCCAATAGAGTGGCCTCTGATGGGGCTGTTGGATAGCCCACCACATCTCAGGCCAGCTGGGCGCTCTGCTGCCATGCTGTCTGGGATGGACAGGGTCAAGTGTGGGTAAAGCCACTGATGTGCAGGCTCGTCCTCAGACATTGTCTGCAGCAAGCAGTGTGGTCCAGCAGTGGAAGTATCGAGGCAGGACCTCTACCCCAATCTGTAGCTCTCAGTACCTTAAGATTCTAACCTAAGATGCTAGGTACTTTAAGATGCTAATGTTGGCTGTGGAAAGGTGAGTGGCCTTGGGCAACTCCAGGGCACTCCTTGTGGTCAGCTTTGCCCCCTCCTACCTACTGCCCTGAGGGTCTTTCCCACCTCCCAGCTGCAGACTCAGCCTCTTCATAGCTGCTTGCTTTCCTTGTTTCCTGGCCAAACTGCATTATTTATTCTCTCTCTCTCTCTCTCTCTCTCTCTCTCTCTCTCTCTCTCTCTCTCTCTTCTTTCTTTTTCTTTTTCGTTTTTTTGGTGTGGTCCTTGTTGGCTTTATCATCCTGTGTCCTGTGTGTATATGATACGTGTGTGGACACATGTAAGTGTACAGGCCCGAGGATGACTCTGCCAGGCCAGTTCTCTCTTGAGTTTGTGTAGCTCCGGGGATGGACCTAAGGCTATCAGACTTGCCCAGCAAGGGCCCCTGTCCTCTGCGGCCCCACTCGTTCTGTGTGCTCTTAGACTCACTGTTTGCTGAGGCATCATCTTCGTCTCTCCCAGAAAGAGAGCCAGAGCCTCAACAGAGGTGAGGAGGTACGCCTACTCTGGCAGGAGAGATGGTCACAAGTTGTGGCTCTAAAGTTAATCTCTTTTCTAGCGGAGAGATTAGCGACTAAGGGGGCTTTTCTGTGATTTTATTGTCGAACCCTGCCAAATTCCAAGAAGGATTTGAAACAGATTATAATGGAAGACACAATAGTCTGGGATCATCCAAACCTCCGAGCTATGTAATAAATGAGGAAAAGTAAACCTAGGAACTGTACCCAGTTCCCTGGGGAGCAGGGAACTTAGAAAAAGGGGAACTTAGTGGGTTTAGGATCATAATACCTGCCCTGGGGTCTTTCAAAATACGACATAATGCCATGCAGCCTTCTGGGCTTTGTCTTATTTTTGTCTGTTGACACTTTTAAATTGAGGTAGATTTCTTCCACGTGAGACACGCAGGTAATAAATGTACAGTAAATAGGTTTGGACTAATGAAGACCTCCTTCAAGATAAGGGATGCCGGGCTGGAGAGATGGCTCAGTGGTTAAGACCACAGACTGCTCTTCCACGGGTCCTGAGTTCAATTCCCAGCACCCACATGGTCGCTCACAACCATCTGTAATGGGATCTGATGCCCTCTTCTAATGTGCCTGACATACCAGTGTACTCATATACATACAACGAATAAAATCTTAAAAAAAGATAAGGGCTGTCAGCATCTCCTCAGAACGTTCTCAGAGGGCCCCATGAGCAGACTTGGGTTTTATCACTGACTTAGATGTGCCTCTTCTTTCTGTGTTAGCTTTGGCTTCTTTCATTCAGCAAAACAGTTTAGAAATACATCCATATGGGTGTATTACTGGCTTGTGCCTTTTTGTTTGCTGAATAATATTCTACTTATACCACAGTGCATTTAACCTATCCTCTGGTTGATAGATAGCTGTCTCTTTTGTAATGTGAATTTTACAGTATCAGAACATGATATATTGTTGGTATTAGAAAGTCTGATATCTAGTCATGCAACCTTGGGTCATGCCCTCAAACACTGTATCTACCAAAATGATCTGCTCAGACGGTGTTGAGACCACAGTCTTCCCTGTGCCCAGCCCTCCATCGGGCCGAAGGGTTTGCATTCTCTTTCACACAGTTATGACCGGTTAACGTTAGGCTCTTGTGTTACCTGTAATTTCCTCAGGGCCTCATTCTGTCCTAAGAGGTTCTGGCTAGAGGATTGCAGGGGACACATCAGAGATAAATTCTGGTCACAAGAATTCTGACTGGTCCTTCCCACCCTCCCCAGCCACTCCCGCCTGGTGCTCCAGCTCAGTGTTCCCACTCACAAGGCACTGAGAGAGCCCGAGCCCAGGATACACCTTACCCTCCAAGAAGCCAGAAGCCACAACTGGTACCAGCGCCTCAGCCCTTAGTTTGCTCTCCCACTCCCAAGCAGCTCGCGGGCCTGTACATTTACATCAGCGTTCACTGTTATTGATTGGTTGATTGATTGATTGACATCGTGAGCCTTTACTCACGTGCTTCTCCTTCAGGAAGCTCCACGCACCTTGCAACCCCCCACCCCTGCCACCTTCTTTGCCCTCCTTGAGTCCTTGTCACCATACACAGGTGTGATTGCAGCCCCTGCCCACCTCCCCCAGCCCAAGTATGAGCTCTCAGAGGGGACTTCTTCCCTGGCAGCAGTGTCCTAGTACAACACAACTTGACATGCTTCTGATGTTCAGACCATGCGTGCAAATGAGAGAGGTGGATACCATGACCAGTCACCCCCAGTTTGATGTGAGGGAAGTCCCCACTCACCCCATCATTAGCTGAGGATCAGGGGCAGCTGTGTTCCAAGAAAGAATTGCACCCAGGTCCTCAAGTAATGTTTTGAGGGAACTTAGGAAACCTTTGAGCATCTGAAGAGGGAGGAGGGAGAGCAGGGAAGGCTGGGAAATGGGTTTAGAGGTGCACTTGTATTTGTGGGGGTGGTGCAAGAGAGGGCGGGTCCTGCCTCCTAGTGGGTGGAACTTGATGTATGTTGGTATGGGATGTGGGTGTGCTACTGCCTTGGAGACACACCAGAGTGCCCTGTGCTTGGTATAGCCCTGTGTGCGTCCATAGCAGTCCCTGAGTATGGGCACAGAGACTGGTAACAGTTGTCCTTACCAATGTGCATGACCACCTGAAGGGCAGTGACCAGCTGAGTGTGCCACAGACAGCTGGGGTCATTGTGTAGGCTTAGTCTAGAGAGGCAAACAGGCCCTGCACTGTAGGCTCACGTGGGATCCCCCTCATTCATTCTCATATATATATATGTAATATATATATATATTACAAGATAGAAGCTGATTTTACACACTCTGTAGTCCCTGGATGCTGCCTGTGACCCTGCTGGCCCTGCAGCTCACTGACTGCAGCCCTGTCTGTTCTCTGCCCATCTGGGTATCTGTGGGTGTGGGCACGGGTGCTCAGTGTAAGTGCTGAAGGCGTGTAGCAGATGGCATGTGAAGTCACCCCTCCGTCTGAACTGCTGGTTGCTATGGGAGAAGGAGAGCAGATGGCCCAGCTCAGGAGGTCTCTTGACCACACCCTGTCCCTGCCCACCCAGCCTAGCTGACGGAAGCAGGGCAGTCACTGGCAGCCGAGTTTCCCCCAGGGATAGGGACCTGTCAATGTCCTTCTCTTCCTTGACAGGTTTCTTCTGCTACTGACTCCTTCCCAATGCTGAGGGGATGAGATGAGCCAGATCCCAGAAGCAGCTTCAAGGGCAGGGACACTAGGCCCCAGCCTTTGGTCCACACATGAAGCAGTGGTACTCAGGTCTAGCCTGTTCTTGTCTGTCAGCACACAGTGAGGCCTCTGCTGGAGGGAAGTCCTATCTGAAATAAGCACATCCCTGAAGGTGCCACTGCTGCAGAAAAGTGTGAAAGGAAGGTTGCCCTGCCTACCCCTGTTTTATCCCAGGACCACACCTCAAGGGAAAAAGAAGAGCTGAGAGGGGGTGCTGAGCTTCCTAGGAGGCCTGTCAGTTTGTACCCTTCTCACCCCTGGGCTCTTTCCCTCCATAGCAGGTAGCATTGCCTTCGATCCTACCTCTGTATCCATTCAGGTCCATAGGGACTTGCCAAAAGGATGACATGGGGACCTGACCAGGAAGAGTCTGGCTCCAGGCTGTAGGTCCTGCCCACCTTTCTACAGTCACCAGTGTGATGAAGAGTGAGTGCCCTCATTGCTCATCCCAGCCTTAAAGCTCAGACAAGCTCTTTGTGGCTAAGAGCTCCTAAGAGTGCGTGCTCTGTGTATGTGTGTGTGTGGGGGGGGTGCAGGGATGTCACCTGGGGTGCCTTACAGACATGCTTAGATTGCTGAGTGGGCATTTGCAGATGTAAGCTCTCCTACCAGTTCATGTGTGAGCTGGCACTGCCCTCTGAGCCTCTAAGAGCTGGTATTTCCCTCTCTGGTCCCCAGAGTGGTGAGGATTGACTGTGATAGGCTGTGTCCTAGGTCCCTGTAGCCTTGCCCAGGTTTTGAGCTTGACCCTGTGAGTAAGTAGTCCTCTCAGAAGGAAGGAACAGCCCCTGTGGCCCTTTAGGGACAACATGTCTTCCTGTCCCTGGGGCTTGGGACGCTTACCTCCGGTCTCAGGAAATCCTTTTCCACTGCCACTCCCAGAGCTAGCCATCAGCTGGCCTGTCCAGCCCAAGCTTCAGAAGGGGAGAGGCTGTGGGCCTTATGTTGTGCTGGTCAGTTTAGGCCTCCTCTGTTCACTCTTCTTAGTCATAAGCCGAAATTCCATTGTGTAATTTGCTCTTTGGAAGTTGTTCTCTGTGTAGCTATGTGGTCTTCTTGGAGGGGCTGCTTTGTTTGTCCAGCCATTCCCCTAGAATTGGACATTTCCACTATACCCTTCCCTTCTGCTGTTATAAATGCTACAGTGGACATTGCAGGGCATTAAGCAGTGATGGCCTTTCTGTTTGGCCTGCACTGCTTCTGAGGCTCAGAAGGCCAGAAAGCTCCAACCTTCTTTCCTCAATGGGGGTCCAGGACAAACAGTAATAGGTAGGAAAGTGGCCTGCTGTGTTCACTGTGCAAATGCCCCTTCCGTACCCCAGAGGATAGAGATAGCCTGCAGCCTGTAAGCTCATCTTTAACCTGGTAAAGAGACTCCAGGCCACTCCTGGGATGACTGTCACCTGTCCTAGAGGGTGGGAATTCTCTGGCCAGGCATGTGCAGTCTTTCTCCAGCACCACCCTCTCTGAGCTGCTCTCTGCATGTACAGCTGTGTATGCTCGGCTCTGTGTCTGTTGCACCTGTACGTGTGTAGCTGTACCTAGGTGAGCTTATCCCAGTGTATGCTTATGCCTGCATAGGCTGCCTCTATGTGTGCCTGTGTGTGTTATGCGTGACTTGACCTTCCAATATTTTTGAAACTTGGCCAGCTCTCAAGCGAGCTCTTCCCACAAGAGTAACCACTTAGGTTCCACCCTATTTTACACTCTCCTTATTGATGAAGCACAACTTGAGAAGAATGCTGGCTCCAGTGCTGGATGCAGGCTTTTTGTTGTTGTTGTTGTTTTATTTTTGTTGGGGCAATGGAAGAGAGGTGGTTACTTGGGTCTCAGACACCTGTGCACCTGGAGTCAGTTTTAGTGTGGCAGAGGTCTTTAGCTTTGGAGTGTCCTTGTCCCTAAGTTCCCTTTCCACTGCAGAGAAGTCAGTGTGGGTTAGGTGTAGTATCTCCACCGTCCTCCTCTAGGAGTTGGCTCTGTCAGTCCTGGGCACAGGTTGTGTGGAATGAGACAAGGACCCCTGGATTGTGTGTCAGTCTCATCACTGTAAAGAGGCCAGCAGTAGAGTGTATGTAACCCTGCTGTGGGCATCCAGTCCCTAGGCATCACAGAGGTCAGATACATGTGGGGGAGGGAGGGCTGCATCACTGAGTACGTGTGTCCAGGCTAGCACAGACCACCGTGTGTGTGTGTGTGTGTGTGTGTGTGTGTGTGTGTGTGTGTAGCATCCCTGTCAGCCCTTTGCCATAACCACTCTGATGGGTGCTTCCTCCCCAATAGCTTGGGAAGGGGTACTCCCCTAGCACAGTGGGGTGTCAATCCTGGGGTCTGGTTTCCAAAGCGGAAATGCCATTCCAAGGTTCACAGGCTTGGGGGGAGTTAAGTGGGAAAGGAGCACATTTTTGAAATGCCTGAGCCCGAGCCCAGTTCCCTTCCCCCACCTCCACACTCACCCCAGCCCACTTCTGAGAGAGTATCTCCCTTTCCCAAGATCCCAACTAGTCACTGCCTCTGTGGTGCCTTCCCTTGGTCAGGGGTGGAATAGAGGCTATCCCCTTTTAACCTAGCCTTTTGTGTTCCTGTCCATACTGCAGAGACCTCCTGGGTGTCTGGGCCCTGCTCCTCCCCACCAAATTAGAGACTAAGTGACATGTTATAGACCCTTCAACCCCAACACAGTGGGACAAATGCTTAGGCATGTTCCCACTGGCTTAGGGCCATTGAGTAGCTGGATGGAGAGTGGGGGATGTAGGGGAGAGAGACAGGGAATAGTGTATGGTGACCAACAGGAATGTCCCAGGACACTGGGTCATTTCTCCTTGCTCCCCAACCCCTTCCTATTCCCTCATACTGTGAGCTCTGGCCAGTGTTCTTAAGCCAGAAGCCCCAAGGAAATGTAGGTGTCTAGCTTTTCAGTAGGGTTAAGACCCAGGATCTGGTTTAACCAGGTGTTCACAGGACTTGTGCGTGCTTTCTGGTCTGCTGTAGCCTAGCTCCTGATGAAGGACCTCTGGGTAAAAGCCTGCCTGGTGCCTGTCAAGTGGAGGCTGGCCTTGAGCATGTGTGTGGTATCCACTAGTCATCAGAACTCTGCTGAAATGAAGTGCGGTCTGGCTTACTGCTTCCTTACACCAGCAGCTGCTGGGTAGTGTGCAGTGAGGGTCTAGGGACTGCTGGCTGCTCAGGGTCCTGTGTGCTCTGAAATAAGTTTCTTTCCTGTTTCCCAGCAGTCTGTGCTCAGAGACTCTGGCACCCACAGTTTGCTGCTTGGGGAAGACATTAGTGATCTGCAGTCTATCAAGGAGCCGGCACCAAGGCGAGCTGAGGCTCACCCGCTGCTTCCCCAGGTGCTTTGCCTTCTCCCAGTCTCAGTGTGCACATGTGGACGTTGCTGAAACAGACAAGCTGGAGCAGGTTTCAGAAAGATTGCTGGGCATAAGGAGTTTTATGTCTGGACAGGACTGACTCGGGAAAGGTGGAGGGGCCCCGCTCCTGGGGCATGACTGACCTGAACATGGGCAGCCTTCTTCCAGAGCCTGGATTCAGTTCAGGGGGAGAACTGGTGCAGGAGTTGGCAAGCCTCTGGTTCCTTGCTTAGGGCCCAGAGGCATATATGGAGTGGACATAGTTAGCCCTAGCTTCATTCACTCCCCCTGGGCTTCAGGGGACCAGCTGGAATCCCCAAAAGTCGAAGAATAAAAAAAAAAAAATAGCCGGGCGGGCAGTGGTGGCACACGCCTTTAATCCCGGCACTTGGGAGGCAGAGGCAGGCGGATTTCTGAGCTCAAGGCCAGCCTGGTCTACAGAGTGAGTTCCAGGACAGCCAGGACTACACAGAGAAACCCTGTCTCGAAAAAACTAACAAACAAACAAAGTGGCAAGAGTTGGTGCTGCCAATGAAAAGCAGCAGGTCAGACTGTAGCTGGCCAACCCTGCGGTAAGTCTTATTAAGAGACAGGATCTTACCCTGTCACCCAGGCTGGCTTCCTGCCTTTGCCTCCCTATTAGTGGAATCTTAGACATAAACCCTCACTCTGGGTTCCTAGGATCCTTATACAGTATGGCTTGTCTACAATAGTCTTACAATATTGTTGTCTTTAGTAATTGCTTTTGAGGGCATACTCCCCCCATTTTGCCTAGGAATTCAGATTGTATGCCGCGGACACGGCATACGGTGAATACTCCAGTGTTAGTGGGTAAGGTTGGTGGGTAAGGAAGGCAAAAGGCCAGCATCTGGAAGGAAGGAGGGGCTGCACCGGCGCTGAGCGAAGGGGCTGGGCGGTGTCTTCTAAGGATCTTCGCCAGCAGGGCCAGCAGCCGCGGGAGGCGGGGATGTCCACAACGGGCAGTGGCCAGCTCGGCCCGCCCACCTCGGCGGCCAATGGTGGCGCGGCTGGGCATGCCGGGAGCCGGGCGGGCGGAGCGAAGTGGACCGGTGCGGGCGGCCGAGGCAGCGGCTGAGACGTGAGGCACGGGCGGCGGGCGGTACGCGGGCAGCGTACCGGGGTGGCCGGGGAGCACCATGAAGTACCTGGTGAGTGTGGGCGCGGGGCCGGCCGGGCGGGGAGGAGGACGTTTCCTACGGGCCCCGAGCATCCCGCCGGCCGTAGAATTACCGGGCAGCTCGGCGCGTAAACGAGTCCCTCTCTTGGTCCGCCTTTTGATTCCCCGCAGCCCATGGAGCTAGCGTGACGCCCGTCCTCTGTAGCCCTTGGGTCCTGACGTCCTCGGGCAGCCGGGCCACCGGCCGGATTGCCTGAGGCTAAGCCGAGGCGGTACACAGAGGGACTGAGAAACTGAGATTTGCTGAGGGCTGCAAACTGGCAGCGAGCCGCGACAGGTCAGAACCTGGGGGGGGGGGGGATTGGGGGAGTTGAGAATCGCAGTGAAGGCGGCAGCTTATTTTCACAACTCTGGATTGTAGAAAGGTCTAGGCTGAGAAACACTCCCGTAGTAGGGTTTGCTGTGAGTTTAGTCACCTATACATAACAACCATGTGTCCGTTCCTTGCTAAGTGAGAAAGTTTCCGATTGTCTTGCGCCAGGGGACACGCCCTCCTTTCTCCGGGTGGAGAGTTGGATGGTGACCGGCCTGGGCTGACGGGCCAGAATAGCAGGTGTGGATGACTAGAAGATCAGGAGCCAGAAGCCAGGTGGTGCCTTAGGGAAGGGAGCCCTTGGCCGTAACTGCCGGCACACCCTCCTGGCACTAATACTTACCTCCCCTTTGCCCTGAGCAAGGAAGGAACCCATTGGAAACTGGGTGGAGACGTCAGGGTAAGGCAGTCCCTAGGTTGTGCCTGTAAAGTTACCTTTGCTCAGAGGAGGAAGAATGGAGCTTCTGGCCATTAGTGGTTGTGTTTAAACAGGAGAGTGAGTGAAGTGTGATCTGCCTAGGTCTGGCCAAAGCAGTGTCTCAAGGGGATCTGTCTGCACAAGACAGATCCCCTTGAGTCTGACCCCCATCCTGGTTGTAAGGTTTTAAGTGTGGAAACAGGCAGAGAGAGGAAGCAACCTGGTCTCTGTGTACTGTAGCATTTGTGCTCCCTGCTCCGTGCCTGGGATGAGGGAACTTGGCCTTGAGCTGTCAGGCTCTACTATGGCACTCTGCTAGCATCCATTCTTTTAAGAGGCCCCACCACAAATTTTCCCCAAGTCCAGACAGCTTTATCTTCTGCCCACCCCCTAACCCAACCTTCTCAGTCTGGGAGGCCTTTGGAAAGAGGTAGTGTTGGTCAGGCTTGATACTGGGGAGTGATAGTGGTGATCGTTCTCCAGCAGATGCACTGGGTGGAGGGGTGGTCTCAGACCCAAACGACGAGGCTGTACACTCTTGTCTGGTCCTCTGAGCTCTAGGAAGAGTCAAGGCTCCATGTTTTCTTGGTGAAACCCTCCCACCTCTAGGTGAGGTACAAGGTCAGGCCTTGTAGGAGAGGTAGAGAGTGGAGGGGGTAAGTTCTGTGTGCTGGAGAACAACAGTTTCTGTTATAGTGTCCCCTGTCCGTACGTGGTACTGCATGAGGAGGTCCTCATATGCATGAACTACATTAAGCTGCTAAAGGCTATTACTTACAGTTCAGGCTGTAGAGTGTCGAAGCTCTGGGGGCCTTCAGACCTGAAGATGAATAAACTAAAATACTACTGTCCCTTTGCTCTGATCTCTGGATCCCGCCATGATGACAGAGTCAGGGATAGAGATTCCCCTTATTCTGGGCCCCATGTTGTCCTTACAGTGAAGGGTCAGTCTTATACTGAGCTTTGCTAAGGCACCAAGTCACAAAAGTGGACTAGAGCCCACCCACTGACAGTTTCACCAGTCCTCCATTAGAATCCTAGGGCCAGAGAAGGAAGCAGCTGTTATCATCCCACCCTAACGTGCTGTGATGGGGGCTTGCAGAGGCCATATTCTTCGGCAGGAGGATTCCTTATGCCACTTCACCTCTGCCCAGACTCCCCAAGGCAGTGTCTGACCCTGGCAAGAGCTGAAGCAGGAACCTGCTTCCAGTCCATAGCTGGGTTTCGACACAAAGTCATTTGCTATTGCTTCTAGAGCCCAGATCAGCATCTGTGTGTGAGGGGGAATCTCTGGCAGTAGCCACCCCCAATGCAGTTAGGTTTTGACTCCTTCCATTTCCAGACCTTTGCCTTGGCTCTGGAGTGTCAGACGTTGAGCTGGGAGCCTTCTATTATGCCTCCATGCCTATGTCCTGGCACATAGTCTCCTGAGGAAGGCAGAGCTGGAACTGACTCCTGTGAGCTGGCTCTGGAATGTGGGGCTCATGCACAGGCCATTTTGAGCACCAGTTCTCACACTCCTGTTCCTTATCAGCATATCAGGGACATGAACTGGTTGCTCAGTTGCCCATGAGAATGCTAGGGCAGGATGCTGCCAAACCTAGTTTGTCTTAGAATTCCACTCCAGATGACAGGACATGGAAGGGAGGGAAAAAGCATCTCTCAGGGCTCCATTCGATCCTGGATTGGAGCAAGGAGGGCTGCCAGGTCCCTAGTCAGTGGGTTTATGGCTGTATGTTGCTCCAGGTAGATTCCTGGGCATGAGTGAAGAGGAATGGTGAGTGTGACTGCCCGTTAGGCACACAGTCACTGGGCCTATAGCCATTGGCCACCACTAAGAGTGGGGCTCTTTGGGACAAGCAAACAAAATATCCCAGAAATAAACTTGGCTCACATTTGCAGTGGGTCTGAGTATGAAGGGAACCAGTGTTTCTTTAGTGCCTGCTGTGTGTGAGGCTCTGTGCTTGGGGTGGGTGCCTGTGTGTATGCACTGGGGGTGGGACTAGGCCCGGTAGGAAAGGCTCGTGCCACTAATGCTCTGGATTCTGTGAAGCTCAACATTTCCCCAAACTCTCCATTTCCACTTGTATCTCAGAGCCCTAGACCTACCTCTGTAAACTTGTCTTGTCTCTATGAGCATGGGTGAGACAGATGTACCCATTCTGAACCTCCACTTTCCTTCAAGTGAGATAGACACAATTCTGAGTGTCCTGGGTCGTTTTGAAGATTTAGTGAGGTGATCATGGGAGGAAGGAGCTTGGCCTCTGGCCTAGGCCAATCAATTCACTGTTCTTGTCCTCAGGAACCTATCAGTTGTATCATGTTGCCCAGTTCCTTTTCTGCTTCCCCCAGTTCCCACCTTGAGCCGGTTTAGGGCCACTGAGAACATGATTTGCTGTATAAGTAAGTATGAACAAGTTGTGGAACGAGGCGTGCCTGCCGAGGGTCCTTTGGTTAGTGGGCTCAGGCTGGCACTGCTTGAAGGCTCTGTGCAGAGGAAACTGTAGTGTCTTTTCTTGGTACTTCAAACCACCAGCTTGCACCCCGCCCTATTGTCAGGGGTTTGGGAAATCCCACCGCACTTCAGGACTCCCCCAAGGCAGCTGGAGCTAAGAAGAGTAGCCATCATTGCAGCTGCTCTCCCTCTGCTCTTCTGCATTTCAAGGTTAGCTGGACCCTGTTGGGCCTGAGGCTTTCACAGACCCCAGATACAGTGAGAGTCATTTGCAACCAGACAGACAGTACCTGTGGGGCAGCTCTCTTGGCTCCCAAGTACGAGTGCGTGTGGAATGGGAGCACCAGCATCAGGCTAAGGGGTTCTCTTGGCTCTGCTCACTCGGCAGGCACTTGCTGTGGCACCTCTTATGGACAGGCCGGTTGCTCTTGCACCCGGGGTTCTGCTGAAGACAGACTTGTGCCTCCCATGCTTGTGGTAGGAACAAGAATTAGTAACAAGAAATGTCGGTATGTGAGGTGGGCAGAAGGGGAAGTGGGTGTCTTAAGACAGACATGGGCCTTCTTGAAGGAGGAGAGGAGGCCATGTCTGACTGGGTCCTGTAGGTGGAGGATGCAACAGAAGTTTCCCAGAGTGGGTGGCCAGAGATTGGCAAATCAGGCAGCAGCCTTCATGGTGTCTTCTGTGTAATTGGCAACATCAACCTTCCTAATGCTGTGACATTTTAATCCAGTTTCATCATGTCATGGTGACCCCCCTAAACAATTTGCTATTATTATAAATCATAACAATGATTTTTGGAAATAGAGGTTTGACAAAGGGTTTGCTACCCACAGGTTGAGAACCATTGATCTAGACAGACAAGTGTAACCTGGCTCTACATCCCTTAGAGTCCTAGTTGTGCCCACTATGGGTTTAGAACATAACATATATAGCATGTCATAGGCCATACGACTGTCCAGCTGATAGAGACAGGGGAACTGGGCTTAGGAGACTGACTGCTTTTCGAACTCCAGTCATGACACAGAATCCCTGTGATCTTACAAATACAGAGTCCCGTGGCAGACTGCTCGGGCCTGAAAGCATCTCCATAGCAGGAGTGCTCAGGCGGCAGGACTTTTACCCATCTGGGTCTCTTTGGCTATGGAAAGCCTCTATTTGGATGGCATTTCTTGGCCCTGGGATGATAGAGGGATAATCTGTGGAGTCGTAGAGCAATCAGCCCCTGCCTACCTGCCATTCTGGGGTCCCAGAAGTCTCTGTGTGTTTGTGCTTAGCCAGTAAAGTCAGCTACAGTATGACTTCCTTGGAAAGTCACGTATATGCAAAGGTCTTGTCCTTCATTATTTCTGGCATCTCACTTTTCCCCCCATCTTGGCAGTTATTAATTTCATGAGCTTCACATAAGCTAGGCACTGAGCTACATTCCTAGACATGGCAAATTATTGCTGGATGTCTTTCCGCCTTACTGCAGTGGTAAACTTTGGGCTGACCTGACCTCAAGAATGCAGGTGGACACTGTCTTTAGGACAGCGGTTCTCAATTTTCCTAA
Source organism: Grammomys surdaster (assembly GCF_004785775.1). Taxonomy (NCBI): domain Eukaryota; kingdom Metazoa; phylum Chordata; class Mammalia; order Rodentia; family Muridae; genus Grammomys; species Grammomys surdaster. The sequence continues at coordinate 4,002,093 of NW_021604632.1, forward strand.
TGCTACGGCCATTTAACACAGTTCCTCATGCTGTGCTGACCCCCAACCATAAAATTATTTTGTTGCTACTTCATAACTGTAATTTTGCTACTGTTATGAATATAATATAAATATCTAATACGCAGCCTGTCTGATATGCAACCACCCCAGAGGGGTTGTGAGCCACAGATTGAGGACCACTGCTTTAGGAGTTTGGCAAGAGCAGGAACCAGGGTAATGTTGTTAAACAAAAGTACCATCTTCTGAAGCCAGCTGTCATCTTAGCTTCAACAGTCTGGTTGTTTGGGGGAGAAGGGACTTATCCAAGGTCACATAGCAGTGGGGGTGAGAGCTAGACCTGCTCTGCGGCTGAGCTGTTTTCCAGTGACTTGAGAGAGGGAGGGAGCAATGTGGCCTTGAATAGTAGCTAACTGGAGAAGCAGAGAGGCTGAAAGCCCTTTGCTTGGCCATCTAAAAAAGTCGGTAGGTCAGGCACTGGCACTGCTGAGGACTTGCGTTGGGCAGGAGAGAGGCTGCTGCAAGGGCTCTGGGCCAGAGCACACCAGCTGACACAGGCAGAGCAACCCCCGGTGCCAGGCTCTTGATGCCACGTGCCCAGTCCATGAGGTGCTTCCCTGGCTCCAGCTGCCTTTGACTGTACAGTTAAAACCCTGCTTGGCCAAGGCGCACTTGGCAGGCCTTCAGTGAGCTTGTGCTGTAGGTAGAACGAGCAGCTCTGGGAGGCTGGGAGCCCAAGTGGCTCCTCTGGACTGGGCAGTTTCTTTCTTGCATGGTTTGTCACTGAACCTTTTCCTCAGCAGACACTTCTAGTCTTCATGCTTTCACTCTCTCTCCTGGTGTTCCCAGACCCACTCAGTGGGGCCTCTTGATGAGCCTGGGCAGCAGTCATAGAGGTGAGGGGACTCAGTAGTGGGGCCCTTCTGTCTACACTTCCACCCGCCTTTGACTTGGCTGGAGGGAATTTCCCTGTGACTCACTCTGCTGGCACTTCCTGTGGTCACCAGGCCTGGGGCCAGGGGGACCCAGCCAGGCAGCTTGGTGTTCTGGGGTCACTGAGGGAGGGTGGGCCTGGTGATTCCCGGAGGCAGGCTGCAGACCATATTTGGGAAATTGGTTTTTCTTGTCTGCAGCTTGGGGATGGGGACTCTGCGTCTGGTGGGCTGTAAGGTAGTTCCTACCCAGGCCTGCTCATTAGAGCTCTGGCCTCTGCACACACTAGCTGTCTGCCTCTGTTCCAGCCAGACCTGGGAGGTGGTCCATTATTTTCTTTTTCTGGATAAGTATTTTTTTTCCTTTCCTTTAAAAAAATTGCATTTAGAATAATAGCGTTTCTTAATGATTTAATTTTGATTGATTTCCCCTCAAACATACTTTTTTCAACTTCAAAGTAAGGAATACTCATCAAATACAAGTTGGAACATTTTGTAAATAAGAAGAGAGAATATCCACCCTGCTTGTCTTATATTTTTAGTGGTATTCTGACACTTCATTTTAAAATTTCAAATGATGTTTTATTATGGAGGAGTTTGGGGGTGGGGATATCACTATAGACTAACCTAAACCTTGAGTCCTCCTGCCTTAGCTTCCTGAGTGCTGGAAGAAGTACTGGAATACTCTATGCCCAGCTTATTCAGTGCACTGTAACTTCTGGAACTTCTTTAGTCTGATGGGACCAGACTTCAGGGACTGTGGCAGTTTTGGGGGCTCTGCCCTCTCTAGGCTGCCTGCCTGCCTGCCTCCTCCCTGGGACTTGTTCCTTTTGGCTCCTGGCTCCTGGCTCCTCTGCTGGAGACTCCAGGCTGTCCTGGAGCAATGGCTGCCAGCTTGTGGTTCCTGGGGCACCCTTCCATCCAGCGCTCCTTACCTGTCAATGTGGCAGGCCTGAGAGACAACTCTGGGACTCTTCTGCTTCAGAGCCTGGACTCCCACTTTGGGTTTTTGTCCCAGTGACATGGCCCTTCCTGCTGCCTGGAATTCCAGCTCCTAATTGATTCCATGAAGGAGCTGAGGTCTGTAAGATGCTGGTGGTTTTTGTTGTTTGGTTGGTTTAGCTTTGGTTTGATTGCAGGTTGTATACCACCAGCCTGGCCAGGGGATGGTTTTACTTCTTGGGTCTAAGTAGCCAAGGCCACACAGCAAGTAGCGAAAGCCCAGGTCCCATTTCTAAGTTTAGATCTCTCTGTGTCTTCAGACCCAAGAAACTTAGGAACCTTGTAGGTCATCCATAATTAATGTTCACCTGGAGGCCAGAGGGGTACATCTGACCTTCTTGAGTCCCCAATGGGGGTCTCAGTCAGCCCTGCTGAAGCAGTCTTCTGATACTCTAAGGGGACAGATGTCCTAGCCACACCCAGCCCAGACTCCTGCCTTCCTCCTGCCCTCTGCTGTCTCTAAGCCCAGCTCTTGGGCAAGGAGACAGTAAGAGCAGGACTGCTCAGTTACAGTGGCCGTCTTGGAGCCTCCTGCTCGGTCTTGTGCCTTCTCCCATGTCTGCCATACTGTTGTCCTCCTGCTTCACGTCACATAGCCCCAACACAGGCTACTTAGGTCCTGAGCCACATGAAGTGCACTCTGGGAGCGTCTGCCCATTTTAGAAAGGCCATTTCTTATAGCAGCTGTCATAGTTGACTCGAGCTCCAGTAAAGGTGGGAAGTGCTGCTTTTCCTTTGCCTAGTGCCTCTGTCTTTCCTGTTGCATCTTCCTCAAGCCCCCGAAGCACTCACAGTAGTACTATGTCTGGGATCTGCTCCTGGATAATTGTGACTATAACTCAAGAGGGAAGGGCTGACCCGCCTCACCTATACCTCCTCATTGCTCCCCTGTGAATACTCACTCTTGTCTGCACCACTTCCTTAAACACCTTAAACACCCGAAGGACCTTGTGGCCTGACCCTCTGTGTCTGTGCTCAATGGAGCTGAGCATCCGTCAGCAGGTCTTGATTTCCCTTGGATGATCTCTCTGTATATCGTAGGTTTTCTCTTGGTCTTGTCTTTTCCTTTTTGATTGTATGAACTCCTCCAAATTCCTGCTAACTTTTTTTGCCCAGCACTAGGCCTTTTGTATTTGAGTTTTGATTGGTAGTCTGTGGTGCCAGGTCAGGTCCATGCTGGGTGCCTCCCTTCAGTGAATTTCCTACATTCGCCTGTCGTAGGGTCTTAGCCTTTCCTCATCGCTTGTCCTACTCCACCCCTGCTTTGCGTTGTCCTCATAGCTAGGAAAGAGTGCATGTGGCTTTTAGAAGTGGCTTGTTCATGTGTTGACCTCTATTCCTCCATTTCATTCTAAAAGAATCCCTCAGAAATAAAATTAAAAACCCCTATGACATAATAATTTGTGATGAATTACTATAACGCTCTATTAAATTACATGAATTCATATTATTTCCCTCTCGGTCTTGGGTACATTTCAAGACTTTTTCCAAAGAATGCCCCAAAACTTCAGATTAGTATTAAGCATTGTGTATACTATATTTTTTCCAGTATGTGTTGTCTATAATAGGCTTTTCTGTTTGTTTGTTTGTTTGTTTCGTTCTTTCTTTCTTTTTTGTCTGAGACAAGGTCTTACCATATATCCCTGGTTGGCCTGGAGCTCATTTTGTAGACCAGGCTGGCCTCAGACTCACAGAGCTCCACCTGCCTCTGCCCTCCCTCAAGTGCTGGGATTAAAAGAGTGCACTGCCATGCCTGGCTTTTGTCTATAATAGTTTAATTTATAAATATGGTTTAGTAAGAGATTAATAACAATAATAGAACAATTATAATATATTATTATAAAAGTTAAGTGATTGGTTCCTCTAAAAATATAAATTATTTACTTTCACCTTTTCACTTAACAGAAGCACCTTTATAGCGTCTCTTAGGCAAATTTAAATTATATAAGAGTTACTGCTCCTGTGCTTTAAGAACATTACAGTAGGGCTTACTTTAACATAGTAAGCTGTATAGTAGCTGAATAGGTCTGATACCCCAGACAGCTACCAAATCACTAGCAAGCAAGAAGCACATGCAGGATGGATGCGCTGGTCCCAGGGTGGTGGAGTAGAGTAGCAAGAGCTTTTTCATTATGCTTCTTAGGATTGGCTGCTATTTCTGGAATTTTTTATTTAGTATTTTAGAGCCATGGTTGACCATAGATAACTAACTAAAACCATGGAAAGTGGAACCATGAGTGATGGGCAGGCCACTGAGAATGTAAGACACTGACCTCGCATTAGAGAGGCAGGTCACCCCACCGGGAGCTTGATGCAGGTTTTCCTTTTGCTCCAGTTTTTACTTGAGTAAAAACATTTTGTCCTCTCCAGTCTTGTGCAAGGTGTGAGTGGTAAGCACACGACTTGTGTTGTTCTGTGCTTGCTAGGATGTTTTCATCAGTTGCTGATTCTTTTACAAAGATGATCACGTGGTCTGCAGATGATGACCATTTGTCTCCTATAATGTGTGTATTTCTCCCCCAACCATCATTTTCTTCCTCTGGAAGAATTGCGATGTCCTGAACACAAGGGTCTGAACCTCTGCGCTAGAATGGGGAGCAGACCTTACTTCTCAGCTTAAGGGACACATTTGAGTTTCTCCAGTAATTCCTGGCTTTTTGGTAGATGAACTTAAGATAATATTCCTTTTTTGTTGTTTTTGGTTTTTTTTTTTTTTTGGTCCCCAGTGTTTTTATCTTAAGAAACTGTGGTTGCTGGGCATTGGTGGTACACTCCTTTAATCCCAGCACTTTGGAAGCAGAGGCAAGTGGATCTCTGTGTTGTCTTGAAAAACGAAGACAGAAAAAGGAAGAAAGAAAAAAAGAAAGAAAGAAGGAAAGAAAGGAGGGAGGGAGGGAGATAGAATGAAAGAGAAAGAAATGAAACACAACTGTTTTTTTTGTTTTGTTTTGTTTTTGTCAGTTTGTTTCTCGACTCTACTAAACCCATTGGTAACCCAGTGGCTGGATTGGCACATCCTTAATTTTTCTGGTATAGACTGTCATATGACTTCAGACTTCAGGAATATTTTAAAGATTTTATTTTATTTAAAAAAATATGTGTGGTATGTATTGTCTGCATACATACGTGAGTACAGATGCCTTCAGAGTCCAGAAGAGGGCATTGGATCCCCTGAACCTAGGTTGTGAGCCATCCACTATTTTTTTTTTTTTTTGGTTTTTCGAGACAGGGTTTCTCTGTGTAGCCCTGGCTGTCCTGGAACTCACTCTGTAGACCAGGCTGGCCTCGAACTCAGAAATCCGCCTGCCTCTGCCTCCCGAGTGCTGGGATTAAAGGCGTGCGCCACCACCGCCCGGCTTGAGCCATCCACTATTAATGCTGGAAACCTAAGTCAGTGCCTCTGCCATAGCAGGAAGCTCCCTTTAACTGCTGAGCTGTCTCTGAAGTGCTGACAGCAGGTGCTGCCATTGCACATTGGAGGCCCCCAGCTCAGCTGAGATACACTGGGTTCAACTCCACTTTGCTCCTAATAGACAGGGCAAAGGTCTCCTGCTATTGCCAGATGTGACCAAGTCCCTTTTGAAGCCAAAACTGGTTGGTTCCTACTGATTCTGGAGTGGGTGGAGCTGGGTGAGGCCTGCCCCTGTCCTCCTACCTTCATGACCACCTGTGTCTTCTCTCCCCAGAATGTGCTGGCCAAAGCCCTCTATGACAACGTAGCTGAATCCCCGGATGAGCTCTCCTTCCGGAAGGGTGACATCATGACAGTGCTCGAGCGGGACACTCAGGGCCTGGATGGCTGGTGGCTCTGCTCACTGCATGGGCGCCAGGGCATTGTGCCTGGTAACCGCCTCAAGATTTTGGTTGGCATGTATGACAAGAAGCCAGCAGGGCCTGGACCCGGCCCACCTGCCACCCCACCACAGCCCCAGCCCAGCCTCCCCCAGGGCGTCCATGCTCCGGTACCTCCAGCTTCCCAGTACAGCCCCATGCTCCCGACTGCATACCAGCCCCAGCCTGACAATGTGTACCTGGTACCCACTCCCAGCAAGACTCAGCAAGGCCTCTACCAAGCCCCTGGGCCCAACCCACAGTTCCAGTCACCCCCAGCCAAACAGACCTCCACATTCTCAAAGCAAACACCTCATCACTCATTTCCCAGCCCAGCCACAGACCTTTACCAGGTGCCCCCAGGGCCTGGAAGTCCAGCCCAGGACATTTACCAGGTGCCACCTTCCGCTGGCATAGGGCATGACATCTACCAAGTCCCTCCATCTTTGGACAACCGCAGCTGGGAGGGAACAAAGCCACCGGCAAAGGTAAGGCCAACTTGGCAGAGCTGTGAAACCCCATGGGGTTAGCCTAGGGCCCTGGCCACCACAGTGCCACACTCCAGTATCATTATGTATTTGGTCTGAGGTCAAGGAGGGAGGTATCTGGATAAACGTATCCATTTCTTTGCTGCAGCTGGGTGAGTAAGGGACATTGAGGTGGCCATAGAGCATGAGGAAGTCTTCAGCAGGCTACCCTGAGTTGAAGAATGTTAACCAAAGGCTACAAGCCTGTGACAGGTCTAGAAGTGTAAAGGAGTGTCCTGTGTTCCAAGTGAGCAGGAAAAGCCAGCACAGCAAGCCAGGGACAGTCTCAGGGGCCTGGTGACTGAAGCTGAACATGAAGAGCTCGGGCAGGAGGAGCCAGCCACAGCGCACATTGAGGTCAATTTACTGTGACCTGAGTGGAAAATACAGCAGAGCATAAAACCCATGGATGGGCCAGGAAAAGGCAGTTGTATGGCTTAGTGTGACAGCACAGAGGGAGAGCTGAGAAGAGCAGAGCATCTCCTCTTGGAAATTGCACCTCGAGACAGCAGGCCAGGACCAAAGAGACTGCCTGCTTCCTAAGGACCCTTGTGTCCTCAGTTTCTCCATGCCTCCTTTTGTCCCTCTGCTCATGGAATGAGCAGGACTGAAATAGAAGGAGAGACCCTCTGACTTCACACTGAATCAGCAGCCACTTTTCCTTATGTTCATTTTGGCTTGTTTTCCTGGAGCAAAGCCTTTTAAGAACTAGGCAATAGAACTGGGCCCTGGTGGCACACTCCTTTAGTTATCTAGCACACAGGGGGCAGAGGCAGATTGATCTCTGTGAGTTTGAGGCCAGCCTGGTCTACATAGTGAGTTCTAGGACAGCCAGAGCTACATAGTGAAGACCCTGTCTCAAAAAAAAAAAAAAAAAAAAAAAAAAAACTAGGGAATGGAATTCCTGGGCCTGTCCTCCAGATGTTGAGGATAGAGTTGCCATGCCCAGGTCCCTGAATCTCCACCATATTCCCTAGAAGGCCTTAACAGACAGGTGTCCCAGAGGCTCTGGTGGAAGCAGCCAACTGTGGTGGGCACAGCAGCCCTTAGGAGAACAGCACAGGCTCAGCTAAGTCAGTCATGTTCTGACAATGTTTAGTACAGAGTCGCCTATGTCTGGTGAGGCATTGGCCTTGCGAATGCTTAGCCATGGCATTGAGCCTTTGTCTTCAAAACCTCCTAATGGATACCAGCTAGAAAGCAGGTAGCATGACCCCGTGCCTGCCCACAGAGAAGCTTGGCATCCAGGTGGCCCGAGCAGGCCCGTAGAGGATGAGATTTCTCAGGTCTGACCACCTGCGGTCCCTGAGTCACTGGACCCCACTTAGTGCACCACCTGCCTCTTTAGTCACTTGGCTAATAAAAAACTGATAATAAAAGCCTACCATCAAGGCCCTGCCAACGAGGTGGGTGGTGCTAGGGGTATCCTGTGGAGAGGTGTAGTACCTGTCCAGTGAGCCTTGAGACAGGCCAAGGTTCATCCCCTCCACACTCCCCACACAAGTGCACGTGCACACCTATCACACTCGTCCCCAGTCAGTTCCTCGCCTTCTGCCCGTGCAGTAAAGCTTGGGTCCGCTGTTCATCTGGGCTGGAGGAGTAAGCCTGCTCTCACTCACCCAAAGGCTCACTAGCCTGTGTCCTTGCCTGTCTGTGGTGGAGCCGTCCAAGCCAGTATTCCTGAGACTCTGACCCGACCAATAGCTTAGGAAGAGAAGCCCTGTGCCCATTCCTAAGAAGCTTTATCATTTCTGGGCTGGGCAGCCATTGCATCTGCTTTTATTTTATGAACATGAAAGAAATTCTTGTTTGCCATAGAAAATGCATAATGTATGAGAAAGTCTAGAGATAGATCCCCGCTTAGGGGGATAATCACTGAGAAATGTTAGCACGTTTTGTCTAGCATCTTCTCTCTGTTTGTCTTTTTCAGATATGTATATATATATATTTTTACTTCAAAGGTTACACTGTAGCCCTGGCTGTCCTGAAACTGACTCTGTAGACCAGGCTGGCCCTCAAATTCATGGAGTTCCACCTGCCTCTGCCTCAAGAGTGCTAAGACTAAAGGCGTGAGCCACCACCACCTGGCTTATTTTCTATTTTTTTTTTAATGTTCTCTTTGTAAAACATGTAGCTTGATTTTATTACAGAGAGTATGGCAGCAAACACCTAATATGCACATTTGTGCCTATATTTTCAGGTCTTACTTTCAAAAACCTCTAGTGTCTATGAAACTGTGACCCCTTATTCCAGGGACTGAGGGGACAGTGCCATCTCGTGTATTCCCTGTGGGAGTTAAGTGATAAGGATGGGCCAGGAGAGCATGCCCCCAGAAGAGTGGCCATCTCCTGTGTATGTGAAGAAAGCGAGGTCCAAAGTACCCAGGGTCTTTGTGCTAGGCATGGGCGCGAAAGGCTGAGGGACAGAGGCACTAAACATGCAGATAGGACCCCAGCAGGGAAGGCATCTGTCTGCAAGGCCACTTTTGAAAGAGCATTCCTGGATCAGGAACTACAGCTTGCCTGGGGAGAGAAATACATGTAAACTAAGGTGTGTTTTTCTGGGAAGCAGCACTTCCTGGTCAGCAGAGGGTGATGGTTGCTCGGCCAGGTAGGCACCTGTCAGGCCTCATGTTGTTTCTGTTGTACTCCATTTCCAGAAGGATGGGCCACCTCTCTACGGGAGGAGGGATAGATTGTGAGCAACCGAGCCAGCAGCTGGCATAGGCTAGTGAGATGTTGTCCATTTTGCAGTGAGAAAGATAAGCAGCCAAGCTGTCTGGAGGGGCGGGACCCAACACAGGATGAACAGCCAGAAGAGACTCCTCTTGTCTCTGTTCCTCCTACTTGACTCAGGCTGCGTGGACTCCTGCCCTGGTCCTGTAGAGCCAGGGCTACTCGGAAGGTTTCATCCCCATTTAGAACTGACAAGCTGAGGTGTGCTTCTGGGTTCAGTCTCCCTTTTCCTTCAGACTTGTGGGGAGGAATAGGCTAGAAAGAAAAGCAACCCTCTCCAGCCCAGCCTAACATGCGTGTCTGTCTGTCTCTGTCTCTCCCTCCAGGACTTGCTAATGGGGTATCAGGTGCAGAGCAGTGTAGCCTGTGATTAGCCGGGCTCGGGAGCTCTCTGATGACTCCGGTTCCCTAATGAGCCTCTCTTTTTCCCTGCTTTCTCTATTGAGCAATAGAGAAATATTTGCGAACAGAAAATTCCTAACAGAAAAACATTTGCTAGCCAATATAGCTGCTTGCTGTCACTTGACTCGATGTAGGAATAGGGGTTCTCTTTAACATTAGGACTAACCACTGGGGGTCTGGCAGTGAGAGCCTCTGGCCTGTGCTTGCAGCCTTGTCTACATGAGGCCCGGATGGGTGCTGACAAGGCAGGGGTGCTCTCTATGCTGAGGCTTGCCTATGTCTGAGAGGTGCTCTGTCTGCCCCTTTGGGGTTTGAATTCCCACCTAGGAAGCTTTGGGCCTAGAGAAGCCTCAGGCCTTGCCACAGGCTTCTCTATCCTGCCACGTCCCTCCAGCCCCAGTCTGCTGTGCCATGGGCAGGTTCCAACATCTAAAAATAACCCTGGAGGGGAACTCAAGTCTGGGGCCTGAGCAGGGAGATGAGTCTGGAGAGGCAGCTGCAACTCCACCCCCAGGCCCTCTTATTGGTGGCTGGGGACACCCCACAGAGGAGACCCTGAAGCTACTAGTGCACACACCAGCCTACCAGGCTGTCTGCCAGAGGGAGCCCAGAGAGCAGCCCAGCTGGCCTGAATGTCAACTGCCTAGCTCCGATGTGCTGCCTGGGAGGTTGTCAGGTCAGGTCTGCTGCGTGCCTGTGTGCTGTGGGGGCTGGGAATGGAGACATGGCACTGGCGTGTGCCTGCTGAAGCTGCAGTTGGATTCTAGGATACTGAGCCTGAAGGAGGCAGGGTATGTGTGTGGAGGCCCTGAGTCTACCCTGTCCCAGACATCCCCTTTGATTAGAAAACAAAAGGCCTTTCTGTGGAGAAGGCTGAGCAGGGAGCCCCATGGGGGAGGTTACCCTGAGCCTGGCTGGAGAATCTTGTGGAGGAGAGGCTGCCTGGCCTCCTTCCATTCCTCCCAGGCTGAGTGCTGCTGTCAGTGGACAGCATGCTCTGGGGTTCGTGTGTGATCATCCCAGAGTGTACCTCCTAACCCTGCTTCTTCTCCACACAGAGCCATAGCTTTGCTGCTGTGGCCCACTGACATGGACCCAGGGTCAAGGCCCTGGGGAGGAAAGGGTTGGCTCTCTCTGACCAGTGATTCCCACTGAGGGCTTACCCTTTCAGGTGTTTTAGGTGAGCAAGGCAGTCGTGGGTGTGGGTACGGAGAGCATAGGTTGTGGTCTCACTTAGAATCCTTTGCCGTGTAGCTGGCCTTGTATTCTAGCCTTGCGTGTCTTTTAGCTCTGAGGTCGTTATGCTCGAGGGTCCCACTAAGTTCTGCTGTGAGCAAGGGGAAGGTTGCTTGCTGCAATTCCAGGCAACATTCTTTGCCTCCAGAGTCTAGAGGTGATGGTGATTATGTCATTCTCTTGCTGAGCAGAATTTTTGAGGCAGGGCTAAGAAGTATTACAGGTATGACACAGGAGCCCTTACATGGGGTCCTGCTGTGCTCAGGGCTTCCGTGCAGGCTGCCTCTTGCCCACTGCCATTGCCTCTGGAGCCAGGCCTTTGTATCCTTCCTATTCCATCTTGTCGACTCTGTATAACCATAATTGCACTCCATTCTGTGGAATCTACTGGGTTATCCAACTGTAGAAACTTCCTGTTTCCTGGTCCAGAACCAGGAAGCTCTAAAGAAAACCTAGGGGTCTCAGTAGTATTTCACAAGCACTGCATCCCACTCCAGAAAAGGAGAACCCAGGGAATGAGCAGCAGGGCCTCCATCCCAGCCTTGCAGAGCCGCCTTACTTTGTGTGTCTCACCCACCTCTCAAGGGAATCTCCTGAGGGCCTGTAGGTGGATCACAGGGCCAGTGGTACAACTGCCGTTTGTTCCCAGGTGGTGGTTCCTACACGGGTGGGACAGGGCTATGTGTACGAGGCCTCCCAGACTGAGCAGGATGAGTATGACACTCCACGCCACCTGCTAGCACCCGGTCCCCAGGACATCTATGACGTGCCCCCTGTTCGAGGACTGCTTCCCAACCAGTATGGCCAGGAGGTGAGTGTCGGGGATCAGAAACATGGGAGAGGGCAGGGACTGGGCCTTGCTCGGGAGCTGCATTTTTTCAGCCTAGCCAAGGCCTGGGTAGCACAGCACCTAAGGTAGCTTTCTGGGGACTCCACTCTACCCATTAGACCAGGTCTGCCTGACAGTTGTGTCACTGCATCTTCTTTTGTGCCCTCCAGGTATATGACACCCCCCCTATGGCAGTCAAAGGCCCCAACGGCCGAGACCCCTTGTTGGATGTGTATGACGTGCCCCCTAGTGTGGAGAAAGGCCTACCGCCGTCCAACCATCATTCGGTAAGGAGTCACTGAGTGCTGAGCCCTTGGTTTCTAGAGGTGGAGACGGCAAGGCTGAGTGTGTGCGCCTGGCTTGGCTGCTGTCTGCAGAGCCTGGCTCTGCCCTTACCTGCTCTGGAGACAGATAGAGAAACTGAATGCCCAGGCTGTAGAAATGGTTCTGTGGTCAAGGCACTGTTTGCTCTTCTTGAGGACCAAGGGACAGTTCCCAGCATCCGTGCAGTGTCAGATATCTGCCACTATCTGTGACTGCAGTTTCAGGTGACCCAATGCCTCTTTCTGACCTCTTGGCACCAAGTATGCTTGTGGTGCATAGACATACACACAGACACATAAAATACATAAATTAATTTTAAAAAGAAAGTTGCCACCAAAAAAAAAAAAGAAAGAAAGAAAAAAGCTGGGCGTGGTGGCGCACGCCTTTAATCCCAGGACTTGGGAGGCAGAGGCAGGCGGATTTCTGAGTTCGAGGCCAGCCTGGTCTACAGCGTGAGTTGCAGGACAGCCAGGGCTACACAGAGAAACCCTGTCTCGAAAATCAAAAAAAAAAAAAAAAAAAGTTGCCCTTCTGCGCCTCAGTCATGCTCTTATCAATATATGCTCTGAGAGGCGTCAGCAAGGAGACCACAGAACCTGTCTTCCAAACTAGGACACTTGGGGTGTGAAAGGGGACCGGTCGTCGTGCAGAGTTGTCTTGTGAGCCGACTGGACTGTAACACCAAGCCCAGCTAAGTGCTCGCTATCAAACAGAAAGTCTGTCAGTGACCACGACGTCAGGTGATGTGGTGAGGCTGACAGAGGCAGCATTGGCAGTATGGTAGCAAGTCTCTCCTACATGTCTGCAGGTAAAAGTTGGACACTACACCTAACACAGACAGCCCTCATACTGTACTGTGGGGGAGTTCCCCATCTTTTAGATGAATAGCCAGGCACAGAAAATTAGTCATCTGGCCCAGAGCTAGGCTCTTAGCTATAGTCAATATAGCTAAGACTCATGCTCGATGTGTACACCAGCTGCATCTTACCTTCAGTTCCACTGCTGGGCCAATGGACAAGAGCCTTAACCAGTCTTGATCCCCTAGGTGTATGATGTTCCTCCTTCTGTGAGCAAGGATGTGCCTGACGGCCCCCTGCTGCGTGAGGAGACCTACGATGTGCCCCCTGCCTTCGCCAAGCCCAAGCCCTTTGATCCGACCCGACACCCACTGATCCTTGCTGCGCCTCCCCCGGACTCCCCACCAGCCGAGGACGTGTATGATGTGCCACCCCCTGCTCCCGACCTCTATGACGTACCCCCTGGTTTGCGGCGGCCTGGCCCTGGAACACTGTATGACGTGCCTCGTGAGCGGGTGCTCCCTCCTGAGGTGGCTGATGGGAATGTAATTGACGATGGTGTGTATGCTGTGCCCCCACCAGCCGAGCGAGAGGCCCCAACGGATGGCAAGCGCCTGTCGGCCTCCAGCACGGGCAGCACACGCAGCAGCCAATCAGCATCTTCCTTGGAGGGAGTGGTGCCAGGCCGGGAGCCCCTGGAGCTGGAGGTTGCTGTGGAGTCCCTGGCTCGGTTGCAGCAATGTGTGAGCACCACTGTAGCCCACCTTCTGGACCTGGTGGGCAGTGCCAGTGGGCCTGGGGGCTGGCGTAGTACCTCTGAGCCTCAGGAGCCTCCCGTGCAGGACCTGAAGGCTGCAGTAGCAGCAGTTCACGGGGCAGTCCATGAGCTCCTGGAGTTCGCCCGCAGTGCTGTGAGCAATGCCACCCACACTTCTGACCGCACCTTGCATGCCAAGCTCAGCCGGCAGCTACAGAAGATGGAGGATGTGTACCAGACACTGGTGGTCCATGGTCAGGTCCTTGACAATGGCCGGGGAAGTCCAGGATTCACTCTTGAAGACCTGGACCGCCTGGTGGCCTGCTCTCGGGCCGTGCCTGAGGATGCCAAGCAGCTAGCCTCCTTTTTACATGGCAATGCCTCGCTGCTTTTCAGACGGACCAAAGCCCCTGGCCCAGGGCCCGAAGGAAACAGCTCCCTGCACCCCAACCCCACTGATAAAGCCAGCAGCATCCAGTCCCGCCCTCTACCCTCACCTCCAAAGTTCACCTCCCAGGACTCTCCAGACGGCCAGTATGAGAACAGTGAAGGGGGTTGGATGGAGGATTATGACTACGTCCATCTGCAGGTGAGTGTTCACCCTGCCCAGTCCCAAGAGCTCTGATCTGCCATGTTGTTGCAGGGAACCTGACACCCCAATTCCCCTCTCATCCCACATAGAGAGATCTGTGGTCAGAGGGAATTTGGGCTCCAGGATTGGCCGCTGGTGAACCCTGGTGCCCTCCCTGTATCTTGCCCTGTTTTTGGACTGATAATCAACATGGCTGTGTCCTTGAGGATTGAAATACTAACCAGGATGACTCCAGAAACCTTGGGGATGGGCTTCTCTGGTGGCCATAGATGTAACTCATTCTGTGTATAGACATTTTGAGGAGACAGACACTGGGATCCAGGGGAGTAGACAAGGGGAATGAGGAGGTGGGGAAGAGCGGACCTGTGAAGAGACACTTGCATTCCCATTTCATTGGTGGGCCAAGGGCAGGATTTGGATTTGATTTCTGGTATGGGAGCCATTCCAGGAGGGCGTGGCCTTGTGGAGTGAGGACATCCTTTGCATGGAACCCTCCTGTGCCCAGCTGTGCCTGGGACCGGTGTACTTACACTGCCACCTGGTGGTTTTCCAGCCCTCATACCCATGGGACCTGCTAGCGCTTCTGTCCCAAAAGAGACTTCTCAGTCCAGGCCTTCTCTTTTCCTCTAGGGGAAGGAGGAATTTGAGAAGACCCAGAAGGAGCTGCTAGAAAAGGGCAACATCATGCGGCAGGGAAAGGGCCAACTGGAGCTGCAGCAGGTAAGTAAGGCTTCTAGTCGTCATCTCTCACGGTGAGAGCCTCCAGGGAGAGAGCCCTGCTTGCCTTCTGTCCAGCCAGTCACCACCCAGCATCACGGCCAGCACTATCTTCTGGCTAAAGATGGCAGTCTCACTATGTTGCCTAGCCTCATCTCCAACGTCACCTGAGCTCAACTAATCTTCCCACTGCACCATCTTGAGTAGCTGGGACCACAGCTGTGCCCCACCCACTCGGTCTGATGTGGCTCATTTTGAAGCTGTCATCAGAGAGTTGAGGCTGTAGCAGTTTACTAGTGTGCGTGAGACATTACAGGCACAGCAGTAAAACACAGATGTAGTTAGTGTCAGTAACGTGTACCTCGGAGAGAGAGCACGGAACACTGTAGAGCTAGAAACACTGGCAGCCAGTCACAGAAGCCGACTTCCCACTGGTCAGCTGCTCTCCACAAACTGTGCCTCCCTGTGCCTGCTGGAGATGACACTTGTAAGCTGTCACACTCTCAGCTAACATTCTTAACTCCTTTTTATAGACCACGTAATGTCTATTGTTGAATGTTTATATTGTATCCAATTCTTACAAATGACAGTGCTGGGTTTAGCCACAGTTTTCTACATGTTTTGAATCATTTCTCGGGGTAAGAAAGTATTTCTGAAAAATCCTGAAGACATTCAGTTTTGATTGTGAAGACAATGACACAGAGGAACTATGAAAGCCTCTCTCCCCACTCCTCCTCTGGACGTAGAGAAGGAAGGCAAGGGATAGCTTCCCCCACCCTGAGCTGGGCTGCTCACTGTGGGGCTTGTGGGTGGGAGCTGCTTCACAGGTATGACGTGGAAGTAAATGAGGTGTGTGTGAACTGCTTGGGATGTGTGTGCCACATAGAAAGTGACAGGGAATACATGCTAATTAAAATAAGCCAGACACACTCCTGTAATTCCAGCACTCAGGAGGCAGAGCCAGCCATGACATGTGGAAAATTCTCCTCCCTAAGAATAGTTAAAATAGCTGAACGTGTGTAGCCATGGAGCACCCCTGTTTGAAGAAGCTGGCCTGACGTCTTTCCTGTCCTCTCCCCACATGTCCTCAGGCAGTGATGCTGCTGCTGACACTGATGCTTCGCTCCGCTTCAGTGAGCAGTGCTCTCATGAGTACAGATGTTTGCACGTGTCTGTCAGCTGAGAGTCTAACTGTGTCCTGCCTCCCACAGCTGAAACAGTTTGAGCGACTGGAGCAGGAGGTGTCTCGTCCCATAGACCATGACCTGGCCAACTGGACACCAGCCCAGCCCCTGGTGCCGGGGCGGACAGGAGGCCTGGGGCCTTCAGACCGACAGTTGCTGCTCTTCTACTTGGAGCAGTGCGAGGCCAACCTGACCACACTGACAGATGCAGTGGACGCCTTCTTCACTGCAGTGGCCACCAACCAGCCACCCAAGATCTTTGTGGCCCACAGCAAGTTTGTCATTCTCAGTGCACACAAGCTTGTGTTCATTGGAGACACACTGTCACGGCAAGCTAAGGCAGCTGATGTGCGAAGCCAAGTGACCCATTACAGCAATCTGCTGTGTGACCTCCTGCGTGGCATCGTGGCCACCACCAAGGCCGCTGCCCTACAATACCCATCCCCCTCTGCTGCCCAGGACATGGTGGACAGGGTCAAGGAGCTAGGCCACAGCACTCAGCAGTTCCGCCGTGTCCTGGGCCAGCTGGCTGCTGCCTGAGAGCAGAGGCCTAGGATATGAGGCTGGGGAGTGGGCAGGGATGGTCTGAGCTACCCAGGCATTCATCTTGAAAGTAGAGCTCCTGCAGGTTTGGGGACAGGTAACCCCAGCTCTGCCTTGGGCCTGGTGCCCTCAACTGTCCAGGGATTTGTACATATTTATATCAAGGCAGGATGTGGGATGCCTCCTCAGAGAAGCCGTGGAGCCGGCTAAGAGTGTGCCTGGGCTGGGCATCACCAGGGTTGGGGCACATGGGCCTCAATCCTCAGGGCCCCCTGTGACAGGCAAGTACAGTGTGGTGTACACCTCTGCACCAAGGAAAAAACCCTAAAGAACTATTTTTCACTATTGATTTTTCCAATCATTTGACTAATAGTCTACATTTAATAAAATTTTAAAAATGAGAAGGAGCCTACAGACATGCTTGAGACGACTGTCTCTACAGATGTGCTTGAGACGACTGTCTCTAGGTGGGAGGTGGGTGTCTCCCTGACCCACCAAAGTGACTGGAAGTGGTGAAGAGTCTTAGGAACAGGAAAGTCCCTTCCCAGAAGGTGGGTCCCTTCAGAACAAAATGAAGGCCCAGGGACCTATGGGGAAGGCAGGGGGCGGTCTGGCCAGGCCGTGTCCTTTGTGCCTGGGAGCATGGTACAGATTCAGGGCCTGAGGCCCAGAGCATCAAGGTACCTTCTGGGTCTTCTGTACCCCAAGGAGAAAGTTTACAAGTTAAGGCACTGCACAAAACAACCTCACCTTCCAGTCGTTACCAAACTCGATGCAGTTCTCTAGAGAGAACTTTAGTCTGGGACACCCAAAGAGTCTTCCTTAGATTAGACAAGCTGGGAGGTGTGAGACCTACAACAGGCCTTGAACTGGTTGGTGTTCTGGGAGTTTTGGCAGCCTCTGGGCCAGAGAGAAGACGAGAATGTATGGTCGGCACCCTGGCGGTCTCAGCGTTGACCACTGTGCATATGAATGTGGGCCTCAGATTCCTTACCTATGTGAACAAGATCTGCCACCAACGAGCCTCACTGAGGGTACCTGGCCTCCTACCCCAGAGCTGCCCGGGAACAGAAGTGAAGGCACAAGTATTTGCTCTTGGTTTTATTTGGATTTTACTCAGATGCAGAGATGGGATGGGTTCAGCTTCTAGTACCTTCCAAACCTGGACATAACAGGCTGAAGAGACAGTAGGGTGGGTCATGGTGCCCCAGGATAAGATGCCCACCAGGGGCCTATCAGAGTATCCTGCTTACAGGGGGTACAGGACTGGTTTCCAAAGTCTCTGGGTACCTCAGCAAGGGAAGGGTGTGTAGAATTCAGTAGTGTTTGTACAGTTGTTGGTTTTATTCATTACTCAGGCCTAGGTTCAGTGGTAACCCTGTCTCTAACTTCTAACCTTCTAAGGGACCTGGGCAACTTCTATGATCAGAAGACTCACCCAGCTCCCCTCCTGAGCAGAAGCTCCTCCCAGGGTTGTCAGCTTTTTGGTACACCGAGAAGGGGCGAGGTTCAGTAGAGGAAGCCAGGGGAACAGGAAGCCGGTGGTCCTGGCCCAACAAGGTCTCATCGGGTCAGTGAGTGGAGAGGACCAGAAGCTGCACCACGCAGGAGGAGACCAGTGATTGGCCAGAGATCCTCAGGCTGGTGGTCTCACTGCCCCAGGGCTTGCAGGCAGGAGGGGTGTGGGACACACAGGACACAGCCACCTGATGGGCTCTGTGAGATCTTGGTTTCAGGGGCAGAGGGAGTTGGAATCACAGTAATAGACCCTCGTTCTGCCAGGTCATTGAACAGAGCCTTGGGTCCTGAACATCTGTGGAACATCTGCCATCAGGTTCTACCCCAGGCAAGAGCTGGGCCTCAACCAGAGCTGTCACTAGTCCTACTCTCCTTGGGCAAGGAGCCTGGTACTGTGGCCACAAGCTGTGGCCCTCTGAGGTATATGGGTAGATGTCCCTGATACAGAGGGGCCTTACCATATGTGTCCCTTTTCTGGAACCCCTGTCAGTGATAGGAGACAGGACCCATGGTGAACTGAAGCCGGGTAGCACAGCTTCCAAATCTATAGGACAATCAGACATGCTTGTGCTAACAGGAAGGCAAGCAGGGACACTCTGGGACTGTTTACCCAGCCACAAGACTCCCAGCTGAGGGCCAGAGATGGTGACACACCCGCCTTTAATCATAGCACTTTGTGAGTTTAAGCCCAATCTGGTTTACAGAGCAAGTTCTAGGGCAGCCAGGGACTACACAGAAAAACCTTGTCTTGAAAAAACAAAAAACCCCAAAATCCTCCCAGCCAAGACCACAGGGCAGAACAATCCCACCTTTCAAGAGCTAGAGACATGCCACAGGCTGTACAGCAGGCTTCCTGGGTGGTTGCCATCTTTTGTTCAAAGCTTTCTTCAGGATCCTGTTAATAGCTCTTTCTATTTGTATTTGATGAGTTTTGAATTTGTTATTTATTTTCCCACTGGGAAAACTGTATAGCCCAAGCTGGCCTCCGGCTCAGCCAAGGACGGACAACCCTGAGCTCCGTGTCCAGCTGTTGGGTGGATTTTAAGATTAATTTTTAACTATATGTGGGGTGGGGTGGGGTGTATGCCTGTGTGTGGGTATGGGCACCTGAGTGCAGATACCTGAAGAGGCCAGAGGCTTGGGCTCCCTGGGGAATTGTGAGCCCTTGATATGGGTGTTGGGAACTGAGCTGGGTCCACTGGAAGGGCAGCAAGTGCTCTCAACTGCTGAGCCATCTTCTAGTTTGGTGGAATTGGTTTTTTGTTTGATTGGTTGGTTTTTGTTTTGGATTGTTGATGAGTGTTTTGCCTACATGTATGTCCGTGTTCCGCATGTGTACCTGGTATCCACAGAGGTCAGAAGAGAACATTGGACTTCACAGAAGTGAAATTCTGTGGTGGTTTTTGAATACCTTATAGATGCTGGGTCCTCTGCAAGAGTACCAAGTGCTCTTAACCACGGGCCATCTCCACAGACCCCATGTTTGGTAGGTTTTTAATTTAGAGGATTTTAAAAGAAGTGGGAAATTACAATTCATGAATATCTTTGGGATTTGGGCCCCTAAACAAGACAGAGCTCATCTTCTAACAAGCCCCTACAGGGACACGTGGCACCGTGGGTAGTGTTGCTTCAGGCTGCCGTGGCACTTAGCCTGTAGCAAGCTGCTGTTCAGGGAGACAAGGACAGCATCTTGGGATAGGTGAGCTGATGTGAGCAGGCTCACAGAGAGATGTCACGGTGGGTCTTGTGGGAACACGGGCATGCAAACCAATCTTTTGGGGCCAGGCTGGGCAGACCTGAGTCGAGGATGCCCGAGATCCTGGGAAATGGCACAAGATGATGCGGCTTTGGTGCAGCCATCATGACATACAGAGCTATTCAGTGTTTATATCTGCATCACGTTTCCCAATAATAAGACAGGCTTATGTAATTTAGTTTGGAGATTCAGGCCCAGGGGTTTGTACACACTAGAACATTCTATCATCGAGACTCACCTCAGCCCAAACAAGTTTGTGTGTGTGTGTGTGTGTGTGTGTGTGTGTGTGTGTGTGTGTGTGTGTGTATCTGTGTGAGTGTATGCCATGTAGAGGTGCTGGTTCCTGGGGAGATCAAAAGAGTGTGTGCTCCCCTAGAGCTGGGTGCTGGGAACTGAACTGAGGTCCTCCAGAAGAGCAGCCAGTGCTTGTAACCACTCAGACAGCTCTCCTTCCCTGTTGTCTGTGTGTGCAAATAGGCTTCATGTGGGGAAGACAGAGCAAAGGACTGTAGACACTCGTGTGCACCCCCTTTTCCCTTCCTAACCACCTTACCTTGGTCACACAAGCCCACCTTCCAACTACCTCATCTGTCCCTCAGCACCCAGACATGCCTGGACAGAGCCAGTGTCAAGTGCTCTCTGGCTGCCAAAAGGTGGCTCTCCCTACAGAAGTGTGATGGTGGGGTGAGCCACAGCTTGACCTCTGAATCTCCAGCAAACCACTCTTACCCTGGGTCTCAGTTTCTCTGCATGCACATGAGGGTGGTGGGTGACCCCACTGGATAGGTGTGCATCTCTGGTAGACTGCTGTCCTGCCTGCTGTTGGGGATAGCTTGCCCCCAGCCTGTGGTCTCTCACATCCTTTTCCTTTTGGACACTGTTTTGACTGGAGTTAAGAGACGCATCATTCCCTGACTCCCAGAGGATTCCAACTCCCTGTGACAGGCCTCATTTGACACACACACACACACACACCCGCAGTGAACAGTAGTGACAATTCAGTCCTTGATGAAGTAGGTTCCCCTACAAGAGGTAGACATTGCTATTCCTGTGAGAAAGCAGGAAGTCACGAGGCTCAGCTGAACAGCACTCTTAACTCTAGAGTAGCCCTGCATACCCAGAATCCCCATCTTGTGTTAAAAAATGACTGCCAAGGCCAAGAGCCAGAGACAGCAGCCTCCCCAGCAATCCTCCTAAAAGGTCAGCATGTGGCTATAGGTAGTCATAGAGCATGACAGTCATAGACAGGGCAGCTAGTGAATTTGTTCACCGCAGGCCAGAGTAAGGTCTTGGGGGTTCCAGTTCCGTGTAGCTCCCTAATGTTCAAGATATTTGGTCTCTACAGGGCCCTTAGCTCTGCTCAGCCATCTTCAGAGAGCCGGGTATGTGGGGGAGAAGCACCTAAAGTTGGGACCTGGGGCTAGGAAGTCAGGAGCTCCACAGCAGATAACCTCTGCCCAGCTGTGCACACAAGAGGAATGTCATCCTGTCAGAGCTGAGTCCTAGGACACGCTGTTCCCGATGTCCTGACCGCTATGTTCCAAGAGCATGTGTCAGGAGAGAATTGAGACTCCCTCCTCCCGTGGAAGCAAACCATGGAGGCCACCCACATTCACCAGGTGACAGGGCCACCTGAGCATCAGACAGGAGGGGCTCGAAAGCAGTGAGGAGCTCTGTGGGCAGCTGAGTAGATGGGCAAGGGCAAGGCAAGGGGGACCAGGGTGCGTCCATTCAAGTTTAAGACTCCCCGTAAGCCAAGCATGGTGGCACGCCTTTAATCCCAGCACTCAGAACGCAGAGGCAGGTAGATCTCTTGAGTGTGAGGCCTGGTCTGCAGAGTGAGTTCCAGGACAGCCAGGGCTGTGTAGAGAGACCCTGTATGAGATGGTCCATCTGGCTTCCAGGATGTACTAGCACCCCACAAGCCCTACACTGTCCCCTTGCCCTCTCTACTCCCTGTTGCTGGGTATTTGGGCCACAATAGGTAGGTGTGACCTAGGCTTCCCAGATGTCTGGGCCTCTACTCAACTAAAGCTGATAGCTGAGAACCACCTAGAACAAGGTCACCATGGTGTGTGACTGGGAGAGCCCCACCTGATGGCCTCCTGGGCCTTCCTGTCACAACCTCCCCCCACATTCCCCCTTATCACAAGTCCTTGGTCTGATAAAGCCAGTGACTCTAGCACGGCTTGGGAAAGCCAGGGCCTGGAGAGAGCACTGTGGGGAAGAGTCACAGAGCCACAGGTGTCTGAGGGCAGAATGCACTCGTTCCCACATGCCTTCTCCCCAGCTTGGGGCCCCTAAGCACTACTCCAGCAAGCACCAACCCTACTGCCTTGCAGGTGGAGGAGCCAGGCTGACCCGGGAGGACTCCACTCAGCTAGATCCCTCCCTGTGACACTCAATGTCATCTGAGTCCTTCCTTACTACCCTCTGAAGAGGTGGAGGTAGGGACAAGGATCAAGAAGGGACCCTTCCAGAACCCCCCACAACTTGATCTGACCTCGTGCAGTATGATCTAACCCAGTGACACTTGATGGGCAGCAACAGAGCGCAGCCTTGGGGGCCCCCAAACAAGAGGCGGGCATTAGTCACACTCCACGGTTCCTGGGAGCAGAAGCACTCGGCTCAGTTGGCTGCCAGGGTCTGCGGCACCCAGGGCATGAGCAGTTTGTCATAAGCACGACACGACACACGGCAGGTGTGAAAGTAGAGCCGGTGTCACTGCCCTAGGACATGATACCCATAAGAGCACAGGTTCCATTTGTACTCCAGGAAAAAGGGAAGGAGCTTCGATCTGGCCATCAGGCAGCCTAGCCACTGAGCATGACCCTAGACCCTAGGGCTAGACCTGACACCAGTAGACACCGTGCTCATGCTTACTGGGCGAATTTATGAAAGACTCCAGTTCCCGTGTGGCCTATGCCCTGGAAGTCAGGTCTACCTCCAGGGCAGCATCGTATAACAGAAGTTCAATGGAGCTGGAAATGGGGCTGGTCATGGGGTCACTGGCAGAGGGGAAGACCTGGGCATCTTCTGGAATCTTCCAGCCTACCCCTGTCCCTCAGCTAAGGTTATCAATGATCCAACTGGATCCCTGGCTCCTTGATCATGTTAGGCAAGTATGTCCAGGGAAAACTGAGAAGGCCCTGCAGAAAGGCTTACTTAAACACTTTCTGCCTGAGACCTGGCCTGAGGCTTTTGCCTGACTCTCCAGCAGGGCGAGAGGGGAGAGGGTATGGGGAGAGTCCAGGAGGCAGTACTGTGCAATGGGTGGCACCACTGGCTCCTGTGTGGACCGACTCATCTGTGCTCATGCTATCCCAGAACTCACAGTAAGTGGTAGACAGGAGGGGCAGGGCAGCCTGGCCAGGGTGTCTTTGTCTGGAGGGGCAGTTTATCACTGAGTAGGACTCAGAAGACATCGTCTCAGAGAAGAGCACAGGAGTGCCCAGATTCAAGCCAGATGGTGTCTTTATGGAAAGTGAACGTGGTAAATGTGGTGTTCTGGAAACCTGCCAATAAGAACCAGATCCCCAGCTATGACCCTGGGACAAGTGGGCTGTCAGAAAGGAACAAGCTTCCAAGCCTGGAAAGAGAATTCCAAGGCTAGTCTTAGGTACACTGTGCCCCATCCTTCAAGCAGCCAACGGCTTCTCCTTCCTAGGCTTGTTCCAATATTCCCTCAGTGAGCCCCCGCCTGTCCAGCAGCTCGTGCGCCTTTGCAGTCTTCAGAACCAGGAGGTCCACATCAGAGTCCTGGTCAAACTCCCCAGCCACCATCATGTCAGACATCCTAGACATTGAGATACAATGGAGGATGAGGATGAAAAATAGGCCTGCTCCTCTCCTCCACCCCAAATGGAACAAAAATAAGAGCCTTGTGGCAACCCAGGCCTCACTTGACTCTGCAGTAGGTACTGGTGATTGCCCAATCTGCCGTGATAAGAGAGCCCCACAGAAACGGACACCAGTGCTATCCCGGGGAGGAGAAAGAGGGGTCCAACTCCTGCCTTTGCAGGTAAACAACACCGGAGTGTGCCCTCAGATTCCCAGAATCCCCTTCTTACATGTAGGAAGGACACCTCCCAGAACCAAGAGCCTGGGACTGTATCCTCCCAGGTGACAATTCTTCACAGCCTAAGAGTGGAGGGGGTGGGGGAACCCAAAGTTGACTCCAAGGACATCTTAAGTCTTGCTTCTTTTTGCCCCCTGCTTCTTTTCCAGCCCTGACCTATCCCAATATCTGGGGCCCATGAAGACTGAGTGCTTGTCTTCAGTTCTCCCAGTTGAGTGTTTAGAGCCCAAGGGAGTCTGTTCTCCTGGGCCTCACCAATGCTGCCTCCAAAATGGGGGTGTCAGAAGGTGACTCTAGATCACACACCCACTGTGAGTCCCGGGGTCGCCTCAGAACCTGGCAGCTGCGGGCCCTACTCTCTTCCCCATACCCAGTTAGTCTGAGGTTTTCAGGAGGGGAGGTTAATGTTCTTAGGGCTGAGCCCAAGGAAGACAAGTTTGGAGGGACAGAAGATCCTCTTAACTCTGGGAGATAAGCATATGGGTGCTGGTGGCTTGGCACACTTAGGACCTTGATATTTGACCCTTTAAATGTATGTGCTTTGGGGATAGAGACAAGGATCAGTGGTTAAGTGTGCTAGTTGCTCTTCCAGAGGCCCTGAGTTCAGTTCCCACTAACCACATGTGGCTCAGTACCGTCTATAATGAGATCTGATGCCCTCTTCTGGCACGCAGATGCACAGGAAGACAGAGCACTCATATACTTGTTTTTGTTTTGGAATTTTTTGTTTGTTTGTTTGTTTGTTTGTTTGTTTTTCATTTTTTCAAGACAGGGTTTCTCTGTGTAGCCCTGGCTGTCCTGGAACTCACTCTGTAGACCAGGCTGGCCCCGAACTCAGAAATCCTGCCTCTATCTCCCAAGTGCTGGGATTAAAGGCGTGCGCTACCACTGCCCAGCTTGTTTTTGTTTTTTAATGTCTTTGCTTTGGCGCACATCAAGAACAGAGTGAGAACTGTTACTCACCCATCACAGATCCTCACTCCAGTCCTGCGCACCGATCCTGTGAAGCTGGCAATGGGGTGACCATTGCCCCAGTTGCTGACACTGGTCCAAACCCTGGGCCTGCCACCCACCTCACACTCCATGACTTGCCAGGGCTAAGGCACTAGCAGGAGTCAGTCCTCATACCAAGCAAAGGTCACATTGAGTTAATCCCCACCCCAGGTGAGCAACTTCTCAGAGAAGGAAGAGGGACTTCTGATTGTTGGGGCATGAGGAAGAGGATGGGACCAGCAGGTGCCAGATTCTGAAGTGATTTTTTATCTGGGCAGGGGCATATGATTCAGAGCCATCTTCCTGCAGCCCCATTGTAGAGGCAGCACTGGTGAGTCTCAGGAGAACAGACTCCCTTGGACTTTCGACCCCTCAGTGAGCAAAAACAAAAGGAATCAGCCTTCCTAGGTCAGGTTAGGTGTCTACCAAAGGTAGACGCAGGAGAGGAGCCACAGGCTGTGGACATAGATGTGTATTGTGTTTGTGTGGGAAACTGGGAGAGGTTTATTATATCCTTGCCCGCAGGCTGGGCTATATCACCTTAGATACTGAGGTGATAACCCTTTCCGTGGGCTTGCACCTGGATAGACAGGATATTCCAAAGCAGGGCTGGCGTGGGAGCCCAGAAGAATGGCAGCTGCCGGCTACAGGTGACTCTGGGACCAAGGGCAAAAGGCGGGGCTGAACGTGGGGCTCCATCTCCTAAGCCTGAGTCGAGAAGTTCTGTGGTCTGAGCCCTAGCCTGGTTGCTTGTGATCTGAATCGTTGGTCTGTTTGTTCAGCCATCCCCCCACTTCCCCGGGGCAGCCGGGTGAGCCACACACCTGTGAGGTACTGTAGTAGGAAGTGGAAACTATTAACAGTTTTCCATGCTGATTATCTAACCGTTTCTTTTAATAGCAGTACAGAAAAGGTTCAAACCCTGCCCCGTTCTGAGAATCACCTTCATGAAATTTCCCTGCTTCTGAACAGCAAAACAAAACAAAACAAAAAAACAAAAACAAAAAAAAACTGGGGGGCTTACCCAAGACTTGGGGCCCTTGTCACAGCATGATGTTAGTAACCTCAGCTACTTACTTCTTTGTCTGAGTGAGCTCTGAGTGGACCTTAGAGAACATCCTTCTCAATGAAAACAGTTCTCCCACCCAGTGAACTAACCAGAAATCCCACTGTAAACCATCCCCTCCGTGGCCTGGTCAACACAAAGCATTCACCCACCGTACCGCCCACTCTTCTTCCCCTGTGCACGGTTCTGGAACCCAGCTACTCTGAGGGTTTAGACAGGAGGATCCCAAGTTCACAGCCAGCCTTGGGCTTCTTAGGGAGCCATGCTGGCTAGGCCCTGGAGACAGGCTGCCCTGGGCTCTTCACCTCCCGTGTGAGCCTCCTAATGTTCCAGGGACACACCCACACACAATGCTTGTCCTGCTGTTCTGATGGCCTAAATGCCACCGCCTCTAGAGATGCCTTCAGGGTCCCCTATGCTCTTAGCCAGACTGTGCTTTAGAGTGGGTCCCTGGCCTTTGTATCAAACAATGATAAAAATAATGACCTTCTCAGCTCCCCGTGATGTGTATTTCACACACACACACACACACACACACACACACACACACACACACGACTGATGAATGTATGTATATATAAGTATTTACATATATATATGTAAATAGGTCAGAGAGGTAAACATGACTTGCCCACACCTGCCTGACACCCAACCTGTGCTAAGAACAAACATATCATAGTCATCGACACCTTGGATGGAACACCAGGGACTTTCTGTGTCTCCAACTCCTGTGTTCCTAAATGAATGCTTCCCACTTACACTCAGAGCTACCTGCTTACCAAAACAAATGGGCCCTCTAGTCCCTGGATAGCTCTCCCTCAGCTGGTTCTCAGAAGACGTAGCCATGTAACCCAGGCTGGACAATGGAGTGTCTGATGTTCTCCACTTTTTTCTTTTTTGTTTTTGTTTGTTTGTTTGTTTGTTTTTCAAGACAGGGTTTCTCTGTGTAGCCCTGGCTGTCCTGGAACTCACCCTGTAGACCAGGCTGGCCTCGAACTCAGAAATTTGCCTGCCTCTACCTCCCAAGTGCTGAGATTAAAGGCGTGCACCACCACTGCCCCACTTGTTCTCCACTTTTATATTCAGCCCAGGGAAGTCTCCCAGTGTGGTATCTCCATACTTTCTTCTTTCCAGCTGTCTCTTGGTGCCAAAAAGAAGCCACCCTGCAGATGAAGGCAGAACCATAGAATCATAGCCAGCCTGGAACCCACCTGCATAACCTGCCCTGGAATGTCACAGTGTGGGTTACTCTTGGTGGCTGCTGTCAGTGCTGTGGAAACCAGACTGTTACTCTTTTAAGATGTATTTATTGGGCTAGAGAGATGGCTCAGCAGTTAAGAGCACTGGCTGCTCTTCCAGAGGTCCTGAGTTCAATTCCCAGCAACCACATGGTGGCTCACAACCATCTGTAATGGGATCGGGTGCCCTCTTCTGGTATGTCTGAAGACAGCGACAGTGTAATCACATACATGAAATAAAGAAAATGTCTCCTGACTGTACATTCACTGTGAAAGGTGCGAGTGCATGCGCTCATGTGAAGACATACACAATAAATAAATGTTTAAAAAAAGATGTATTTATTATTTATTTTTATTTATTTTCATGTTATGTACATTGGTGTTTTGCTTGCATATATGCCTGTGTGACAGTGTCAGATCTTGGAGTTACAGACAGTTGTGAGCTGCCACGTGGTTGCTGGGAATTGAACCCAGGTCCTCTGAAAGAGCAGCCAGTGCTCTTAACCACTGAGCCATCTCTCCAGCCCCCACTTATTTATTTTTATGTATATGGGTGTTTTGTCTACATGTCTGTGTACTACATGGGTGCCTGGTGCCAACAGATGCTATCGGGTCCTTTGGAACTCGAGCTACAGGCAATTAGAAGCTACCACGTGAGCACTGGGAATCCAACCTGGTTCCTCCACAGGAGCAGCCAGTGCTTCTAACCGTTGAGCCACCTCCTCCAACCCCATTCATTCAAGATATTTTAAGAAGAATATTTTGTTCCAACTTTTCTTTAGAGAATCTTCAGGTCTTCTGAAAAATCTGTTAAGTTAGGCCCATGATCACCTCAATTCACCTAGATTTATCAGCTGTTGCTGGATTTTTTTTTTTTTTTTTTTTTTGGCCACTTTGTGGATTCTTTTATCTTCCACCCTTTCAACCCCCTAACCCTAGGTAGGAGAGAAAAAAGGATGGAGGGGAAAGGGGATGACAATCTCCTTAGACTACTTCCTGCTGATTAGAGGTGTCAAATCCCTTGGGGCAGGTTTGATTTTTCACCCTCAGGCCACCTAATTTCTTCTTTTCGCCTCTTTGTACAGACTACTTGACAAACCACAACCAGCCAGGCAGCCATCCCCTTCTGTCAGGGGCTCTAGCATTTATATACCACAGCTGCAGAAACTCGCTGCAGGTAACAAGGCCACACCCTTGCTAGAGCACGAGGCAAATCAGAGTCAGCTGCTGTGGGCAATCTGAAGCAGCCTCACCTCCCACACCTGGGATTAAAACAAAATCTTTTTTATATTATTTTGTGGGTTTTTTTTTTTTTTTTTTTTTTTTTTTGGTTTTTTCGAGACAGGGTTTCTCTGTGTAGCCCTGTCTGTCCTGGAACTTACTCTGTAGACCAGGCTGGCCTCGAACTCAGAAATCTGCCTGCCTCTGCCTCCCAAGTGCTGGGATTAAAGACATGTGCCACCATCGCCCGGCCTGTGTGTTTTAAAGAAACCAAAATTCTCACTACAGGCAGCTAACGTGTTTTGACACACGTTGATACACACAGATTGACAGTATCTTACCACGTAGCCTTGACTGTCCTGGAACTCACATGTGGATCAAGGTAGCCTCAGACTTGTGGCAATCCTCCTGCCTCCCATGTGCTAGGACAGTGGTTCTCAACTTTTCTAATTCGGCAGCCCTTTGATACAGTTCCTCCCGTGGCCGTGCCCCCTAACCATGAAATTATTTTATTACTACTTTATAACTCTAATTTTGCTACTGCTATGAATCATAATGTAAATATCTGATATGCACCCCCAAAGGGGGTCAGAACCCACAGTTTGAGAACCACTATCCTTGGATTACAGAAACACGTCAACAGGCTGCACTAGACACATACATTTTGCCGCACTACTTGAGAGTTAGCCGGAGATATCACCGTTTTTTTTTTTTTTTAAAGCAGAAAGGCTGGCCTCAAAAATGCACATGCCTCATGCAACAGCTTCTAGAATGCTGGGATTTTCAGGCATAGGCCACCATGCCTGGCTTCATGAATCATTTTTATTTCATAGGCTAGGGATAGCGGGGTATGTGTGTGCTCATGGCAGAAAACAAGTTTGTGCACCAGAGGACAACTTGGTAGAATCAGTTCTCGACCGTATGTATATGTCCTGGGACTGAGCTCAGGTCATTAGGCATGGCGACAGACACCTTTACCGCGGAGCCATTTCACTGGCTTAAAAATGCACCCATGTCTTAGGTCTTACAGGGTTTTGGTTTGGTTTGGTTTTTTTGGTTTTTTCCAGTCCTGAGAATCAACCTAGGCCTTGTTCCCCGCCCCCAACCCACACACACACAATCCAGCGCTGGGGGAGGGGGAGGGCATTGCGGGAGATCGTACCCAGGTTCTCCTGCATGGTGGGCAAAAGTGTATTGCTGAGCAACACTCTAGCCCAAATATTAGAACTTTTACTACAGGATGGATGGCATCCTTTAAGAGCAGTTACAAGGGGCCGCAGCAGTAGCTCAGAGCTACAGGGCCTTCATAGCCAGTGCAAAAGCACCAGGCCCAGGCATATGCTCAATTGCCATCAGAACAGTATTAAAAGACAGGACCTTTAAGAGGTGATTGGGCCCTGAGGTCTCTTATTCTGATGAGAGGGCTCATTTTGCCTCTCTAGGCCCTTCCACCCTTCTTCTGGTGGAGACCTGCAAGGTTTTCCCGGGGCTGTCTTGGACTCAGATTCACCAAATCAACTGGCACCTTGATCTTGAACTTGCAGCCTCCGGAGCAGGGCAGAACTCAATTTCTGTTTGCTAGAAATTGTCTGTGTTGTAAATCAGGTGTGCTATGCCAAGCTGCCTTTTTGAGCAAGACAGCTTCCGTCAAGCCCCCACGGTCAGGTGTGACCCATTTCCACCGATGTGGGTTGAACAAGATATACATCACCCTTAAAATGTCCCAGCCAGCCCAGGTTGCTCTGTGTCTTATTTGTTCTGTTTCCCCGTCTCTGTCTCTAATTCTCTCTCATGCTCCCGCTCTGAGACAGCCTTTTGCTCTCTCCTCCATCCCTAATAAACCTCTCTCTTAGATCATCTTAGCAGCATGTTTGGGGAAGTGGGGTTGTATTGGGCAATCTCTCTCCTAAATCAGAAATAAGAAGACTAGGAAGCTGTGGTGGTTCGAATAAGTAATGGCTCCCACAGGCTCATTCATATATTTGAACACTTAGTCATCAGGGTAGCGATACTTGGGAGTAATTAGGAGAGGTGGCCTTGCTAAAGTGGGTGTGGCCTTGTTGGAGGAAGTGTGTCATTGGGAGTGGGCTTTGAGGTTTTAAAAGCCCAAGCCAGGCCCAGTTGTTTCACTCATTTCCTGTTATCTGCCTGGAGATCAAGACTAGGTAGGGCTTTCAGCTCTTCCAGCACCATGTCTGTCTTCGTGCCACCACGCTGCCCGTCATGATGGTAATGGACTGAACCTCTGAAACTGTAAGCCAGCCCCAATTAAATGTTTTGTTTTATAAGTGGAGTGCCGGCCATTTTGGCCAAAGTGTTGTTTGGATTCTGTTACTGCTCTACTTCCTGGGTCTGGCTGCTCTGAGGGGGCCAGGGTTCTGATTTTATACATCGTTCCTTTCAGTCACATTTCATACATCGTTTCTTGGCAAACTATAGGCAAGGAAGTGGGAAGCTGGGTGGTCCGTTTCCCAGTCTCCTGAGGGATCTACTCTTGTGAGGAGCGTGAGAGATGGGGACCCAATGGGGGCCAGTTCTGAGTTCACAGCTCCCTGTGAAGCCCTTAATCAGAGTGTGCTTGGAAGCTTTTATACAGAGGAAGATTGGCTTCCTCAGAGGGGGAGGGATGACGGTGTGGCAAGGGACACAAAGGTCCTCAAGTCTGCAGCAAATGCTTTAACCCCACGGGAAGAACCTGCGCTCTTTTCGGACTCATTTAATGTGTGTGAGTGTTTTGCTTACATGTGCCACAAGTGTGCCTGGTCTCCTAGAGATTGCCCTTAAAGAGAGCTTGAGATCTCACCTGGAACTGGAGTTATAGATGGTTATGAGCCACCATATGGGTGCTGAGAATCAAACACAGGTCCTCTGGAAGCGAAGCCAGTGCCCTTAACTGTAGTGGGTTGGTCTGATGCTGTTTGTATTCTAATTCTAATGCTAAATACTGGCTCTCACCTGAATCCTAAAGTACACCCAGTGACGCTGTGGAAAACTTGCACCCCGATTTAACTGGTCAATAAAAGGCTAGAGCCTGTGATTGGGCAGCGGAGGGAGAAAGGTGGGACTTGAGGATTGAGTGAGGGATTGCAGGGAGAGAGGGCAGAAGAAAGGAGACAGAGGTGGGGGAGGCCACCATGAGGGGAGATGGACCATGTCCACATAGCCAGGAGAGGCAGCAAGTAACAAGGGACTTTATAGCTGGGGAATAAGTTAATAGAGTTCCAAACCTGCCCAATCTAGGCTTATGATTTGTAAATAAAACACCTGGATTGTGTGTCTTTTATACAGGCTAGCCAGAATTACAGATTCATTTTACACTTAACTACTGAGCCAACTCTCTAGTTCAGAAAACTTGACGATCACCTTCAATACACAGATTAGGTAGGGGGTTCTGTTTGATTTTGGTTTGTTGGTTGATTTACATAGAACTACACTATGTCAACCTGGCTGGCCTGGAGCTTGCAGTGTAGACCAGACTGGCCTCAAACTCAGAGATCTGCCTACCTCTGCCTCCAGAGTGTTGGACTCAAAGGCGTGCACCACCATGCCAGTCTTCAAAACTTATTTTATTTTTTGGTCTTGAACATAGCCTTTAATAGCTGAGCCACCTCTCTAGCCCCAAACTTCTTTTGATCACTCTGAACAGAAACTCTGCCCACTGAACCTAACATCCAATTTTAGTTTTTTTTTTTTCTGTAGTCCCTGCTAACAAGATTCCCTATGGGAACGTCACACTTCCCATATTTCTATAAGGGACTCATATAACCTCCTTTGTCTTTCTGTTTTCACAACTTATCTACGTTGGTTGGTGGCTACACTGCATTCCTTCTTATTACTGAATAATATTCAATTATGTATTTATTCTATATTGCATGCATCCAGCCACTCATTGGTTAATTGGCTACCGCTGGCTATTGTGTGTGAACACGGCTGCTGTGAACATCCGTGTGTGACTGTTTGTTCAGGTCCTTGCTTTTAAGGATTTTTTTTCCCATGGAATTGCTAGGTCATTAATCGATGCTATTTTTAGCTTTCTGGGAGCATGTGAACTCTTCTTCAGCAGCTGTTCCATCCTCAGTCCTTCCCCACCTCTCCAGCATTCCTTCCTTCCTGTGTTTTCGTTTGTTTTTTTTTTTTGAGACACTCTATCAACCAATTACATCCGCAGACCCATTTTTGTGGTTTAAATTATAGGCTAGTCATGGTGGGCTCGTGCCTCAAATTCCAGCATAGAATTTAAGGCCACCATGGGCTACATGATAAATTCTTGGTCAGCCTGGGCTACAGTCTGAGACCCTGCAGACATCCTAGTCGTCAGGAAGTGACGCCTCATGCAGCTCCACTTTGCTCTTTGTCATCCTTGATGGCCTTTCCCCATCTTTTCATGTATTCATTGGGCTACCCTGGGCTACATCGTGGGTTCCAGGCTAGTCTTAGTTACAGTCTGGTCTCCAAAAGCAAACACAAAAATCTCCAAGTAACTGGAGGAGAATTTCTGTTTGGTTGAGACTAGCAATACCCCTGCCTCTACTTCTTGCACGTTGGAATTACAGGTATCAGATCTGAAAGCATTGAATTTATTTTTATTTTATATGTATGAGTGTTTGCATGCACGTACCATGTCTGTGCCTGTGAGGACATTACGGACAATGGTAAGCGGGGCAGGTAACTGTAACTGAAGTTACGGACAATGGTAACACGTGGGTGTTGGGAGCTGAACCTAGGTCCTCTGAAAGAGCAGCAGTGCTCTTAACTGCTGAGCTATCTATCTCTCCAGTCCCCAAGAAGGCATTATTTGGAGAGTCACAGCAGGATAGATAGATAGAAAAGGACTTTAACAAAGCTATTGTTACAGAGGTGGGCGGAGCTTGTGGAAGCCAGCGAAAGCTAGTGAAATGCACAGGACCACATACCCCAATGACGAAAGGGACAAGATTAGAGGTCGTTATAGGACACAGAAAGAATGGGTAGATAGTAGAGAGGACTTCCTAAGGAGAGAGAGAGAGAGAGAGAGAGAGAGAGAGAGAGAGAGAGAGAGAGAGAGAGAGAGCCACCTACAGCCCTCTCAGGAGCCAGAGGCAAGCCAGCGTTACCCAGAGTCTGGTTGAAGTCTCACCAGCTGGGAGTCAAGAATCCCAGCACAACAGACTCTGTAGAAGTTGCCTACAGAGACAATACTCTCTTTACATGGAATGTGTCAGATGAGGATGTTAAAATAGAATGTCTCATAGTGAAGGCCATGTGTACATGGGCCTCGTCCCTCCTCAGCAGTAAATCTGCAGTTTTCTAGGAATCTCTAAAAGAGAGGAAAGAAAAAGAAGAGAAGAAAATCCCATCCATGGTATGAGACATGAGACATGTCTCAACTCCCTTGTGCAACCCTTGTGACCCACGGCTTTATCTTATCAGATTACAACCTTGTCCAAGGTACCCTTTAATCTTACTTATCAAGAAGAAGGAGATAGAGACAAAGAAAAGAGAGACTCCACAGCAGTCCTGTGGGATGTAGCCTAGAGCCTCTTCTGTCTGGAGCCAGACCACTCTTGTCCTCCAGTCTGGGATGAGTCGTTCTCACAGAAGCCAGACGAGCCAATAATTTGGGAGCTGCTTTTGTCTTCTGCTCTGGAAAAATCCCCTAGGCTTGGAAAGTCTAAATGGGGCCACCTGCTTGGAAAGGCTGGGGAGAGAAGTATAACATTTGCTAGGTTTCAGTAAGTCGTTCTGGCCTGGAGCTGAAGCATGGATTCCTCACATCAAAGTGGCTAAGGGTCACGCCCCTGGGCAGCTGCACAGATGCTACAATGGGGAATAAAGCCTTAGCAACAGCTGGAGAACTGGTGGCCCAGGGTCTGCAGGACCTTCCCAGGGTGACCTGACTGTTACTCTAGCTGCTGAAGAGCTGAATGTCCTGGAGGGACATCTGCTCACACTGAACCTGTGAGTTAAAGACTCAAACAAATTCAAATGAACAGCTTTGCTTCAGAAGGCCTACAGACACGTGTCCCATGACTCAGATTCAACTCTGCTACTGTCTTGCAGCCTTGATGACCAGAGGGCCTCAGGGACTTAGATGAAGCCTCCTCTACAGTTCCTGCCTGGTCTCTCTCTGTCTGTCTGTCTGTTTCTCTCTCTCTCTCTCTCTCTCTCTCTCTCTCTCTCTCTCTCTCTCTTCAACATTGTTTTTTACACATGATCTCCAACCCAGGCTAGCTACAAACTTGCTATGTAGTCCAGGTTAGCCTCTAAATATTTTATTTTTATTTCTTTGTCTCTCTGTGTGTGTCTGTGTGGCTGAGTGTGGGTGTGTCCAAGAATGTGCACTTTTTTTTTGTTTGTTTGTTTTTTTCGAGACAGGGTTTCTCTGTGTAGCCCTGGCTGTCCTGGAACTCACTCTGTAGACCAGGCTAGCCTCGAACTCTCGAACCCAGAAATCCACCTGCCTCTGCCTCCCAAGTGCTGGGATTAAAGGTGTGTGCCACCACCACCCGGTGAATGTGCACTTATATGTACACTCAGAAGGCAGAAAAGAGGGTGTCAGATTCCCTAAAGTTAGAACTACAGGTGTTACAAGCCTCTCGACAACGTGCTGGGAATAAAACTCTGGTCCTCTGGGAGAAGAGCAAGTGCTCCCTAACTACTGAGCCATCTCTCCAATCTCTTATATAATGTTGAGATTGAGGATAGTCCCTAGGCTACCCTCAGTCTGCAGGTCTCTGTATCCGTGGTGCTGGGATCATAGGCATGTGTCACTACAGCTGCCCTACTGCCTTGCTGTCACCTGCGTGGACTGCAAGGCCTGTGTAGCACTCTCTCCAACAGCTGCAGTCCTGCCACTGAAATCCTTAGCTTGTCCCTCTTGTCTCCGCTTCATGGTCTCATTGAGTTAGTGTCCTCTCTTGTCTCTGGCTTCTCTGCCCTCATAGGTAGAGGCAACCATTTGCTCGAGAGCCTCAGCCTGAAATGGTACCTGGCCACAGGACAGAAGGGACTTGCATGCATACTGTTGAGAATACATTCAGCTGTGCTTCCTGCCAGCGTGTCCCTCACACCAGCCCCTCATCTGTGGCAAAAATATAGCTTCATTTTACAGAAGCAAAGCTCTGGGCTAGTGAGATGGCTCAGTGGGTAAAGAAGCTTGCCCCCTGTCCTGAAAACCTGAGTCCAATCCCTAGAACCCACATGATAGAAGGAGAGAACTGACTCCTACAAGTTGCCCTTTGACCTCCACATGTGTACCACGCCATGCATGTGTGCTAACCCCCATAAGTAAATGCAATTTTTAAAAATGTGTGTGGTGGGGCTGCAGAGATGGCTCGGTGGTTAAGAGCACTGTCTACTCTTCCAGAGGTCCTGAGTTCAATTCCCAGCAACCACAACCATCTGTAATGGGATCTGATGCCCTCTTCTGGTATGTCTAAAAACAGCTACTATGTATTTATAATGAATGAATGAATGAATGAATGAATGAATGAATGAATAAAAATGTGTGTTGGCGTTTTGCCTGTAGATCTGTCTATCCCTTACATGCATGCAGTGCCCAGAGACAGAAAGGAGGAGTCAGATCCCCTTGAACTAGGGTTTCAGACTGTTGTGAGCTGCCATGTGGGTGCTTGGTTCAAACCTGAGTCTTCTGGAAGAGCAACCAGTGCACTTAATCCTTGAGCCATTACTCCAGTGCAGTAAATAAATCTTTTTGAAAAGAAACCAAAATGTCATACAAAGACAAAGACTGTCTCTCTCTTTCTTTCCTCTTTCTTTTCCTCCTCCTCCTCCTCCTCTTCGTTTGAGACAGGCTCTAATGTAGCCTAGGCTAGTCTGGAATGTACTATGTAGCTAGGAGTGACCTTGGACTTCTGATTCTCCTGCCTCCACCTCTGGAATGTTCACATTATAGTGTACACCAGCGCATCTGATAGGTGAGGCAGTGGGAGCTGGACCCAGGGCCTCATGTGTACTAGGCAGGCGCTCCCTGACTACAGCAGCCTCACGGGGGTCACTGCCCTGTTGCCTGCACTCATTCTTGCTTGTCCTCTCCATAGACTGTTTGGTGGGGCTGGTGACAGGGTGATCCTTGGATAGTCCTGACTGACCATGTAATCCTTTGTTTTAAATGAGTGAACGAATTTGTGGTCATGGACCATCAGCTCACATGGAGGCCCTCCAGCCACCATCTTCTTTGAGTCTATCCTGGGATTGCCTTCAGCTAAGAGCTGGGAAGCCTTTCTGTGTCATCGGGACGGGTACTGTGTCTCCTAGCCCACCTCCCAGAAAGTCTGCATGAGCAGGGCTCCGCAGTGCACATGCTCCTGTTCCAGAAGGGCTCTTGCCCACGGTGCCTTGGGGATGCTACAAGGTGCCTTGGGACATTACCAGTGTTCATGGGCACTGTTAATCAGGGCAGCTGCCTTTTTCCCATGAGTTGAGCCTTACAGGCTAAGAGCCAAGCAAGACTACGATAAGAAGCTTGGCCCCCACTCCATCCAAGGTCTCTGGATAACAGGGAGGGGAGCTCTTGAACCTTCCTGGTTGGGTAGGGTCATAGGGATTGGGCAGGGCTTGAGGACCCTAGGGGACATAAAAGACCCTTAGACTAGGCAAGCCTCATTCCCTTGTCCAGCACCATGGCATTCCTTTGGCTCGTGTCCTGCTTCGCCCTTGTAGGGGCCACCTTTGGTAAGTGCTCGGGCTCAGCTGGCCTAGCCAGGCACTATTAGAGGCAGAAGGTCAGAGGGGGGGTTATCCTGAAATAGCTGATCCCCCACCCTTCCTGTTTGAACCTTATCTAAGGACCAGTACCCTGAATCCTCAAGGAGGACAGAAGTCCTTCTCAGACCTTCTGGGCTTATGCCCTGCTTCAGGAGCAAAAAGACATGCCTGGGTCCAGCTGTGGTCTCTAGATCCAGATGTGGCTGAGGTAGGGGTGCTATGGCGGCCCAGCAGGAGCCGGCTGGCAGATGCTAAGCTTTTTGTTTTCTTTCTATTTGCTTTTATGTTTTATTGTTTGAGACAGAATCTCACTCTGTAGCCCAGGTTAGCCCAGAGTTTACTATGTAACCCAGGCAGGTTCAAACTTAGAGCAATCCTCTTACCTGGGCCTCCTGAGTGCTTCGGTTAAAGACTTATGCTACCATATCCAGCTTACCATTTTGCTTTTCATTTATAAAAAGACGGAAAAGCAAAAGGGGGAGAGATTAGCTAGAGGTTGGGGTACACGCCCGTAGTCTTAGCACTTGGGAAACAGATACACCTTACAGAGACAGAGTCTTTTGTAGTCCATCCTGATCCTCCTGCCTCCATCTCCCAAATGCTAGGATTATGGCATATTCCACAGTCAATTTCAGAGGCATCTCCCCACCACCACTGCCACCACGGCCATTTGGTTTATTTGTTTGTCTAAAGATTTATTCATTTTATGTATATGAGTACACCATTGCTCTCCTCAGACACACCAGAAGAAGGCATCAGATCTTATAGATGGGTGTGAGCCACCATGTGGTTGCTGGGAATTGAACTCAGGACCTCTGGAAGAGCAGTCAGTGCTCTTAACCTCTGAGCCATCTCTCCTGCCCCGACCATTTGTTTTTTATTGCTATTGTTTATTTTATCCTGAAACACTGTCTTACCCGGTTGCTCAGCCTGGCAACTCCTGGGCTCAAGCCTTCAGAACAACTGAGACTATAGGCATTTGGCGCTAATCCAGCCTCAGATACTTTGTTAAGAATGAAAACCCAGATTCAGCCGAGAGCTTCTGTCTGCTCCCTCCCTGGTCCCGTTCTGAGTCATTTCTCTCCAGGCTTACACAAATGTGCTACATAGTTATAAATCCATAAGCAAAGAGCCTTAGAGTTACAGAAATAGTACTTGGCTACGTGGGCTTTACAACATGCTCTTTTTCCACTGGGAAGGTGTAAGATCCAGCCATGTCACCATGGAGACCGAGCTTGCTCACTTAAATACACTCCGCTCTGAGAACGCATCGCTGTCGCTTCTCATTTTTTGGCTAGTATAAAAATAGATGATTGTGACTTTGTGAGGGTATTTCAGTCATCAGTGGAGAATCCTGTCCATTTCCTAGTCTCTGTGCTCAAGGGAGACCGGTGCTGGCCCCTTGTGCAAGTCAAAGGACTTCCGAAGTGGAGAGGCTAGTCACAGGGGCCACTGTACAACCAAACTGTGAACATCCGCCAGCCACTATAGCAAGTGTATCCTTGCACGCACAAGATGCCTGACCACTCCCTCCGCTCGTCTCCCTCTTCTGTGATGTGTTCTTCTGATCATGGAGTAGAATCAAAGTCCTCTTTTTCTTCCTCTTTTCTTTCTTTCTTCCTTTCTTTTTTAAAAATTGACACAGGGTCTCATTATGTACCCCTTTCTGGCCTGGAACTCTTCATGTAAATCAGGCTGGCCTTAAACTCGGACATCTCCCTGCCTGTCTCCTGAGGGCTGAGATTAAAGAAGTAAATCAATACGCCTGGAACAAAGTCTAATCTTTTTTAAATTAAGGAACAAAGTTGGGCAGTAGTGGTGTCCTCCTTTTAATCCCAGCACTGGGGAGGCAGAGGCAGGGGATCTCTGAGTTGGAAGCCAGCCTGGTCTCCAGAGTGAGCTCCAGAACAGCCAGAGCTACACAGGGAAACCCTGTCTAGAAAAAAAAGGGGAGGGAACCAAATTTCACATGATAAATAACTATTGAAATAGGCAGGTACCACAGAAATGGCCGGCCTGGAGGTTCAGCCAGACAGCCTGGTGGTCCAGCTTGCTTTCTGTTCCTTCTGCTGTGACATACCTGGTTGGGGGCAGCTGTGCTTCTCTCTATCTATGGGAGGATAACTGGGGTCAGCAGGGACCTGGGGTCTGTGTGAGGGACCCCTGAGCCAGGAGGTTGAAGGGGAGCCAGATGTTTCCAGGGGAGGTGGTCTCAGTGGGGTCCTGAATTGGCTGAGGAGTTCTATCTACAACGCGACTACTATTATCTCCCCAGGCTGTGGGGTCCCTGCCATCCAACCAGTGCTGGCTGGTCTGTCCAGGATCGTCAACGGAGAGGATGCTATTCCTGGCTCCTGGCCCTGGCAGGTGTCCCTGCAGGTGAGAGGAAGGTTCTGAGAACATGAATGGCTGTACTGGGGTGCTGCCAAGGTGGGAGCTACTGATCTTACTTTTCATCCTCCCTAGGACAACACTGGCTTCCATTTCTGCGGGGGTTCCCTCATCAGCGAAGACTGGGTGGTCACTGCTGCCCACTGCGGAGTCAAGTGAGTCCCAAACTATGTTGGGGTTCTGTTTCCAGCTTTATTTGGGGATGGGGCAGGGATCAGACCCACTCTTCATCGTCATCTCTATGTGCCTAGGACATCTGATGTGGTGGTAGCCGGAGAGTTTGATCAGAGATCCGATGATGAGAACGTCCAGGTCCTGAAGATCGCCAAGGTACACAGGCTGCTGGATGGGTGAGGGGCTCAGCCCACAAGCTGGGGGAGCAAGCCCAGGAAGGAGAAGTTCTTGGCTCCTTACAGGACAGGAGCACAGTGGAGCTGGGACTGGTCTTAGAATTCTCTTTCTGGGTCTCTTCTGATGGGGGCCAATAGGGAAGAAGCTTGTCCCCTCAAACATGGCAGAGCCCAGGTCCCACCCCCTCCCCAAGTCTTAGCTGAGCTTCTTGTCCCCACAGGTTTTTAAGAACCCCAAGTTCAATTTGTTCACTGTGCGTAATGACATCACCCTGCTGAAGCTGGCCACTCCTGCCCAGTTCTCCGACAGTGTGTCTGCCGTGTGTCTGCCCACTGCTGATGACGATTTCCCTGCTGGGACAGTGTGTGCCACCACTGGCTGGGGCAAGACCAAATACAATGGTGAGTGTGGCCTTGCTGCAGCGGGAGCCCAGGTGGCAGGCTCTTCCAGCTGTGACCCCAGCTGTCTGTCTGTCTTCCTTCTTTTTTAAAAAAAATTAATTTAAATTAATTTATTTTATTTCGTTTATATGAGTACACTGTTGCTGTCTTCAGACACACAAAAGAGGGCATCAGCTCTCATTACAGATGTTTGTGAGCTACCATGTGGTTGCTGGGAATTGAACTCAGGACCTCTGGAAGGGCAGTCAGTGCTCCTTCACCGCTGAGTCATCTCTCCAGCCCCTTCTTCCTTCCTTCCTTCCTTCCTTCCTTCCTTTTTTTCTTTCTTTCCATCCTTCCTTCCTTTATTTTGGTCGATGATAATACATCTTTCCATTTCTTAATTGGAATCTGTTCATTAAAGCTGGACATGATGGCCCACTTTAATCCCCAGCACTTGGGAGGCAGAGGCAGGTGGAGTCTGTGAGTTCCAGGCCAGCCAGTGCTACATAATAAGACGCTGTCTGAAAAATAATGATTAACTAATAATCTATAAAATTAACAATTATTATGTGTCAGTTAAGACTTAATATTTAAGACTCATCCAATACAAACAAAGCATTGCTGATATGATGGGGCCTGAAGGAAGCCCTCGGCTCAGCAGGAGGGATTTTCTCTGAGTCTGGACCCGATTGTACAGCCCGTCATGGGTTTCTTAAGACTCCAGCAGGGTGGGACCTGCGCTCTCTTGAAAAAAATCTTACAACACACCCACTACCCATGGTCACAAGGTCCAGGCCCTGCCTGTGGTAGAACTTGATGGCACCTCTGCCTGCCGATGCCTGAAAGGACCCATGGTGGTATCCCATAGGCTGGTAGGCCTAGGGACCCTGACTGCATTCCCTCTCTCCCTGCAGCCCTCAAGACCCCCGACAAGCTGCAGCAGGCAGCCCTGCCCATCGTGTCCACTGCTGAGTGCAAGGAATTCTGGGGTTCCAAGATCACCGATGTGATGATCTGCGCAGGCGCCAGTGGCGTCTCTTCCTGCATGGTACAGCCTCCCCGCCCCCACCCCCCACTCACTCACAGACCTGCCTAACCTGATCAGGCTAGCGGAGAGCACAGGGCCCAGAAAAGGATGGGCTGAGGCTAATAGACACCCCTAGGAAGCACCTCTGTCCAGACTGGCTCAGTACTCCCCGTACGGAACCCACTCTTGTCCTGTGAGCTGTGTCTCTTATTCCCAGAGGGAAGATGGCTATGTAAGTCTCCCTCAGGAGTACAAGAGCACAGCTGGGGGTGTCCGTGAACCCCAAGGAACTGCCCTACACTTTGCCTCGCACCCCACCAGGTCAGGCTTGAAGATAAATCCTTTACCTTTCTCTGCAGGGTGACTCTGGTGGCCCCCTCGTCTGCCAGAAGGATGGAGTCTGGACCCTGGCAGGCATTGTGTCCTGGGGCAGCAGTTACTGCTCCACTTCCACTCCTGCTGTGTATGCCCGAGTCACAGCCCTCATGCCCTGGGTTCAGGAGATCTTGGAAGCCAACTGAGTCCATGGTTCTTGCGTCCCTCTTCGAGCATCTCAATAAAATCAGCTAATTCGAACACTGGCTCTCTCTGTGTCTTTGTGGTCCAGGGGACAGGACCACAAATGATCCCTTTCATCTACCAAGGGGACAGATTACCGGCCCCTCCCTTTAAGCTACAAATACCCTGATGGCCCTTCTTTCTGCCTCCCCTCTCCTTAGAACCCCACCCTAGGTCAGAACTCGGGCTACATATGTTAGAACCAGCTAGAACCACAGTGCTCTCTGAAAGGCAGTAGTCCTTGGCCAGACTATATCATCCACAGCCCTGAAGGGTCAGACGTCTAACGGTGTTGAGCCTTGTGCTGGAGACACACTTCTGTGCCTTTAGGCTCCTGCTCCCCATCTCCTAACAGCACACTTCCTGCTGCAGATGGCACCCCTGCCTTTGTTCCAGATTCACTCGCTGTGAGCTCCTCCTCCCGGCTCCTCTCTGGTTGTTAAAACACCACCCTGTGGGTTCCACACTCTCACCCCTCCCTGTCCGCAGTGTGTTCTGCCCTTGGGGAGTTTAGAGGCCGTATTAACCCCCTCCCCCTGCACCCCCCTCCCTCACTTCAATCTCTCCGCCAGGTTGCAGATGGAATGGCTCCCCCTTGTGTCAGGGCTGCCTCCTATGAGGGTACCTGATCTCAGCAGCAGTGCTCAGTACTGTTTATTGGAGAATGACAAAGTCTGATCTCTGTCTTATCATGCCTTTCTCGTGTATGCTTCAGTAGAATGCCACCCTCCCCCACCTGCCTGTCACGTAAGGCCCTAGTGTTACTGTTCACACAGAGTGCCCTGGGGAAATGTTTATTCCTTTACCAATTACTAAACGTTATCACATTCACTTAGTGTGCACACACACACATGAGTCGGCATATGGAGGCCAGAGGGCATTTTCCTGGGGCCAGTTCTCTCCTTTCACCAAGTTGGTCCTGGAAATTGAACTCGGGTCATCACGGTTGGCAGGAAGTGAGTTACTGGGCTATCTCACTGTTCTATCTATCTATCTATCTTTAATACTAGTTAAACTGTCTCACAGTTAAACCTATCTATCTTCTGGCCTTTGCCTGATGACTTGCTTTCTGTCTATCCATAGAAATCCACCTGCCTCTGCCTCTGGAGAGTGCTGAATCAAAAGTGTGTGCCACTGCAGTAGGCCTCCTTGCTGCATTTCAGAGGGGTTTTGAGTTTTCTTTGGATGCTTTCAAGACTCTGCTTGGCTTGAACCCGTTGATGTTTGGTTCTGTTTGTTTGCCGCACTAGGGTCAGAACCTGGGGCTTGTGACCGTCAGGCCAGTACTGAGCCATGTCCCTGTCCATTGCTTTCTTCTGTACTTCATCCTTCTTTGAATTCTTGTATGTATGTATGTATGTACATATATGTGTATGTGTATATGTGTGTTCCATATATATAAATTTGAGACAGGGTCTCAATATGTAGCCTTGGCTGTTCAAGCTTGTAGACAAGACTAGCTTCAAACTCAGAGATCTGCCTGGCTCTGAGTCTTAAATTGTGGATCAAAAGACAGTTGTGGGCTGGTGAGGTGGCGCAGTGTTTGTCCTGCAAGCCTGATGATTTGAGTTAGACCTGGGGACCCACATAAAAAGGAAGAAGAGAAACAACTCCACAGAGCTGTTCTCCAACCTGTACAAGCATGTGCTGACATACATGTGCCCCACATACACACATGCGATAAAAATAAACGGAATTTAGCAGGTGTGGTGGCGCTCACCTTTGATCCCAGCACTTGGGAAGCAGAGGCAGGTGGATCTCTGTGAGTTTGAGGCTAGCCTGGTCTACAATGCAAAATCTAGGACAGCCAAGGCTACACAGAGAAACTCTGTCTTGAAAAAAGACAAACAAAAAATTAATAATCATAAATAATAAATAAACACAGAACTTAAAACGTCCAAAAAGTTGTTTGCTTTTTCAAACCTGTTTCAGAAAATTTCTCAGCCATCCCCTTGCCAAATGCTATATCTGCTGCCTTAGGGACTTTGCTAACATGTAAGATAATGGATTTAATGATAATCTAATTATGAATATTAAAACAGGCTAAATGATGGCTCCTAGGGACATTCCATCTCTGTGTCTGGAACTTATGAATGCTATTCTGTAAGACAAAAAGTCTTTTTTGTTGTTTGTTTTTGAGACAGAGTCTTGTATGTATCCC
This sequence comes from Grammomys surdaster, assembly GCF_004785775.1. NCBI lineage: Eukaryota > Metazoa > Chordata > Mammalia > Rodentia > Muridae > Grammomys > Grammomys surdaster. The sequence continues at coordinate 4,045,945 of NW_021604632.1, forward strand.
AAGTTGGCTTCAAACTTTCTATGTAGCTAAGGACGGCCTTGAATTTAAAATGAAAAGATTTTATTTTCTCTATGGGAAGACAGAGGGAGCCCAGGGACATGAGGGTGGGTCTTAATGGACTCCAGAAGAGGGAGTCAGATCTTCCAGGGCTAGAGTTCCAGGCAGTGTTTAGATGCCGGATGTGGGTGCTGGGAACCAAACTCAGTTCCTCCGAAAGAGAAGCAAGCTCTTAATCTTGAGTCAAGTATCAACCCCAACCTTGAAATCCTGCTTCACCTGCACCCCAGGACTGGCCTGTGCCACCATGCTGTGCATATCTGGTGCTAGGGATGGAACCCAGGGCTTCATGTATGCTAAGCAAACACATCAAACACTGCCAGGCTTGATTGTACGATATGATTCCATTATAAATCTTGACATGAGTAGACCGGTTTGAGTCCTAAATCCAACCACAAGGCTCCTGAGAGAGAGGCTGAGGGGAAAACACACAGACAAGGTGGAGTCGGAGGCTGTGACAAGCCAAAGAACACCATCAGCTAGAGGTTGAGCATGAGGGACACGCCCCCTCAGGCATTCTAAGCGCAGTGAGCTCTGTGGGGAGCTTCCAGCCTCCAGAACAGTGAGGGGATGCACCCTTGCGATCTTTAATCTCTGTCCCAGCCGATTTGGGAAACAAACACTCTGAAGATTTGTTCTTGTTTTAATTTCTCCTAGGTTGGTTGTTTGGTTTTTGGTTTTTGGTTTTGAGACAGGGTTTCTCTGTGTCACCCTGGCTATCCTGGACTAACTCTGTAGACCAGGCTGGCCTCCGACTCAGAGATCCACCTGCCTCTGTCTTCTGAGTGCCAGGATTAAAGGCGTGCACCATTGTCTAGCTCTTTTATGAAATTTCTATATTGTAAAGACTTGAGCAGGGCAGTGATGGCGCACGCCTCTAATCCCAGCACTTGGGAGGCAGAGGCATGAAGATTTCTGAGTTCCAGGCTAGCCTGGTCTACAGAGTGAGTTCCAGGACAGCCAGGGCTACACAGAGAAACCCTGTCTTGAACCTCTCCCCGACCCAAAGAAAAAGACTTGAATAAATGTAACCGCCCGTTCTGCTGCTCCGGTCCGCGGGTCAGAGCCTATCAAGAGAGAGAGTGGGGACGGAGACTCGAAGAATGGAGACAAGACAGGGAGTCTGATCAAGTCTCGTTTATTGGAAGGAAATCCTGGGTATTTATACCCTTTACCACGTGCCTTGCCCTCGTGGACAAGCACAGCTGAAGGCACTACGTCATGTGCCTCGCAGCGTGGATATCACGTGCACCTAGCTAGCAGTGAGGAGACCACGTGCACCCAGCAGCGTGGATATCACGTGCGCCTTGCAGCTGGTGGCACTAAACAGCAAAACAAGCTATGTGAGAAAAACAAGATGTTTATCAGAGTGTGCTCAGCTGTTTCGGGCTGTTGAAAACAAGTCTCTTGTCAGGGTCTATGGCCTGAGATGGCTGCAAAGATGATAGCCGCTTTCGGCTAGGAGTGGGCTCCCAACAAATAAAAACATGGAGGAGGGGCTGGAGACATGATTTAAGAGCACCTGAGAGCACTGGCTGCTCTTCCAGAGGACCCAGGTTCAATTCCAGACCCACACAGCAGCTCATAACTCTCTGTAACTCCTGTTCCAGGGGACCCAACACCTTCACAAAGACATACATGCAGTCAAAACACCAATGTACATAAACTTTAAAAAAAACATAAGGGAGTAATATATTTTTATTTCTAAAGTAATTTGTCAATTTTGCTCACGCCAAAAATAAATAAATAAATAAATAAATAAATAAAAGCACCCCTGTGGGTGCTAGGAATCAAACCGAGGTCCTTTCAGTCCATGGTCTGAGCCACTGGGTCATCTTTGCAGTCCTTTCTCTTCTTTCTTGAGACAGATTTTCATGTGGCCCAGGCTGCCCAGGCCCTTTCTGCATAAACTGAAATGGTCATGTGACCGACCGTCCTTCCTTCTAATGATGTGGTACATTACCCTGATGATTTTCTCATGTCAAATCACCCTCTGCGCACTTGGGGCGAATCCCACTTGCTCATGGCCTGTAATCCTTTTAATACACTACTGGATTCACTCAGGTAATGGTTTGTGGAAAATTTGGTCTGTAATTGCCCTTTCTTGTAATACTGCTTTCCCCAATTCGCTTGTGAATGCCCAGTTTGTGGGATGGTATGGACTAATCCTCACATCCTACAAGCTGAGCTTCATCTCTCTAGACTATGTGGTGTGTGTGTGTGTGTGTGTGCGTGTGTGTGCGCACGCGCATGTATATGCTGGTGATTGTTCCTTCCAGAATATGCCGAATATAGAGGACAAAGGAAACCTTCTGATGTCGTCCTCTGACACTCTCTACCTTATTTTGTTTGAGACAGAACCCCTCAATTTGCTGTTTCAGAAAGGTTGGCTGGTCAGCAAGCTCATGGGAGCCCTCTGTCCCCTAAAGCTGGGATTACAGGCATGTAAGGCCATACCTGACTTTTAAATTAGGTCCTGAGGATTTGAACTCCTGTCCTCTTATTTTCCCAGCGAACCCTGTTACCGATCTTTCCTTTCTTGCTCCAGGGTGCTTCTCAGTGGAGAGCAGGGTGCACAACTCAGGAATGTGAAACTTGACGAGGGTTCCTACCACGAGCACACATTTATGCTGCTACTAGAAGTCCCAGAGCTGCCGTGTTGGTCAGTGGATGCCTCGCAGCCTGTGGCAGCCACTGCGCTGACACCACAGCTCCATTCCTCAGCCTGATGGGGCATCCAGTGTAGCATGAATTATGACGCAGGGCAGAGCATTCACCATCTCCTCTGTGTGTGTGTGTGTGTGTGATGGGTTTGTTTTATTTTTTTATTTTTTTCAGATTGGATCTCACTGGGTTGCCCAGGCTGGTCTCAGCCTCCCAGGGTCACACTGCCTCAGCCCCTGAAAACTGTAACTATACATGTTTAGAGGACACCAGCCACACCTGCTTTACCTCTGGGGAAATTGAATCTTTTCTGAAATCTGAGGAATGTACCTCCATTATTTCTTCAAGTGGAGGTGTGTATCCTTTGACTTTATATCCTTTCACCCTCCTTGTCCTCCAGTTTTCTAAGTACTGGCATGTGATCTGTCTCTTGTGTCTTACACATCACTTGTCTTCATTTTTTTTTTCTTTCCTGTTTCTAAGAGTGTTCCTTACTCTGACCTAATTTACTAATTTCGCTGAAGCACTGATTTTATTACGAGTGTTCACCTATTACTGTTACTGTAATCACAACAGACTATTTCTGTTGTTTGTTTTGAGACAGAGTTTCACTCTGTAACTTAGGCTGGCCTGACACTATGGAGTCCATTCTTTGCTCAAAGTCATGGCAATCCTCCTGCTTCAGCCTCCTAAGTGCTGGGATTATAGGCCTGAGCTACCTTACCTATCATTCCCCTGTCAATAACTCTAGTATGTCACCTGGATTCTTTTTTTTTTTTGGCTGTTTGAGACAGGGTATGATGACTATTCCCAGTTGTCAACTTAGCTACATCTGGAATGAACTACAATCCAGAAACGGAGGGCGAGCCTGTGAGAGATTTTTTGCTTGTATTGAAGTGGGTGAATCCACTCTAGTCTGGACCTTTGAGGTAGGAAGACACACACCTCTGATCTGCATCCGGAGGCAGGAAGATGCACCTTCAATGTGGGCCTCACCTTCTGCTGGAAGTCTATACGAGGACTTAGAAGGAAGCTTCTGCTCTTTGCCGGCATGCCCTCACCTTGCTAGCACAGCATACCTTCATTGGCAATGAAGCCTGCTTCTTTAGAATGCCAACAGAAGCCCAGCTGAGACACACAGCCTTGTGAACTGAGCAACTATTAGATGCTTGAACTTCCCGGTCACAGCTAGCCACTGTGGGATTAGCTGGACCGCAGCCTGTAAGTCACTCCAATAAGTTCCCTTTTTGTATATAGAGAGAAAGAGACTCATTTCCTGAGTTCTGGGACTCTATAGAACGTTGACTAATATGCAGCGTTTCTCTGTGTTGCCCTGGCTGTCTTGGAACTCACTCTGTAGATCAGACTGGCCCTAAACTCAGAGATCTGCCTGCCTCTGCCTCCTGAGTGCTGAGATTATAGGTGCATGAGCCACCATAGTCCAGCTTCTACTAGATTTATTTATTTAATGTCACAAATATAAATAAAATAATGAATTTAAAAGTATTTATTATGTATACAGTATTCTGCAATAAAGAGGGCACCAGATCCCACTACAGATGGTTCTGAGCCACCAGGCAGTTGTTGGGAATTGAACTCAGGACCTCTGGAAGAGCATCATCCAGTGCTCTTAACCACTGAGCCATCTCTCCAGCCCTACTGGGTTCTTTTTTTTTTTTTTTTTTTTTTCAAGACAGGGTTTCGGCCGGGCGGTGGTGGCGCACGTCTTTAATCCCAGCATTTGGGAGGCAGAGACAGGTGGATTTCTGAGTTCAAGGCCAGCCTGGTCTACAGACTGAGTTCCAGGACAGCCAGGACTACAGAGAAACCCTGTCTTGAAAAACCAAAAAAAAAAAAAAAGGATAGGTTTTCCCGTGTTGCCCTGGCTGTCCTGGAACTCACGCTGTAGACCAGGCTGGCCTGGAACTCAGAACTCCGCCTGCCTCTGCCTCCCAAGTGCTGAGATTAGAGGTGCACGCCACCACTGCCCAGCCCTACTGGGTTCTTTAATGGTTTTTATTACTTAATTGCTAACATCTTCTTTTGTTTACTACGATTATTTTGCCTGTTTTGAATCTTGCCCACATCCCCAGATGTTCCTATTTCTAACAGAATTTGTAATCCCAAGGAGTGGTTTTCTTTTCGAGTATTTTCTTTTCTCGTTAATTAACTCTCTACTAGATCGGAGGGAGGGGTCAATGTCCCAAGATCAAGCAGACAGAAGTGGCGGGTGAGCCCGTGAAAGAGCCCCACATGCCAGAGACCAGGGAAACATTTCATCTCTGAGTGACATCCAGGGGGGACTTGGAAGAACAGAATGGGTATGAGGGGGTGATCTTCCGGATGTCCCTGGCTCCTCGCTTGCACCTGACTCCTGTATTCTGAGGAGTGGCGAAGCCGAGGCAGGCCTGGGGCCGGCCCCTCCTGCCCATGGCGTCAGAGTGAGGAGAAACAGCAGGTTCGGGCCCTATCCTCCCATTCCATTCTCCTACAGACCATCCTGAGCCTCCGCCACTGACCACAGCCCTGACACAGCTCCTGGTTCACATCTGCTTCCTCTCCATTGTCTCTGGATCATTCCGGGTGAGGCAGCCAGAGCCAGCTCGGCCTGCTGGTAAGCATGGTGCTGGGGTCCTTTCTGCATTTCTCAGAGTTCTTCATAACACTTTTTCTCTTCCCTGTAGAATATTTGATGCCCCGATGGTATGGTGTTGAGGCTAAGGCTGCCCGGAAAACTTAGTTATTAAGAGCATGAAAACAGCCTTGGTTTGGGGTGGAATTTGTGAAAAGAAGTAAAACAAAAGGAGAAAGGCCAAGCAGAGGAGAAGCAAGATTTGAAATAAGGCACCTTGAAGATTGCAGTCAGGCCAGCGTGTTGGCATTTAGTCTAGGCTCCGCCCCACAGTTACCTGGCAACAGCCAGGTGTGCCTGATTCACTATAAAAGGGGCTGCTTGCCCCCTCCTCTCTCTGCCCTCTTGCTTCTTACCCTCTCTCCATCCCCCTCTCCCCTCTCTCCACGTGCTCATGGCCGGCCTCTCCTCCTCCTCTCTCTGCCTTTCTGTCTCTACTCCCTCTCCTCCCCTCCCATGCTGTGAATAAACTCTATTCTATACTATACCGTTGCGTGGATGGTCCCTCGGTGAGGGTTCCTCACCATGGGCCCGCTGAGACACCCCCTTCCCCCACACCATACCTTGTCTCCACCAAACATATTCCTTCCTCTCTTATCTTTTTATAAAACACAACACAGAGTGTGCCTTTTGTTCCCACCAGCGTCCTGAGAACAAAATTTCATAACTAATAAATAAGCAAACCAGCCAGGTCTAGATGTACGAGTCATCACTCAGACACTAGT